>NC_139836.1:15767684-16150184 GCF_963691815.1 Echiichthys vipera
CAAGATAAAAGCTATCCTATGTTGGATGCAACTATTGCACCCATCACTCAACACATTTTTACTGCATGTTAAACTGACAAAGTACCTAACAGCAGTTTGGTCTGTGCTGCCATGCAATAAATACGTTTAAAAAAGAGACATTAACATTAACATTGTTGTCATTTGCTTTCTAGTAGCCTCATTCACAAAAGAATGAACAAAGCGCTTTTTTTCTTTTACCCCACTGAGTCCCATTGTTGGTCAAATTTAACGCTTGGTCACATTCATGTTTTGTTTGCTTGCTAACTGTCTGCTTGTTTCCTGATTGTCCTTCTCCATCCCAGACAATGAGCACATATTTTTAGACACGGAGGAGAAACTGACTAAGTACTTTTCTAAGGAATGGAAGCAAGATTCAGGAAAGGTAAGGCAGCCTGTTTGAAGGGTAGAATATTTGATTTTGAGTAAATTTGGAGCATTTTGCATGTGACCTACTCTCCAAACTATTGTACGTGTCAGTTAATTGGGAGGCACAGTTCAGTGGCCTACATGCCCCAACTTTTCATTCAGCATGACAAAAAGAAGCACACAGGCCTTCTCTAACATGTCTCTTTCTGCATGCAGGGATTCCAGAGGAGACCCATGTCTCCAGTGTTATGCCTCAAAGTGCAGTACTACATAGAAAACGGTAGACTCCTTTGGTATGTCCTCTATATGTTTTATATGCATCTTCTTCACTTCTGGATAAGCTTGCTTTTTATTCATTTATTTTTCCTTATCGCTGACATTTTCTTTTTCTTTTTTTGGTATGTGGTACCAGTGAACGTAAGGCACGGCATCTATACTACTCTGACTTGCGGGAGCGAGTGCTTCGCTCTGAATGTCGTCAGCAGGAGGAGGTGTACTTCCAGCTGGCAGGTTACGCCTTGCAGGCTGACCTCGGTGACCATGCGCTCCACAGGGAGGATATGGAGGTCACTCCTTACTTTGAACCCAAGCAGTACTTTCCCCCCTGGGTAGGTGTTATCAAGTGGCAGCAGCATTTAAAAAAAGAAAAAAAAAACAAAAAAACTTGAGTCTAACTTAGATGGCAGTCTGCACATCCCCAGACTGGAGAAGCAGGCTGGAGGACAGGCACAGAAGCAAAGCAATGTGATGTTGTGGAGGGGGGGAGCAGCTAAACATATTTTAGCCACCTTAAAAAAAAGTTTAAGTTCACACTATATTTGATATATTTTCACAGCCTTACCTTGCCATCAGACAGCCCTGTTTAGGTTTAGACAGGGGATCTGAAGCCTTTCTAGACTCTCGTCAAATCCACCAGACTGGATTGACAAAAAAAGTAATTTTACCTTGCAGAACACGGGAGTTGCTACTCTGCCGCTGCCCGATCGGTTAATTTAATTGTATTGTAGACCAGCAACTCCCATGTTCTGTGAGGTAAAATTACAGTTTTTGTCAATCGAGTCTGGAGGCTTTGACAAGAGCGTAGAATGGTTTCAGTTTCCCCCGTGTACATTTAAACAGGGCTGCGTGATTGCAAGACAAAATTATGAAAATATTCTAAATATACCGTGCACTTACACGTATATTGATTTTAATCTAAAGTGGGTGGTTAAAATATATTTTTAGCTGCTGCCCCCCTCCACAGCAGTACATTGCTTAGCTTCGTTTCCTCTTCAGGGAGGATCTGCTTCTCCAAACTGAGGTCTGACCACCATCTGCCATCACTGACTATGGATAAATAGCTCATACAACCCTACTTCAACTAATCCAAACTATCCCTTTTTAATAGATTGTAATGTATTATATTTTGAGGCTATGTTGTGCTCTCTGCTCTAATACGTGTCTGTCCATTCTTCCTTCTGCAGATTGTAGCTAAGCGCGGAGTGAGCTACCTCCTCTGCCACGGGCCCAAGGTGCATCAGGAGCTGTGGGGCATGTCTACTCGTGATGCCATGCTGCTCTTTATCAGGGAGTCCTGTCGACTGGAGGATGTACCTGTCACGTTTTACAGACTGCAAAAGGTACATTTTTGTTTTTTAGTATCATAGATTGAGTGGCTTTGTAACACACACACACACACACACACACACACACACACACACACACACACACACACACACACACACACACACACACACACAAAAAACAAAAAACCCCTGTAATAAAATGTTGTCATGTTGTAGGCAAAGCTTTATACTCCCAACACCAGTTTGGGTAAATGTTGTGCAGAATGCTGCAATGGCAAGGGACAGCATAAAGCGTTTATACCAAAGCCAAGGCTACGAAGTCTGAGCAACAATCCTATTTCAAATGCAGTCTTTGCCATTAAAAATGATGGAAAATTGTTGATAAAAAAGTAACTTTTACAAATGACCATTTTCAGTACAAAAGCTTGTAAAATGTAGTTGTGGTGCAAATCAATGCAGTGTCTCTTAAAATTGGTGGGAAACATTTGCAATGGTGAGGACAATATGTGCAGACGTGACTTGGGCCAGCTCACCAAAACAGCCATTTCATTTTTGTAGCAGCTACATTTCCAGTTCAGCATCTAATATCAATTGAATAACTTGAAGAAAAATAATTAAAGAGTAAAAACATAACATAAATAACACACACACACACACACACACACACACACACACACACACACACACACACACACACACACACACACACACACACACACACACACACACACACACACACACACACACACACACACACACACACACACACACACACACACACACTACTGTACATAGAGATGTTTTTTTGCACAATTGCACTGGTGGGTCCATTACAGACGTATCCCTTCCATCTGACTGAAGTACTGTCTTTTCCAGCACAAATAAATTAAGTTTGGCTTCATTCGAGCTGTGCTGGACAAATGACTATGGGGTTATGTAACCTTCCATCTAATCTAGTTTATTGTCCTCCCCATTCCAAGATCAGCCATCTACTGAGTGATTTTTTGAAGGCTGGCCCGTCCATTGCATAATGCGCTATCCCTTTTTTAATTTGTTGTAAGCAGCAGCCGGTGAAGTAAGAGAGGGGCTCAACTGTGGAATAGATATCTTATCTGAACTGCTCACATGCCTCTCTGACATCCCATCATTCATTTGTCCAGGACAAAAAGGCAGAGAGAGGAACGGCGTTGCTCGGCCTGACCCTACGAGGAATGCAGGTTTATCAGGTACGTGCATGCGTGAGTGTGTTATTGATGCACAGTATATGCGTCAACACATACGTACATAAGACTGAATCTGCGTTTGCTCAAGGATTCAGTCTTTGTATCTGTAGCCCTATAAAACCTCTGACCAGACGTGTGAAGAATGTGTGGGATCACCACCAACAGCAGTGCATAAAGAGATAGGAGCCTTCTGCCATGCCCGTCAGTTGTTTGATCTGTCCATCAGAGGCCATCTGGGGAGGATTAGGGCTCCAGGCCTGGCTGATTAAAGAGCTAACAGACCGTGAGATACCTCGAGAAGCCCTTGGCCTCTTCGCCAACTCCAGATGGCTCCTGTGAACAAAGAGACAATTGATTGATCACTAATTTTAGAATATATCCTCGTAGATTACACATACAGAAATCCATTGTTGCTCAAACATAAAAGCTCACAAACATTTGAGCTATTTGTCTTAATTATATGTGTGTATGTGTTGTATTTTTTAGGAGGTAAACAACACGCGACAGCTGCTGTACGACTTCCCCTGGTCAAATGTGGGACGTCTCACCTTCCTGGTAAGTACACTGCTCATTTCACATTCTCCGTAAAGATTAAGGCAAACCGTAATTATTTAATGAGCTATGTATACTATCTCTAATATGTCGTCCCATTCAGGGTAAGAAATTTGAGATCCAGCCAGATGGCTTGCCGTCAGCGAGGAAGCTGGTTTACTACACTGGGTCATCGTTCCGCTCTCGTCACCTTCTCCTGCACCTGAGCAGCAGCCATCGCCTGTACCTCAGCCTCCAGCCCGCCCTCAAACACCTACGCCAGCTGGAGGAGAGCGAAGGTAGTGGAGGGAGAATATGAGGACAAGATTAGTATCAGTGATAATTACAGTTTGGCTGGGCACCACTTTTCCCTAGCAGAACACTTCTGTAGCCACTGAAAGTTAAATGTGCACTTTTTCTCCCACACAATGAAATCAAAAGGTGTTTGATTTGATTTGTTGGTCAGATTCTATAATGTGTCCCGATCAGTTTTCTGTGTGGACAAAAAGCTGGCCTAGAGGTTTTTTAGCATCAACGTAACTGTTTTGTCATCTGAGTCCAAACACAGTGTAGATGACCTGTTTTCAGTTTTTCAAAGACTGTTTCTTTTTTCCGCCATTGATTCCTTTTTTGTTGCAGGTTTCCGGCAGCGTAGACACATTAGTTTGACATCATTAGGTATGCACTTTGAAACTGTCAGCAAAATAAGCCAGCATCGATAAAAGGAATTGATAAGCTCAGGGACGTCCGATTCCAGTTCGGATTTCAGTTTGTTACCTATGATATCTATGGGGTAAACTTGATAAAATGCATCTCACAGTATAAGAAAAACACAACTCTTGCTCCTCCGATTGAATATGAGTATTTTGATTTGTCAAATATAGACCTTTTTAATGGAATTCCATTGCTAGTCAACAGCCTTGGTCCTTATTAACTTCCTGTCAGCTGGTGTCCTTCACATTCACTGCAACAGGAATCAAACTTGCACATAATAAAAATGCTTTTATTTTATTTATTTTTTTATGTATTTATTAATCAGAGCATTCACAATAATCACAACAGCAGTCGGTGATAAGCAGCTCGTTCACTGAAGAACTAGTACCTATTCACTTCAGTTCAATTCAGTTCACTTCACTAGTATTCATGTTGTATCTTCAGTACTCAGCTAACTTCGAAATGGTTTATCCTCCAATTAAAAAAAAAAAAATGTCTTCCATTTTAGATAAAAAGCGTTACAGAGAGTCCTACATCAGCGATGACCTTGACTTGGATCCTCCGGGCAGTGAGAGCAGCCCTGGTCTGTCCCGACACTCCACCAGCAGCTCAGGAATTGAAGCTGACGCCCGCCAACACAGCATGGCCTCCATGGAGGAGGGAGGTCGACGGCGAGCGGAGAAGTGTTTCGGCTCAGCGGCCAGCTCCTGCACCTCTGGGTTCGACACAGGCAGCAAGGCTCGAATAGAAGATGAAGGGTGGCAAGACGGAGGTGAGAGGATTTTTATACTGAAACATTTGTACAGAACATTTTATCTACCCCTCAGCATGTTTTTGGAGTAAACAGTTGCTTCATTTGGTGAATTAAATTGCTGAAAGTGATAGAGGCTGTTTGTGTGTTTGAGAGAGGGGAAGAGATGGTAGAATACTGCACACAATGCTTCTGTAAGTTATTAATGATTCAGGCTACTCAGAACGGTGCTTTGACACTTTTTAACCCTCCTGTCGGTTGACTCGGGCATCACTACTGTGTGTCTCCGCTGCCAACTCAGAGACGCAACAGATCTGTCCCCCAAATTTTGCCCCTATACCTTTCCCACAGATGACCTGGCGTAATAAATAGCCCTGCAACAAAAAGGCTGTGTAGAAGGGGTGAATGCTTCCTCGGGCTACGCAATTACAAAACACATGGCTCAATAAAGTTTACACTAAGTTATTTTTCCACATGCCTGTGTCCTTGAGCTATAGTACATGCTGTATGCAAAGTTATTCTCTTTTTTGTTTCATCTTAAATACATATTTGACGGTTTTATTTTCAGCTTTTTCATAATCAGATTTCTGAAACTGTTTTTCCAGAGATCAAGACCAATATTGGAAGTCCCAAGGAGGTTCTTGTGGATGATCCTGATGAGATGTTCCATTTGGCTGATCTTCTGGAAGGAGTGTCAGTGGATTGTTCAGAACTCACCTCGGGGACTTGCTCACCAGGTGTGAATCATTTGATTGTGACATACTAGATATTATTTAAACAATATTTTATTTTATTTTCATCCCATAAAATTGATATTTAATTGTTTGTATTCTAGGGGCGTAATGATTCGCAAAATTAACAGCTCAGTTTAGACCTAGATTTCTGTAGTAGATTAACTATATAAATTAATTTCCCATAAATTAACTAGATAAAAAAGGACCAGTAGATACATAGACAGGCAGACACTTTATCAATCCCAGCTGGAATTCTCATCTAAAACCACTGAGTGGGCACCGTCACTTGCTACTGTACGTCCCGGCAGCAAAGACGGAGCATGTAAACTTCCTCAGCAGATAATATGGATGGAGACTCGCAGCTAACATTTCGATCTCCATGTTACAGAGAGTTTCTTTGAGCAACGTCTTTTTGGTCTCTACAGAAAACAAAGTGTGTCACCAAGAGTGTGATGAAGACCTCGGTAAAATAAGTAACAAGGATTTGTTAAAACAGGTTTGTCATCTATATTCTTTCCTCAATCTCCTTTGGATTCTTCTGTTGTATTAGTTTTAATCTTTACCTCCTGTCTCTGTTCTAGATGCTGAAATCTAGGGCGCAGGTTTGCGTGGATCGGCACAGTCACAGTCTAGATGATGTACGTCTATTTCCACCTCCGGCACCTCTGGGGACGACACTGCCCCCTGATTCATCCCACAGCTATACCTTTGGCCTCCCGGTTGCCTCAACAAACACAAAGGCCCCCAACGAGCACAGTTATTGCCCCCTTTTTGACTACCAAACCGAACCTTCCTTCTATGGCCGCAGGTCTACTAACTGCCTGTCCCTGGACATGTTAGGTGATGAACAGTTCCTGGAATTCATACTTTGAATACGTCAAGTGCTGAAGGCCGCAGATACGCCAGTCCTCTTCCTTCATTTACAGCACATCCTAACTCGTAGGTTGCCAACACGTGAATGTCTGTTTTTTTCTACGGTATGTGATGATGATGACATCATGGGATGTGTTTCAAACTGCAGAGAGACATTGTTAAAAATGACGGGACCACTCATTCCTCTTAGAAAAGCCGTGGATTAGAAAAGTGCGATCTAATTCAGCAACATTTCAATCAGTAAACAGAGCATATTTATTAAAGTTGTATATTGTGTACATAGTATTTCTAATCGTTTTATTTTATTAAGTTTGCGCTGTTAAAATCTCTCTAAAATGTCTGAATTGGTTAATATGTGGTGCGTAACGTTTGACAGCAACAGATATTTTGATATTTTAAGGCTATGCAGTCATGTGCTGGATTGGACATTCATAAGATGGGACTTCCTCTGGCATTAGCTTACTTGCTAATGCAAAAACTTATATGTCCTTGTTTTATTCACAATAATCTCCAGACGCCACAGTGCTAATGTTGTACTCCTGTATTCCTTTTATCATGTTTTTTTTAAATAATATTTCATAATATACTCTATTTTTGTACACTGTGCTCTGTCATGCTTTTCCTATTAGTCTGCCACAGCAATGTACTGTAGCTGCCGATGTGGAAAATTGAACCTCTTTACAGCTGGTTATTCATCCAAAGCTTCCCTATTCTATACCCCCCCCCCCCCCCCCCACAGAACAGAAAAGTATTCTTTGTAAAGCACTATTTCTGTAACCAACAAGTGTATAATGAATCTGCAGTATTTTTTGCATTACGTAACCCCCAAACAAAGAGCCTTTCTGTCATCTTCCACTGTTTAATGATAATTGGTATGCAAAAGAACTGATGTCTTTAGCTTATATGAACTCACTTGGAAAGATTGTAAGTCATTAAACACAGAAAATACCTTTTTCTCAATGCCAGTCATGTATGAACTGTCAGTGTTTATTCACAATACTGAACAAAGTAATGTTTTTTTTTATGATAGTGAAAATAAATTCTTAAGCCACTAAAGGAAACCTTGTGTTTTCACTGTTTTGTACTGTTGCATATACACCAGTATAATGTTGATTTAATGATTCGATTTGATATCAATTTACCGTTCCTTAGGACAAATATTGCTAACTTGCCATTTGCCATTAGAGTTTTTTGTTACAAGAAATAGGGCAGACTACAAGAGGATAATCTCTCCAACATGATTATCAAGATGGGTTTTGCGCTCAACATTAGTGGCTCCATCAACACCCTAAATCTGTTTGTTTTTTTTCTCACTAAAATTAAATATTTCCTTCTTTTTAGTACTTTGTTAATATAGGGGGTCAGCAGCATATGTAAAGGACTAATGATATGGATATGAAGTATGATTGATTGATTATTTTAATGAGCACACAGCCATAAACATATCACGTAGATATACTGTACGTACAGACAGACACACTACATAATGCATAAGGTCAAGGCTTATTCGTATTCCTCACCGTTCAGAGTTTAAAATGATAATGTAACGCCTCCCAGAGGGCAGGAGCTGGAAGGCCTAGTGTGCAGGGTGAGTGGGATCAGAGAAGATCTTACGGGCTCTGCGAAGTGTCCGTTTACGGTAAAGTGATTCAAGGGATGAAATATGAACAAAGATTCTTTGACCTTGACAGCAGTATTTCTTAAAGACAAAAGCAAAATGACAGTCCCCTCATCCAATCTTGGACTGGGACCGCTCTCACACCTCTTTACAAATCCCAATTCAACCCCTGCTGGAATTGGAATTTCAATTTTACATCAAGAATCTATGCTTAGCCTATTTTTTTAGCTTGGACAACTGAGCATGAAAAATTGACAATTAGTAGGATTTTTACATAATTTAAAGCAATCTACATCCTTTACCAATGAATATTTGATAAAATGCCCTTCATGTGGGCTTGAACAGTGTAAAGTTGTTTTACACAAACCTAGCAGAAGTTTAACTGTAGCGTGCCAGGAACAGTCATGAGTTTTTAGGGGTGTTTTTGAAACCAAGAGAGCCAACTACCTGAATGCTTAACACACTTGAAGGAAATCATAGATGACTTTCAGGGAAAGGCTTTCAAAAATCCTTCCATGCGAAAAGACGGTCTGTGTCTCCATCTAGTGGTTGAATGAGGCCTAATGCATTCCCCTTAAATGCCTTGGCCCGCATTAGAGGACTGAGCTGTATGTATGTATTACCTATGATGATATGTAGATTACATTTTAGAAGTTTTACAGTTACCTACGAAAATTTCAGAAGGCAAAGGAAGACTTAAGATGCTTTTTAGTTTACAGATAACCTAAAGTTCGGAGAATCTTATATCCTCTTAAGGTTTTTTATATTTATATGAAACCTTCAGATAACCCTCAAGAGAACACCTGAAAGGTATTTTTCTTTTCTTTTTAAAAAAAAACTCGTTTAATGTCGGTGAAATGCAAAAACAAAAATGATTCCTCAAGTCACAGAAATGTCTATGGTTAGAGTTATAAGAAATCAACATTTTTAGATGTATTTTTATTTATTTATTATTATTATTTATTTTTATTTGATTACAAATATCCGCATTCAATACCAGCTGGTGGCAGTAATGCGATATTTCGTTGTTTGTCAACCGCGAAAGACTATCAAGAAGAGGGGAAGAAGACGGTGCGCTCCGCTGCTTAGCAACAAGCATTAGCGAGCTAGCTAGCCAGCCCAGTTGCTTGGCTTTCATACGCAACCAGTCTATGTACGCAACGTTAGTTAGCTGGAAAGAGGGCTTGCGGATAGACAACGATGCATGTCCATCCCGTTTATGTCACATATTTTACTCAGTTGTCGACGTTAATTATGCCAAACATTACCTGCCGTTGAAGCGGAGCATAGAGTCATAGCTATTAGATATCACTAACGGGCGGCGCAGAAGGGTTCTTCTCTCTGGGAAAAGTGGCTAACCTTAGCTAGCGTCGTTAGCACCGGAGTCACCAGCGTCTCCTGCCACAGAGAAGAGCAGTAGGAGGCGATATGTGATTGTGTGTTAGCTCATCTAATGTTAGCGGACACCGGATGAGTTAAAGAGTGCTTTTACAGGTAAGAAATTTAACGTTACACCCTTCCTCACCGGTACAGTCAGTCCTTCAGTCAGCATTAACGGGCTGTACCAGCAGCTGCTCGGTACCCGAAGACCCTTCTGCCAGCTGTTCAACAGTATTCAACAGGTCGTACCTTAACCAATGCTATGGATTCTTATTTCAGGGATTACTATTGCAGAACTAAACGTTGACTTAATACTCCTTCACAGCCTTTGGAAAAAACAGCTAACGATACAGCAACAGTTACCCTCAACAGAAATAAGTAACATCTAATAGCATTACAATGTTGCTATTCTCTCTGTATGCCTTTAAATATGGGTTTTATTGCCCCGCCTTGAGGCCTGGTAAAGTAATGGTGAGTCTATGAAGATGACTCACTGTGTCCATGAGGGTTGGTGGATTCTCTTCTAAATACTTATCAGAGTAATTTATATGTATGCATAGGATACCCTGCTGCCAACTATAGGTATTTCGGACTTCTGTCATGTCTTTAAATTATGTATGGGGTAATGGTCTCCTTGTAGGTAATAAAAATGATGATGTCAACCAGAAGACCCACAATAAACAGTAAATAGGCCAGTTGTCTGTGCAGTTATGGACAATCACTTGTGTAAATGTTTTATTGGTGTTTATCGTACTGGAGAGTTGATGGTAATGGACAGTCAAACTGGAACTGTCATTTTCAGCTGCCACTCTCTGGTATTTTAGAAATTATTTTTGGGAGAGGTATTGCATTTTTAGATTGAGCCACACTTTATGTAGAATATTCAAGATTTAAAACAGAATTACAGTTATAGACAATAAATGATCATTACTAATTAATTGTCCTATTGCTCAATCCCGGGACAGGCAGGATAAATCTGGACGGGGAACTTAGCTGGCAGTGCCTGCCCCTCCCTCATTACTACCGCTGAGATGCCCTTGAGCAAGGCCCTTAACCGTATCTGCTCCAGTGGAGCTGCTCAGTGACCACTAGATCAGACTGTGGTTGTACTGGGCAGCTCCCAGATGTGAATGTGATCAGGTCATTCCTGAAAAAGAGAGAATTGCTCTCAGTTTTGTGTTAGCTGACTTTCTAAAACTAGTGGTCAACTCTTCTCCAAATACTGATTGTTTATCCCCTAGTCTACAGGTGGTGAGACCAAGCAACAGCCTATGGAAAATACAGAGCTAGCTTTCCACTTTGACTCAGTTTCTGTGACCCTAAAACTAATTTTAACAAGTCATCTAGAAATGGATACACTGAGAGATGTTTGATATGTTAGTACACTGAGAGACGTTACTGCAAATGTGTAACTTGGCTTGTGAATCAAACTTGAAAGAAAGAAGGTGGTGCTGGATCGTTTTAAGAGATTGCCTAAGTGAAATCAAATTCCAAGTATACATACTCACACAGAGCTGGGCAATGATTCAACATGATCATTTCGATTTTTTCAGTGGAATCGTATCGTGATGAAATCCTTTATCGAGATATCGTGTTACACAATTACGTCAATTGAAATCAAGCACATACTTACTCCAATTTTCCAGAAAATCTGATGTGAAATATTGAGTTTTATATTTTTGCACTAAAGTTCTAAATAAAATTAAAAACTACATTTCATCTACACAGGTGTATACAAACTATGTTTTATTTCATACAGACAACTTATTTATTCAGTTACGAGAAAACATGCTATATCGTGTATATATATACGGTGTATATATACAGTGAGAGTGTATATCTGTAAAATATGAAATTACCTGTATCTAGGTAGAAGATTTTTGCCTTATCGTCCAGCCCTAAACTCATATTTAAAAAGTGTACAAATAAAGTGTAGGCTGTTTATTTTAAGCCATGTTTTGCCTCCATGTTATAACAAGTGTTGCATCATAAACGTCAATTATAGCTGATGAATAATGATTGTTTACTGTAATCCATATTGTGTGACTCAAATCCAGACTGTTGGACACCACAGTCACACAGTGGGTTGTCAGTATCCACTGGAAACAGCTTTCCCACATTATGTTGTTTAGCTTTGCACTCAGCACTCATACACTCATGTAACTGTGGAGGACCCAGTTGCTATGAGGACTCTGGAGTCTGCTGCTCTCACTTCTAATGGAACAATAAACACATTGCGCAGTTTCTCAAAACTAGAAATTTACAACACTTAGTTCAATGTGAGCACACATAATAGTTTAAAGGACAATTCCAATCATTATGAAGGCTATGAAAAGCCCTTTAAGAAAGTGCTTTCCCTCCATAATTAAATATTCATGGTAACCTGTAGTGCTGACAGTAATTACATTTCAGATTTGACAAGCTAATATCTAGTTTGACATATATACAAAAATATCAATTGAAAACACAAGATTAAAACATAATATTCCAAATATAGTAGTTTGCACTGAAACTGATTTTTCAAGATGGGCCTTTTTTAGGTGATTATAGTGCATTTTGCTGCTTCCCCCGCCAACAGCAGTACATTGCTGTGCTTTCATGTCAGGACTCCATTCTGCTCCTCCACACTGGGAGCGTGCCAAACGGCATCTACTGTAGGTAATACTCTGACTATGGACAAGTACCTCATACAACCCCACTACAGAAATTAGAACTATCCCTCTCTCTATCCCAAATGTAAACCAGATCAGACATCATGTGTTAAATTCTTACCTTTCTGGCATTTTTACACTTTTCTTTTGTGATCTTAAAATGCTCCTAATAAGCATATGGCACACTAAAATGTAAAAGAAATCCACCAGGTGTTGAAACTCATCAATATTCAATTATCATATATTTCTGATAAAAGTCTGACCAATCATTTGACTCGGTCCGAATCAAATGATTTGCAGAGCTTCCTGCCTGGCATCCGTCGCAGCGTCCCTTCCAGTTTCCTACTGCTGTCACTGCTTGCGAGTCGCGCGCCTCTCTGCACAGAGACAGTGTGGTCTGTGAGAGATGGCACAGAGCAGCGAAGAACTGATGCCTCAAGAGGCAAGATGCGAGTCAGCAATGGCTCTGCTTTCCAACGATGGCGGAGGCTAATGCAGCTTCATTCAGAGCTAAAAAAAAAGATCAGATAGTCATGGAGTTTCTGCTGGACAGGTACTTTTACTTTGCCTTATCCTAGAACGCAACATTACATGTGATAACGCAGCATCAAAATGCAATCAGTTCTGTAATACTATGTTATTTGTGCAAGGAAGATTAATGTTAGCATCAGCACTAACGTCTCCGGTGTTTGTGTTAACAAACTAGCCATTTCATTTGCGCTGCTCACTTTCTCATTGCACGCATCGGGGGAGGATGGAGCGTCAGATGTCAGACAGAGGGAAGAGTGTACGAGTTGTGCATGTTCAAATTTTTACTAAGTGCTGTACGGCATGCCAGAAAGGTTTGTGTTTAAACGTGTCGTATATTATTGTTTTTTTTATTCTACACTTTCAGGTGGTATATGTGTTCATGTCACATCACTGAAGCTACCCAGTTGAACTGAGTAAACCAGCCAGACGTCACCACCATGTTGGAGGAGGACATGGAAGTGGCCATCAAGGTGGTCGTAGTTGGCAATGGAGCTGTTGGCAAGTCCAGTATGATCCAGCGGTACTGCAAGGGCGTCTTCACTAAGGACTACAAAAAGACCATCGGAGTGGACTTTCTGGAAAGGCAGATACTGTAAGTGTAACTTTTTTCACAGAAGTTTACATTCCTGTTATAAATTAAAGCATATATTTTATAAATCCTCATTATCTGCTCCTGGTTTTAGTGTTAATGACGAAGACATCCGACTAATGCTGTGGGACACGGCTGGGCAGGAGGAGTTTGACGCTATAACTAAGGCCTACTATCGTGGTAAGACCCCACCACTGTGAAAAATATATATCACTGCTTCTTGAAGTTAGTGACCTCCCTGACCGCTGAGGTTAAGTCTAGATTTGTCACCGATATAATGGTTTACTGGTAGCACAGCATTTAACCGAAGCACATGCACTGGCACACATACTGCAAGCTAAAAGAATATCTCCATTGGGGCTGTTCTGAAGTCGACCCAATGTTTTTACATCCTTGAAGAGTGATGTTTCATGTTTAGGTTGTTTTTAGAAGAATTAACAGCTTGTATTCTTGCATTCCAGGTGCCCAAGCATGTGTGCTAGTCTTCTCCACCACAGATAGGGAGTCGTTTAAGGCTATTGACAGCTGGAAGGAGAAGGTGGAGGCAGAGGTCGGAGATATTCCCACTGTTCTAGTGCAGAACAAAATTGATCTCCTGGAAGAGACAGTTATAAAAAAGTAAATAGTAGATCCTTTTATGCAAAAATCACACAGCAAAGCAGTTGAAAAAGGGTAATAACTGAATTTTATTTTCTTGCATTGCAGCGAGGAGGCAGAGGCTCTGGCCAAAAGGCTCAAGATGCGATTTTATCGAGCTTCAGTAAAAGAGGACCTTAATGTCAACGAGGGTGGGTTACTGAAAATTTAACAACCGGTTTAATCCAAGTGAACCAGTCTCAGTGTGGTTATTGCAATGGTAACATTTCTGCTCTCTTTTTAGTTTTTAAGTACTTAGCTGACAAGTATCTTCAGCGACTCAAACAGCAAACGGCAGAAGAGACAGAGGTGCTCCATACAACAAGCAATAAAATAGGTGAGGAGTCTTTCTATATATGATTTTTTAATGTTACATTTAAAGTTTGAATTTTTTAGCAAGTAGTGAAAGTAGTGATAATGACATTATTCATAATTATTATTTTGTTCCCACAGGTGTTTTTAATACCACAAGTAGTAATGTCTGCAACCAGAGCTCCAGCAACGGCAGAGAAGTCATCACTTTACGACCTAACAAACAAAGGACCAAGAAAAGTAAAAATCCTTTTGGAAGCTGCAGCCTACTGTAGAGGAAATCATATAGTTTTAGTGACTGTCTATTGTTTCGAAGACTAAATTGGTCATTGTTGTATTTTGTGGAGGTAGCCACAGTTAGAGACCAAAGCCCAAGCCCACTGGGAAATACTACCCTCTACTACTTTAATAACCCAGACTGTATAAAGATGGTCGACAAATCTCCACTTCCTACCTCTATACAAAAATGAAGCCGTAATATCCCAGATACAGCTGCTTCCATTTTGCACTGGTGATGTCATTTGGAGCTAGAGTCTGCGCAATAGTTTTCAGGGTTTAAAGCATGCGGCAATCTCCCGGGGGGTGAAAAATTTAGCAAACATGGAAGTGCCAAAGACTGCAGTTCCTCTAATGGGCACTTGAAGCTGGTTCCAAAAGCCAGTCAATCGGCATAACATTTTTTACAACCTGGTATAAATATCTGTTTTGGTTTCTATTGCTAATTCCCTGTTCATGACAACTGTACACAGATTGCATCTTTATGAAACATAACCATTTAAATTATCTTAAAACTTACTGTAGATATGCATAATTCAGAATGTGGACGCTTTGAGTGGCAGGTGGGTGCTGTCACAGGAGGCTAGCATAGACTGTGGGCTAAATCTGAGTCGCGGGGCGGAAGGTGGCACAGTGGTTAGCAGTCGCCCCATGTAAGGAGGCTGAAAGTCCTCGAGGCAGCTGCCGCTGTCTGTCCTATATAATAAAAAGGCTTGAAACTGCCAAAAAAATAATCTTTAAAAAAAGAAAATTCGTAGCCGCGGTATGGAGATCCTACCCATATGCCCGCCACACTCGATCGAGTCAATCACCGCTGTCAATCATGACGCTGCACACTGTTTTTATAGCATCAAATGACATATTCCGCTAAGCCTGTCAACAGAATGAACACTTGTCACACATCAGCGTCTTTTAAAAACTACCTAAAATGACAGGAACCCTCTTTCCGGAAGAAATGATTTGACGTGTAATTTGACTTTTTAATTTGGCCCATATCCTGTCCACTAACATGGAGGGAACAGCCACCAAAGGGGCAATTGTAGTTTTTGGCTTCACTTTTGGGGAGCTGTCATGTCGTCCATCTTTATTTACAGTCCTTGTAATAACCTGATGTTTAATCTCCTTAAGTTGTTTCCCAACATTGATGGTTAAATTTCCCTTGATTCAGCGTTGGAATCTTCGCACAAAACCTGTCCTTGTGGTTGCCTTAAGTAACAGCAACAGCTGCAGCTACAGTAAATGCATTTTGTTTAGATATGACTTGACATATAATCCTCTCGTCAAAATATGTTACAGCAAAGGTTGCACTCTTGCTCTGTGAAAACCCCTGTAGGATTTTTAGTCACCCATTCCTGTTTCATTCACATTTAAACTGTGCAATATATGTTTGCATGTATAGAAGATACACAGATCATTTTGTACCATATTTTTCTGTCAGAATATGGTTCAAACTATACTGTTGATTGCGGGAAAGCACTATTGAATCCAGAGGGAAATCTATGTGCAGAAGTATTTTTGTACGAATCACAACAGTGTTGAGTGATATTTTCAGTTAAGTGTTGAACTTAACATAGTGCCAAATTTTGTCTTTCTGAGCTGTCGTTAAATATTAACACTGTAGTGATATGGATGCACCATGAAATTAATAGAATGTGCTTTTATGTATAACCAAATATCAATAGCTATTGAAACTAAAATGTTCTCTTACACTCCAGTTATTTACAAATGTCTTGATTTAAAATTCTAAGACAATGTTTAGGACTTTGTGATGTAAAACATGAGTTGAAGCCACAACCAGTTGCAGCACTATGTTTTTGATTGCAGTTTAAATTTTACGTTTAACTGTGCTTTTCTTTAGTGTTGATTCGGTTTTGAGTAACTCATTGATAAGCCTCAGAGTAAATAGGTTTCAGTACCTGTGTATTCAGATTTCACCTTATTTCTAGCATTTCAAACACTGAACATGGGAAAAGATTTTGGCTTGTATCTCTTGGTTTGGCTCGTGTAGTATCTAATCCATTTCTTTCTTCTCACTCCACGATCTAAAAAGATCCCCCAAACTAATGCTCAGTCCTTAATACAGCAGCTGTGAACTGTATGTTACTGCCTTGTCTGCATCGCGCTTTCTTACATTTGTTTTTCCAAAACTCGTTATCTGAGAGACACCAGGTTTACTAAGCACAAAGGAATATGTCTGAAATTATTAACATTTCCTTAATAACCGTTGTTTCATGTTTAACTATTTTACATGCAATTAGAATACACAGGGCATCTGGGAAAGTGGGAATACATGTGCATGCAATCTTTGTTTATTTTGTAACTGACCTCAGATCTGTGTTGGAAGCTTTTTTTCCATATTCAAATAGACTTTGTCAAAATGTTCAGATGGGACTGTTGTGAAAATAGGTGCTGAAAATATGTTCCAGTTATACCGTTGGTACTGACATTGTGTGAGTCACATTTCTAGCTTATTTGGTTGTCTGTAAACAGTGCTGTTTTGCAAGAAAAAAAGTGGGTAACTGTAATGCATGCAAGCCTTTTTTTTCACATCAGTGAATGTTCGACCATACAATGCCTTGTCCTTGTTTACATTCTACCCCCACAGACCTCCAGTAAGCATTTTAATCTCTACTCTTGCTGTTTAAAATGGCCTGCACAGTAATCTGTAAATAATTATTTCCCAAGCTTTCTCTTAATACAAACTGGTAACATTGTTTACTTTGCCTTTTTTGCTTTTTTTGGCTGAATGGATTTAGCGCACTTTATCATTAAGATGGCATATAATCTTAAAGAACCATGAGTTAAAACTAACCATACTTATGTGCTGTCACTCAGGTGTTGTAATAATATTTGTGTCTTAACTGTTAATCTACCTTTTTACACGACTTCATAAATCCGTTTCAACACATTTAGATAGACAAACCAACAGACGTATGCTTTCAGACTGACAAAAACAACACTCTTTGTTGGATTATTTGTTTTTCAACAGTAAAAAATGTATTATAACTTTTAAGTGTGCCACACAAATGGGCATCGGATGTTATGTTTGGGGGGGTGGCTGATTGTAATCTGACATTAATAAAATTTCACCTTTTTTTTTGAGCATCCAGTGTGTAATTTCAAATGATGATGAACCAAAACAATCTTCAAACCAAATCTTTACATCAAAACCATTTTGCTTTGCAGTATATAGTCAGAGTGAAAAAGGTCAAAAGCCAATGGATGTTGTTGAAAGCTCCTGTAAAACCTGAGTTAGGACTTGCACTATGTTACTATTGCCTTTACGTTTTCCTTTTGTCTAATTTCATACAGTAAAGGATTATGTCTAGGTTTCCATTTAAAAATATCTGAAGCCAGCAGGATTCGGTCTACTAACCTAAAACAATAACGATAGCTGCTTCATCTACTGTACGGTGTTTCCCTAATCTTGAAACAATAGGCCACCCTTGACAAAAGACTTGACTCCTTAGCACTTATAAGACAATGTGTTTTTATTTATGTTTTGACACATAATCTAACATAAAAACTGCTGTGTGCAAATATGAAGTAAAGTCTCACATCTTAATGTGATTGGTGTTGCCTTCACACAGAGGTAGTGTATGCACATCCAAAAAACAAGTGCCTGATATAAGGTTAAACAGAGAAAGATATTTTAACATTTGATTCATTGTACAATAATATGTGACCAAACCTCCAATGGGGTAACTATTCCATTGCATGTGTGAACACACATTGTGTACTAGGTAGAGTGGTAGGAGTACTAAGATCCTTCAGTAAAAATATCATGTCATGCATTCAAAATACATTTGTAAAAGTACAAAAAGTGTTGGCATCAAAATGTACCAAAAATAAAAGCACTCATGCAGAATGACCACTTCGAGAATAAAATATATAATTGGATTAGAATCACTGATGAATTTAATGTGTTCATCAGTATCAAATTTGAATTACTTTATATACTGCTGGGTAGTTTGATATATAATAATATATCATAATCTATGAGTTTCTAGTATTTACTATTAATTATCTGAATTTGCAAAGTAACTAAAGTTATGAAACAAATGTAGTGGAGCAAAATGTAGAACATTAACCCCTGGGTTGTATTGGAGTACAGATGTACTTTGTTACTTTCCACCACTGACTAGGTATACACATTAATCCATATTAAGTAGGTCAGTATAAATGACAACAATTTGAAGGAAAAATTTGATTATGTCACTGTAATATATGTATTTTTGGCCCTAAAGTTAAATATCAATATCATAATTCCCCATAAGGGCCGGCCTTGCTGCTACATGTAGAGCCCTCTAAAAGTTGGTAGTTCTTGGTGAGGTTAGTGGTTAGTAAAGACACATTTTAGGTTTTGGAGTCTTATTGACAGCCATTGGCTTTTGGATCCTCAAGTTTTTGGTGATCCATAATCTTGATGTTCTTTTCAGCATTTTCAACGTTCCTCAACAAAGTCTCCAGCCTCCGCTTGATGTTCTTCTGGTCCTCCAGAGCACAGCTGATCACTATGGCCTGAAACTTCTGGTTGATGGGGACGGGCGGTGCCTCGGTCACACAGGCCGCGTGCAGCGCCAGCAGCTGCTGCCGGCCACTTTCCATGTCATCTAGTAACTTCTTCACTATTTCATCGATTGCAGATGTGGCCTTGCTCAGCGCCTCCTCCTGCTGGGCGCTTCTGATCGTGCCAACAGAGATCTCCACAGACAGCGTTCGGCCCATTAGACGGTTTGCAGTTAAACTTAACTCTTCTCTCTCCCCTAGAAAATACAAAACAAGGAAGAAATGATTGCTGCATCTTTAAAGAAGTATACAGTTGTGGTTGAACACCTTTACTGTGGCTCAGTGTCACCTCACAGCACAAAGATTCTGGTTTCAAAACCTGTTGTCTCTACTGTGTGGAGCTCCACCCTCCTCCCACCACCCAAAGACATACAGCTCAGATGAATGTTATTATACTAATGCATGGTGGATCTAGTCTAAATCTGATGCAATGTAATTCAACAGGATGGCCCTGTTACTGTATGAACTTCCACTTTTTAAAGTGTGTGCCAGGAAGGTGTGAAAACTCTGATTTGTGGGGTTTTTGTTTAGGACATTGTTTCTTTTTACACAGCTGACAAAACAAGACTTCAGTATATAATATTTTGCACATTTTGTTTAGCAGTCGAAAATAAAACAAATGCTTTACATTACAACAGCCCATTATGGCAGGGGTACTGCACATTAAACAGTGTTCATGAAATGTCCAACCCCCTGTTTTAAGCTATTGTGACTATTGATGTAAGGCTGGTGGATGTACTTAATGTGAGAAATGAGGAAAGTGAAGGTAAATGTAATGATGATCATTTGAATGCAAGTTTCCTGTCTTTGTGTATACTCTGTAATATCAAGCATGGGCGGAAAAACAAACCCAATGAACTTAGGTTCTCTCTTGGGTGGGGTGCAAAAACTATCATGTTGCCTTGTTCCTTATTAAATCCATTGAGGTTCTTGAACAACACCACCCAACAGTGTATCATTCAAAGCATAACCTCATTGGATCACAATGTTAGAGAAATCAAAGCAGCTGGAAGTACTTTACAGTCAACAAGGTGTATCAGGCCCTGTAATAGTATAGTGATAGTAATTTTTAAATGTAAAGTCAATGTTAAAACACACACACACACACACAGACACACACAGAGTAAAGCTGTCTGTGTCTCACCGGCAGAGATGTTTCGCAGTTCCTGGCCGTTCTGTATGGTCTGGATCATTTCCAGGATGCACTCCCTTTCCTGCAGCATGGCCGATGCTTCTTCGCGTAAACTCTCCACCCTGACAGACACAGTAAGACAAGCTACATGTCCACAGACATCCAGTTCAAACCACACCCTGTCTCTGGAAAAATAACGGGCTGTTGTAAAGGGATAGGAATAATAATAACCATCTGAACATTATAATCAGTCCTCACACAGTATAAGAGTGTTGTTGTATTCTATTTTTACACACCCTTTGAATTAGACACAATCGGCTGCATCCGCTCTCTTCTGGCAAGGATTACATGTCTGTATTATATTAATAACATATGCGGGGAGTAATGACAGAAATGCCTTAAACTGCCCGTCAAACGCACATGGCACGGCCTAACTTTACCTCATTTCCAGCTGATCCAAACTTTCCAGGAGTTGTCCGGAGCGATCTGCCATGGACAGCGTCCTGCTGAACTTACTGCACACAGCATCGTTCATTTTCGCCTGTATTTTGGCTTGAGCCATGATGGTGAATGATGATTATGATTATGATTATTATGATCCGCCCCGGAGAGAGATCCTGTGCGCGGTACACACTCTGAGCTGTCCAGCTGACTGCAGCAGCGCCCCAGGGAGAACATTTCCTAACATGGGCTGCAACTTCCTCCACTAAGTCCTCCCAGAAGCTTCCAGGGGAGCGCAGAACTGGTACCCAACATCAGGTTCGAGGACCCCGACAGGTCCCTGAGAAGCTCCAGCAAGTCCCCTGAAGCTGCAATTTCTTTCCCTACACATTTTCAGATGTGTAAAAATATATATATTCTATATTAACACATTTTTGTAGGTCTGGTTCTCTGTGCCTAAAGTTTTAGAAAATGAGTACTCGTTTTTAGAATTAAGGGAACCCTGGCTCAGAGTGGACTTGGTTTTCATTTTAACTGGTTAATATTTAACACAAAGAAAACAATTGAAGGGTAAAAGAACCTGGCATGAGGGCAACATGTGTGTGTTGTTTGATGTACTGTATATGTGGGCATGTAGCCAAGTGTTAATCCTGGTGAATGTTTCAGGGCATAGAAGTCTTTAGTGCTAACGGAACTGCAGATGGGCGGCCTAAAATTTGGTTTTAGGGCTTAATATTCTCAGCACTTTAATCTACTCTGGAAACATTTTAGTGATATTGACTTCTATCAGACTGTTATAAAGGATTGTATATTTTACGTATACTTTAATCAGTGTTCCACCTGCCATGTTCTACACGACCTGCCAAAGGCTCTGTGGATGAATGTCTTTACATCTAAATGAGAATTAGGACTTTCCTCAACACATTCTATGAGATACAATTTCCCCTCTGACATTAGAGAGCAGCTGCCAAATTCTACAACTTGTTCCATGAAGTATATAAACAATCAGCACTCACTCACTAGGCTATAATCAAACTATGTACAAGAAATAGACAAGTGACTAAGAAGATGTGAAGAAAATAAGCAAATGAAACCTATTTTTGAAATATAGTATGTATATCAAAATTACGAAGGCAGCAACATAACATGCATCTGAATGCCATTTTGTAGTGCAAATCCACTTTTAAAAAGGACATATTTAGTCACCTCCTTAAACAGGATGTAGTTTCCACTTCATTTTGGAGGAATGGTCTAATATCCTGTCATAAAAAGATTCTTTAAGACAGCACTTCTGGAAAGAGTGAAACTTTTCCACACACAAATGTTGACTCTGCTACTTTTGGTGCATACAATACACTGGATTTCAAGTCTGCAGTTGGAGATACATTTAGCACTGTGGTCACAAGTTCAGCTTTGGCATTTCGCAGTGTCATCGATACCATCTATAGCACGTGTGGACAAACCAAAGTGTCACAACGGAGGACATAAATCCAGTCACAAACAAACCTTGTGCCGACTGCAGTATGATCTGGGTGGTTCCCTGTGATGTGAAAGTCCAATATAGATTTTTTTTATTATGTATTCATAAATTACAATAATTAAAAACCCAAAAATAGTGAAATAGCAACTGATATTTATTTAATAGATTCTGAACACAAATACCTGGTACAAAACATGTACACATGTGTCACAAAACTCATCACATCATGTCCTTAGAACTCCAGGAGACTTCTTTTAAGAGCTTCTTCCAACTCTGTAAAAAACAACAACCACAGAATTTAAGTAATCAAATTACACTTTTTCCAAGTGAAACATTGCAAACCACAACACCATAACTATGCTAGAAAAAAGTATATTAAGCAAATAATTGTGTGATTCTCTTTTTTTGTCTCCATACTATCACATTTATGTTTGTCAGTTTTAGTGTTTTAGTATTTTTTAAAGACCTTCATTAACCAATTAACCATTACCATTACACAAGCCTATTGGGTTGTTAAATGTATATCCACATAAAGCTCTCACAATCACATAAATGTTGCCACTGCAACAAACTTGCATGGCCAGACCTCACCACAGTGCTCTGTCAGTGCTGGAGTACGGTCTGGCTACACTGGTTTATCATTCAGAAAAAGGGGGAAAACGCTCTCGCTTGTTTTTATTTCATTAAAACTTTAAAAAAAAAACAATTGTCTTGAGCCAAGCAGAAAGGATGCCCTCGCAAAACAGATAGCATATGTCAGGTTTTATCAGAGCACTGTACATCCGCTTAGCCAGGCTACCGTTGCAAAGACTAAAGGGGGCCTTCACATGATAACCTCTTTGCGCTGTGCTCCCTGTGACGTTGGGCAGAGCGACCAAGCGAGGCTATATCTACTGACTTTTGTTTTTTTACTTTCGGCTTAAACTTGACAAGCACCCACTACATATTGGATATTTGCATACATTTAATTGTCTCTGCATCAGTCGCATACAGGAAACACATACCTGCTGACTCTCTTTCTTCTGCATTAGAAGTCAATTCATGGTTCATCTCCTCATCCTCCGATTCATCTGTAATAGATCACACAATAAATGAGCAACCGATATATAAAAATCGGTATCAATTAAAATGGAAGATACCCAAACACCATTCCTTATAAATGTATATGTAAGGGCCTGTGTCCAAATAGCATTTATGGCTATATGTACTGTCTTCGGTTTATCCTTGACTTGTACATTCTGGACAATCGTAACCTGACCTAGCACTTTTTTTTTTTTTTAACTACCAGCGTAGCCTTGACAAGCACTGATTACATATTGGATATTTACATAAATTGAATTGTCTCTGCGTCAGCCGCATACAGGAAACACATACCTGCTGGCACTCTTTCTTCTTCTGCATTGAAAGACGATTCATGGTTCATCTCCTCATCCTCCGATTCATCTGTAATAGATCACACAATAAATGAGCAACCGATATATAAAAATCGGTATCAATTAAAAGGGAAGCTACCCAAACACCATTCCTTATAAATGTATATGTAAGGGCCTGTGTCCAAATAGCATTTTTTTTCCTGACAGAAAGGCACTGGCTTGTTCCCACAAATGCGCTTTTCTGTCAAAGTCTCCTGAACAGTCAACTTGCAGATGTAATGCAGTATGCCTAGTCTGACATTTATCAATCAGGGTTCCCACACAAACTTTTTCATAGACACAATTTTAAAACTTTTCAAGGACCCATACTAAATGACCATGACCATTCCCAACGTATATTATAAACAGGACTGTATAGTATACTTAACCCCAAGTGTGTATTGTACGAACATGTAACCACAACCATTTCCAGTCTCTAATAGCCCTGTTTATTGCTTACTTTCAGATGCTTCACTCTCTTTGTTGTCCTGATCCATGTTCAACAGCGTTTCATCTTCAATCTCTGAAATTACAAAAAGGTAACAGGATTAAATGCTGCAAGCAAACGAAGATAATAAATGTCAAAGATTGTGACTGATTTACCATTGGTGTCTGGTATCTGTATCTCCACAGCATTGACTACTTTCACAGTGGTGGGTTCTACTTTAATGCCTTTACGGCAGGTCCTGGAGCTCATGCAAGATTCCAGTGTACAGTGTTGGGAGTGATAGTGTTTATGGAAACTTGGTACATCCGTGAAAAACTCATGGCAAGCTTTGCATTCTACATCAAATGTCTTGTCCAGGTTTAAGGCTGCGTGCTTTGTGTGGACGTGAGTCTTTATCTGTACAAAGGAAGGCACAGACACCCCGCAAGGAGCGCACACATACTGACATTTTCCTTCATTGGACAGATTCCTCATGCATTGTGTATATGTAGTTTTCCTCTCCGCTTTGCTCTTTTCTGAACCCATGCATGGGCATGTTAACAGACTGGTGCTTTCAGCAACAGCAGGCTGAACAACTTCAACATCATCCATAAAGTAGAAGTCCCTACTGTGAAGACTCTTGTAGTGCTCCAAGAACTCGTCCTCAGAATAAAACTGCATGCTGTTGCAGAGGCCGCAGAAGTGGAAGCTCTGTATCTGCCCGTTGTGTTCATTCATACAGTGTCTCCGTACAGTGGACTCTTTAAAAAACTTCTGGGGGCAGTGTCCACAGAGGAATCTCTGAAAGCTGTGACTGCTCATGTCACTACAGTGTTTGCGGACGGCCTGCTCTGAGTCAAAGATGTCCTCGCACATCCTGCACATCCAAGTCCGCGCTGCTTTTAAACACGTCTCGACTGGGTTCTGCTGGACTGTGGACTTTGAGGATGAACGGAGGGCGACCTCGCTGCTGGTTGACGGCTTGGCATAGGTGACTGTGGTGAGCTCCTCTGGCACTTCCTGTTCAGTGTAGTAGTTGTGTCCGCTGTGAGCTTCTGACACGTGTGACAGGATATCTTCATACCGAGGCATTTCCACTTTGCACTTGCGGCAGTAGAAGAGGAAGTTGGAGAGATGAGCTCCCCCGTGAAAGCGACTCATATGCAGGCGGGTAATTGAGGACTCTCCCATGTGTTTGCCACACACACCACACTGATGGAAAATTTGGTTCACAGCCAAGAGATGCTTAATGGCTGTAGCCTCCTCTGAGAACTGTATACCACACTCGCAGAACCACGCTGTTACTGACTTTCTCGTAGTGCTGACAGCCACACTCAGTCTCTTACGTTTGGCTGAAAATTCTTCACATTCACTTCTAGTCTTGTTTAATTTTTGAAAAGGTGTTTCAAGGCCAGTGGACTGTCTTTTCCTGCGTGCGTCTCGAGCCGTCTCGGTGTGCTGAATTTCACTAAACCTGCAGTACTGAAGGAGGGCTTTCTCCATTGTTTGGTTGACCTCCACATCGTGCTGGGTCGATTCTTTGTGCCTCTCAATTTCAGCTTGGCTGAGGAAGATCTTACAGCAGAGGGAGCACTGCCCTCGCACTTGCAGCTGTTTCATTACCTGCACTATGGTTTTGTCAGCCTTGACCACCGCGCAGCCCTGTCTGCAGTGCACACTAAAAGAAAAAAATGGAAAAAGCAGAAGGGAAAATCAGTTCCACAAAACATCTGAAGAAAATATGTTATTGCTATATAAAAAGATTAGTAGTATTTATATAACACCTCAGCCTGCATTAAAGTATAAAAACACTCAGAACAAGCAAATGCACACAGCCCGTATTCAGAAAGGTGCTAAAATGGAGCATTTTATACAGAGTGAATGCAGGTATTTTTAGATTGACAGTATGAAAAAAATAGTGTTTATGAGCATGTTCTAATAGAAACCCAAAATACAAGTATGTACCTGAAACTTGGCATAATATGGGTCCTTCAATACGTGCACATGTACTGAATAAATCCCATTTAAACTTACTTAAAGTGAGCTTGAGCTGCCTGATGTGAGATCAGTACTTTGTGACACAAAGAGCATCGGACATTGAACGTTGCATCCTTGCACAAAGTGATGAGACGATTCTTAATGTATTGTGAGACAGGAACTGGCCGTGGTCTTTCTCTGGTTTCTTTAACAAGAGGAGAAAAGTAAAAAGGAACACTTAATCTTTCATATCTAATACCTCAACACTCAAATAAGCCTAAAACAACAAGAGAGATTTAAGATTTGAATATATAGGTGTTAATGACGATGTATAGAAAATAAAAACATTAAATAAAACTTACCACTCATGGCGAGTGACTCTGTGAAGTGGTTTTTGGCTGACATGTGCTGAAGACACTCATCTCGGAGATTAAAGAGGCAGTAGCAGGCAGGGCAGGCAAAACACACAATTCTCTGATATGTCTGAGTGATGCTGTGGCCATCAGCGGTAGATGAGGACACCTAGTGATCAAAGCATGTTTCTCCTTAAAATAACTGTCATGCTTATGTAGATGGTTATCAAATACTGATTGAAACATTAACGAATCATTCAAATAGCAGGAGTCTTTCATAGCACAGTCAGAAAAGTGTATAAACCTTAGACTCGAGATGTTTCCTCCATGCTTCTTCAGTCGGAAAATGTTGACCACAGGCAACACAGGCAAAGAGCTCAGGTGGACATCCTTTAAGATTGATGGTTGGGTCACAAGGGGAGTGATCAAACCTACATACAAGATATTTCATTGCAAAATATGCCATATTTGTAGTCAGGGAAATGTTTCAAAGAGTGTTACACCTACGTTGAAATGAACAGAAAATTATTACCTTTTTAAGTGGCCTTCAAGGAGGGATTTATTGTCATAAACTCGACCACAGTTGACCACTGGACACGTGTGTCTAGAACTATTTCCTGGGAAAGAAGCAGGTCTTTGCCTTCTTCCAAAATTAGAAGTGATCACCCCAGGTCGAACACCTAAATAAACACAAATGGTACAGTATGATAAGTTGACAACTCTTCCAACATGTAGTATTGCTGCAAAAGGGTGCCCTGTTATTGACACCCCTATAACTCTTAAGACAAAATTACATTTCAATCATGCCTGTGAAGAAAGTGGATCATTTCAGCAACACAAAATAGTATACTGGTTAATATACCAAACAGTACATGACAGGAACAGGCTTTTAAAGTTGTTGAACTGGCTTGAATCAATACCAACACTGACAGATTTACAAGTGACAAAGTCAGAGATTTTGCAACAGATTTCCCATCAAAATTAAAAATGTACCTGGCATCTTTAACCACATGTCTACACAGTGCTTTGCTTCCCGATTCATTCCATTTGTAGAGCTAAAAGCCAGCTCCTGCTTTCCATGAGCTCTTTGTAAGATTTGCTTCTCCTGAAAAAGAAGCATACAGAGATGAAAGATAATGGAACATATTCTGCAGCTTTTTACTTATCTTGTATGACAGATAATAGATGCAAGTAGAAACCTACAGGCACTGTTCCCTAAATCCCAAATTGTATGATGCTGTATGACGCGAGTACACCACTGTTTTTCATTCTACAGTACCCACAAGGTGGCACTGTTGCTTCTATGACTGACCTTAATTGACCCGAGAAAGAAATACAGCACAAAAAAGAACATTTCTACTGAGCATTTAAATTGACATTTACTCCAGAAAATGTTGGATATAGAGTTATTAATGAAGTTCTTCGAGCAGTCAAGCTAAAAACAATGCTTTGCTTCGCTTTCCTCTGATAAAGATACGAACACATTTCTTATAAATAAAATGTGTATTTATAATACTGCACCACTTTTTATCTCTTCCAGCAGCCGTAATGTGATTTGCCACGCTGGATAAATGGGAAAGTTTGGATGGATACATGAGTGGAATACAGTTATTATCTTAGGATTATTACATTCAATTTTAAAATGGGAACTATAAAGTATTAATTGAAAACTTTTTTTTGCCCTTTCATACCATTTTGGGTTTTTCTTTTGGAAAAAAATATGAATAAAAACCAATAATCTAATGTAGACCAAAATGTTATAGCTCAATTACAGTCAAATAAGCAAAACATTTATTTTGAAGCAAACTTACCTTGAATGCTCTACATTTATCTAATCTTTCTTTTTTCTCTTGGGCCACCTGGTGTGCTAGTTTGTCCAATGTAGAGGTAACATGTGCTTTATGGCGGGTGATTTTATCTTCAATCTGCAGAGAATAAAAGGGCACAACAACTTAAAACTCTAGACAGATACTATTCAATAAAAAAAAACTGGTTCTATTCAGCAACTCACCTCCTGCTCGCCTGTCAATGATGAACAGGCCTCATCATCACTATCACTCAGCAGATCAATACATTCTGATATTCTTCTGACAGAGCCCTCCTGAAGCAAGTGCAAGACACCATGTAATTTAGAGGTGATCTATGTCTGAATCATGGCTACAATAATACCATATATGGAGCGGCAGGTTATGGTGTTCAGTTAATCAAATATGATGAACAAAGTAAAGTGGCAGGCTGGCAATCAGGCTATAATTATAATAATTATTATTCCTGTCAATGACAAGAGACAGAAAGTAAGCGAATGATATTTTTTAGTAAGCCTTTGAACCTACTGATTTTAATAGAAAATAAAGTGTACATGTGACTTACTGATACAAACTCCACTTCTTCCACCTCATCATCATCATCATCATCTGCTTGAGTTGGGGAAGACATTTGTCTGAGGAAAAACAAAATAATGTAACTTTTGAAGCGACAGCCCGCCAACTTTGAACATGCATGAAAGGGGAGTGGATTTGTAACTAGCTAGCTAACCAAAGCCAGATAATTGTGTCAGTAGTACAACTGGAGCTTAGCTTTGGACTTGCTGACTCAAGATCAGGACATAAATCTGTAGAATACACCTGTTAACAGTTAAAATTATGGTTTAGCCAACCATGAACAGAACAGAACGAAAATACTATCTGTTATTTACAGTCATAGTTGCAACTATGATGAGTGAACTGCATCATCGGGACAGCTGGCTGCCCGAGTACAGTTCTCATATGCAGCAGACATTGCTAGCAGAGGTTTCAGCAGGCAACTGCTTGGGGCCCCGGGGCCAGTAAACTACAGCAGTGGCGATGCACAATGCTTGCAATGATATTAGGAGCCATGATCACCCTAAGGGGGCCCCCACCTGGCTCAACCCAAGTTTTTAACATTCTGGTTTTGTTGTTTTTTTTATATTATGTGAGAATTACAAGTTTTTTTTATGTTTATATTTTGAAAATAAGTATGTTAACTTAAATGTGCACTTGTGCACATTTTTGGTTCTGTCAGGTTATTTATAGAAACTAATGGTGATGAACACTGGTTCTGTGAATTTTTGCCTAGGGTTGTAGGTATATCGCCTCTGGTTGATATAGTAACAGTTTCTCAAAAGGATAAATATTAAAATATTGTAAAATAAATCGGAGGACAGTAATTAGCCTATGTTATTATTAGCCTATCCTCAGCAACAGTTCAGGTAAAGTTACGAAGGGACGACCCCCACTGATGGGTGGCGTTGTTGTTGTCATTGTAGTACCACCCCCGGCCACTGAGCGCGCGAGCTGCTGCACTGCACTCCAACCGTAGAGCGAGGAAGACGTTGCGCGCCACAGCTAGCTGCACACACATCAATGAAAGTTGTACTTCTCAAACTCACACACATTGGTCATTGATGTTAAGTACCCCACTTATCTTCTAGTGTGTTTTTATTATCAATTAACTCCTGTTCAGCAACTTTATTGGTATCGAAATCTTAAGAATGGGTGCTTCACTAACGGCAGTCCAGCGTCCAGGCCATGGACATATCTGGGTAAGCTAACGGTAGCTCTCTGGCGCTTGCAACGTCGTAACCCCGCTTAACTTATACAAGGCAAGCACGCTTAAGTTCGACGACATGTGGTTGCGATTCACAGAAGAATGAAGTTGAACGCCACATTACCTACTGGTTATTCTTTCTGTTAGCTCCTCAGTTGACAGATTGGTAGCTGGCTACACCGTCTCAAATCAAGGTAAACGCAGCTCGTCTGCCGGGAACGTCACATGGAAGTGAAGCGCTCCTTTTGTAAGGAGGAGCGTGCCGTGCGGACGGGGTTACCGGTGGATGAGAGAGAAAACACGCGGGAACAAACTCCGCCCGTCTGTTCTTTTCTTGTCCGGATCGAAGTGTGAAGCTATCACCAACTTTCATTCTATTAATATTATAGTTCTGAATAACTAAATAGCTAACTATTTCAAGTACCAGAGGTCTCACTGCAGGGGATCCGCCAAATAGTTTGATAATCTTGCCAACGTTTTGTTTTGTTTTGTTTTTATGAGCAAAGATAGATTTGTGAAAAAATAAATAAATACATTTATACTACCTTGATGATAGGCCTACAGGCTTACAGGCAAGGCAGCCATGCACAGATAAAACTGAGCTGAAGGATTCAATGTCCCTTCCAATAAAATGCACCGTATTACAATAAATAAAACGGCATATGCAATACAGTGTGTAAAATTGTTGCAGATAACACATGTTGACATACTCGAGATTAACCACACATGGAAATTAACAATACAAAGTTAATTTATTTATAATTTTACAACACAGTGTTACACAATAAAATGCAAGTTAGCCTCTTCAGCTACACACATAGAAAATGACACAAACTGAACATTTACTCAATGTTGTCATGTACAGTAGGATTCTATATACCATTTACCACATCTCATTTAAATACGAATATGCTTACCTAAGGACTTATTCCTATTTTTTATTGCCTGTATGCAAGTGTAGCTTGTGGGAATAGAATACACACTTAATACTGTGAAGTCAGTATATATTCCACTAATGTGTAGGCCTATGTAACATGAAAAAATCTATCTTTTTTCAATAGGATATATTGACACATGCAATGTATGATATATATTGTTGTTGTTTTTTAACACTAGATGAATATGGCGGAAACAATAGCCTGACTTGCATACTGTGTGTAACATACTATAACCATGTCAGTGTCAATTTCAGCAAAATGGCTCTTTAAAAATTGCAAATAAAACGTTTTTGTCTCTCACTTTGCATGCCTGACTCTTTCATCTGAATGAAGAAAAACGCTCTAAATGGTATAAAAAAAATTACATAACCCATGTTGGATTATGATTAGAGTTGGTTCCTATTTTCTCCCTAATCCTGATAGTGTCTGTTCATAGCACCTGCCTCTTTCCACGGCCTGTCAGTACAACAGAGTACACATTTCACTAACCCTATACAGCAACATATACTGAAAATAAACTAGATGTTGTATTGCCGATAATAACATTTGCAATAACATTGTATACATGCCTATATCACAGGATACAAATGCTAAATATGTTCCCTATAAACTACCATGTAACTATTGGTCTTCACAGACAAACAGGGCTGTATTAGTCTTATTACACTTGTTGTTATTAATATGACAACATTATCCTTTTGGGCAGCCGACTCTGCAGCAGATTACTGCGATGCTCAGCTGAATCTGCTGACTCTCCCTACCCCTGGTAGAAAAAAATAAATAAATAAAACTTGCGCCTCTGCTGAGTCATGCATTGTACCTCGCAATAATGATATCAATAGTCGGGGCTGTCTACTTTGAACCTGTACGCTTTGCGCGGTTTGCTCTGCGATGCTTCACGTGTGTCAGTCGGTGTCTTTATTCTCATCTTGAGCTTTCAGCGACACATCGGCCGGAGAGGAGCCTGCTGTCTGAGGCTGCGGGGTCTGTCCTACATCTCGCCTTATGATGATTGCTGCGGCGTTTTTGGTCCTTCTAAGGCCGTACAGCATTCAATGTGTGCTGCTGCTTCTGTTGCTTTTGCTCGGGACTATAGCGACAATTTTGTTTTTCTGCTGCTGGCACCGCAGGCTTCGTAATGGAAAACATCCAATAAAATCAGTGCTCTCCGGACGCACCAAGAGCCGCGGTGAGTATAGCGCAGGCCAGCCGCATCTCTCCTCATCATGACAGCTCATGTCTGTACACTGCATGTTCTGGATATGTTTCATATTGTCTGTTTTATCTCTGCTAGCGGTAAAGTCATATCTGCGGTATGGTCTGTAGGATAAAACATTGCCTACTCATATCGGCGTTAATAGACACTGAGGGTATTATTTGCTTAGCCTATCTGGAATTACTGTTCATTAGAAAAAGACCATAGTTGATATGTGACATGTCTGCTTGATAGCAAATGTTAGATCATCATATCTCATTCTAACACTCTTATCTGTCCTGTAGTTGGCCTCCGAACACATCATTTTCGATCCGAGGTAGGATGAACTTTTTTAATTATGGGTTTGAGTCGGTCCCCTGTGATATGTGACAGCTAGGAGACACCAGGAGTTATTGTGTGGAAGTCTTATGTAAACTATGAGCTCTAAAAAAAATGATATAAGGAATGCTTCACCCAAAAGCATGTTTTCTTTGGAGTTTTACAGAACTGCGTGACTATTTTTAGGACTACGATGCAGTGCGCATGTGTTATCAATAAATAATGTAGGTGATGTTGCAGTTTCATTCTATAGGGGGGGTTGAAACTGTACAGTGTATTCTTAGAAACACATATTTAAACTGATGTAAAAGAGCCAATAGAGACCAGCTCTATTCTACGATTGTGCAGAAGCTATGTCATCATGTTTGATGCTTCGTCAAGTAGAGTTTAAGTCTCTGTTTCCGTTTTACGCACTTTGCTTTCAAAATAAAGCTACGAAAATGGAAGTCATCTAAATGAACGGGGGGAAAAAGCTTAAAACCACAACCGCCGCAAACGCCATTTTAGAATAAAAAATGCCTTATTATGGCAAAATCTGTCTTAGTAGAAATCATTTCTGTATGGCAGTTGATCGTCCTTGCATTGTCAATGGAACATATTTCCTTCAAACCAAAACTACAAAGGGGTTGGTCAAATCTAATTGTGACACAGCTCAGTAAACTTTTAGCAAACCAATTATTTATAAGCATATACGTTTTATTTCTGTAGATTACATTTGTACTTAATATACAGAGACCTACAAATAAACCTTTAGTGTTTTGTGGCTCTATGTGGATTAGAAGTTCCATACGCAAAAGCTTCAAAAGCTTGCCTTTCTTTTGCAGGTAGCCTTATTGAATGCTATGTTATTGAACCACAGGACAATGAATCCCTGCTGGCTCAGTATGTAGCTGGTAGGGATTCAGTGTCATGTTCAAGGGCACAACAGTTGCTTAGTGTTATTGTTGAAGAAAGCTCTCCCTGATCATTCCCTTCAAAATATTAGCTCAAACAATAAACATCTGTGGAAGAGAAATAAATGGTCTAGCAAAGAAAACAATAGATACAAACTCCAAATTGATACATTTGCTCTTCCTTCTCCTGTGGTGATTGGTGTTGCTGAATCATCTCTCTCTGAAAATTCTGACTCTGAAATCTAGGTCATACACCACAACAGTGCCTCCCTGGCTGCAGGAACCTGAATGCAATCACAGTTACTATTCATATTATGATGAGCGCTTATGATTTCTCTTGCCACGTCTGCTGAAAGTAGAATCTGTTGCCAGCTAAACATTTGCCCATGTCTCTAGGGCTTCAGGCACAGTCCACGTCACGCAAGAAGGAGCATACATGCTCGAGCGACAGAGGAAAAACCCAATCTGGTCGAGATCCCTGAGAGTGAACCTGATTCATCATCGACTCTCAGAAAACGCAAAGTGAAGAAGAGAGTTCTGCCAGAATTCTACCAGTCAGTACAAGTCACTCCCACACGAAAACCTGTAGGTACCCCCCCCCCCCTTTAACTGTAAACATATTTAATTCTGATACCATTGTGTGCTTGCTCTTCTTCACATGGACACCACTGTGCCTCTGAACCTGGTAAGGATTCAGTAACTTGTTCAAGGACAAAGGGCAAGTGTTTGTCAAGCCTACAGGGTGTAAACTTTGAAGGATGCTCTTTTAAAGGTCCTATGAAATATTTACTTTGTTATTGTCATGTTACCCTGTATCGCTGTGTGTATTGTTTAGTTATAGATCATAAGATGAAAAAACGTGGATAAAAAATAGTTTTATCATAGTCAATCTCCTCCAACATAAGGTTTAACAAAAAGGGAAAAAAAAGATCTCAAAGTAATTTCAAGGGGCATTCAAATGTAGGTGCTATATAACTTAACATGGAAAATTCAACATTTGTCTTATAGTTAATGTAATTTGACTTTAAATATTATATTTTAAAGAAATGTTGTTGATCACCAAATTAAACCATGATCTATCTAATACAAAGTTTTATATTCAAATTGGGTCCCCATACATATGCAATTTCTAAAGTGTGTGTTGTGTTAAAAAAGGTGTGATGGATATCTTATATCAGTAAATCACAGCACACTTAAGTCATTTGAAGATCATTAATCTAGTCTTTAAATCAAGTTGGCCGTTAAGTATTATCCATCGGGTGTCCAAAAACATATCTGACAGATTTGACTGATTTCCAGTTTGAATTTAAATGATAATCCAATCCAATAATGAATTTTGTCCTAGTCATTTTAGTTGACATCTAAGAATGTTTTTCGTGTTCCAGAGACAAGAATCCAGATCCCACATCACTGAGTCTGTGTCTGATCTTGAATGTCATGTATTGATGTCCAAAGGGCTTTAGCTGTTACAGTTGTATAAGCATTTAATTTAGAACAAGACTTTACATGTCAATCATGTTTGAACTGACTGAATAATTGATCTGTGTGAAGCTATCGCAACTCCAGCTCCCATTAGTTGTGTTGCAACAGTTTTGTGCTTTCACCTAATGACGTTGTCAAAAAACAACACACATCACTTTTACATCAACAGTTGTTCGGATGTCTCTCAATCAAGTATTTTGTTGCCAAGAGTAAATCAAAATCCACTTTTCCTTTGAATTGTATTGATAAATCTTTTATGCAGGTGAAATACTTCAGCTGGCAGTGAGCAGAAGGCTCAAGAGTTTAACATGTTACTTGAACCACGACAAGAATAGCAATTTGAAGATTTATAATCACGAGAGCTCCAAGACGTGCTGTAAGTGAGCCGACTTTAATATATATTAGTCCTTCATAAACTATTGCAGGATCAACTCACCATTCATTATTCACGATATATTAACACAAGTGTAGCCAACACTAAACTGTGCAAAAATGAATACTTCAGAATGTTTGCCTTGTCTTTGTAAAACCGTATTTTGTGTTTTTAACTGATAATCTCTTTGAATGACCCTGACGATTTTAAAGGAACTACTGCCTTCTTCACATATTCTTTTTTTTTTTTATCACAGCAGGTCATACAGCTGCAGTCCTGTTTTTCTTTTAAGTACATCACTAAAACAGAGTGTGCGACACTGATAAATCTGGTCATGAATGGAATATTTTGTAAAAGCGTCTGGATGTGTGAGTCTGAATGTGACTTTTATTGAATAAGAACTGCTCATTTAGCAAATAGGTTTCGAGTGTTCTGTCAGGGCTTAACCAAAATACTTTCTTTTGCCTGATGGATACCCTGTAGCAAGAAATATTAACAGAAAAATAAAGAATATAGATTTCTCATGGAGAGGATAGGCTTTTATAGGATGAAGTGATGGGAGTGAGGACCTCTAATCCTTCAACTATTCTTAACCCTGTACATTTGCTCCTTATCTAGACAGTGAAAACTGACTCAGGAGAACATATGCTTATTCCTATAGCAGCCCAACTAATATTATTTCATAATAGTGAGCATTAACTTTCTTCAAATCGTGTAGATTTTTCCTTTTACTGGTAAGAATTATGAATAAGCAGAAAGCTGATAAAAATGGCCACACTAAGCTGCCTTTTCAGCACTGACTTTTATCCTGATGAAAGGTGATGCAATCATGACAACACTGCTAATATTAACACCATATTGCTTTTATCAGCTCTGACCCTGCACCCAGAACAGATTCTAACCACTACTGCTGTTCAAAAATAGAAATGATTTTCTGTACCCCTGTAGAAACACAAAAGCTTTCAAGTCCACATATACATTTGATGTGCTATAGCTCCAACTTTTACCTTTTAATGACATCAAGGCAATCATTCCTTCATGTGCACAAATGAGCACTGAAGTCTTCAGGATCGTGGCAGTCTGCTAGGTTGCATTTCCCCTCTAAGTACTGTTTTATCATTAAGCAAATGAAGTATCATCAGACAGGTATTTTGTGCCCCACCCCTCTCCTTCCCCATTAAGTTGTGTTTACCTGTGTGTTGCTCAATCCCAGGTGTGTCAGGGTGCAGCAGGACATTGCAACACAAAGTCATCCTTTTCTAATTTTCTATATGCAAATTATAGTAAGAATAAAAAGCCTGCAAAGATTCAAGAAATGATATCCCCCAGAAGGATGCATTTAATGGTTTAAAGATTAATTCGATTTTGGTTAAGTGGGTTTAAATTTAAACCCGGTTAAACCAAGTGCAATCCTTTTTTGTGCTCCCTTGGTCCTCTCCATACTCTCAGTTAATTAGCTCAACATATGTGAAAGCTTTCACTGCACCCTGTGTTGTGAACACCCCCATCTACATGCAATTATGTAATTGTGTCCAAAGTCCTCTCAGCAGTCTAGTTCTTTGGATCAAATATGCATCTGTTATGAAGCCCTTGTCGTGATATGGTAGGCTGTGGTAGTAGCCCATGTCCTCTCATTACCAGCGCTTTTGATGTATTTTGGAGCCACCCAGCACCTTTGTGCAGGGATGGCGCTCTAACACCCCCGCCGCTGTTGGAGCTGCTGCTGTTGCTGTTGGCTGCCGGGTATGACGCGGAGACACATGCAGTCTGCTCTCCCATCACGGTCCAGCTCTGCCTCGACAGCACACAGCGCACCGTCGTTTCGGCCCTCTTGAGATCTGACATCACCTCACATCCTTAATGCGTAGATAAGCGACGAACTCGTGGCCAGAGCATCCCTAAGAAAGGGCGTGGCGCCCCTGTGGAATTGACGCACAAAATGTGTGACAAGGGTGGAAGCTAATAACGGGCAAACAGGATTGTTATTTATTTTTCTTCCAGCTGACATCTCTCCATGTATACAGTGGTAAGTCTTATTGTTGACCTGGCGGGGGAGCCAGATACTATTGATTTCACATTGCCTTTATTTGGCTCAATCTTTTATTGTTATGGATTATTGCGAAGCTGGTGGCGTCCTCACACCTACACGTTATTACGCACTTTGACCCGCGATGGTGAGAAATAATGTGATTTTGCGTGTTATTCCTGTGCCGCGTTCTCTTTCATTTTTAGCTGTGTGTGTGCGAGAGGGAAAAAGCGAGCGAGAGAGAGAGAGAGACCAAGAAAAGCATTGTTCTTTTGCATTACCCCCGTTGTCTTTTGTCTCACAGAGCTCCAGTTCGGGGAACCCTTCCCTACACTGCTCCATGTCTTCCTCGGCGGATATCTCAGACGAGGATGATTACAGTGTTAAATCGGGCTCGGCATCACCTGCTCCCGGGGACACTTTACCCTGGAACCTGCCTCGACATGAGCGGTCCAAGAGGAAAATCCAGGGAGGATCCGTGCTGGATCCGGCGGAGAGAGCCGTGCTCAGGATCGCAGGTGAGTGTCAGTTTCGTTGTTGTGCAGTTATCAGATGCTAATGTTCTTTAACGGGAGTAACAGGGAGCGAATATGCTGCAATTTAGCCTACGGTGCATATGCATGAGCTCATATAGCCACTTGTTAAGGTAGCCTGTCCCCGGTTTTATTTAGACATAAGCAGCGTCTGGGTTTGTGGTAGCCTACATGTGTCGGTATTTTGGTCTGCTCTTATTCTGCAAATGATGCTCTAAAACGGATCGTTTGGTTTTTGGATAGGCCTATGTGTTGCAATTTTTAAAAAGCCATTTATTAGTCTATTTTACTTTGATTTTCATCCAATCAGTTGCTGGAATACACGTTTAATGTATATCCATGTTAAGACTATTATTTTAACAAAAGTTGATAATAAAAGTCCGGCTAGGTTCAGGTAAATAACATGAATTACTCTAACATTGAGTCTTGTTAGTTTCACACTTGATGCCAGCTTGGAAGACTTAAGTTTTACAGCTTTTAATCACTTTATAATGATACTTTGGCTCTATTTGACGCTGTAAAATCCCTGTTAGATATACTACACTGTGTCAGATCTCGATATAGGGACTTTTGTGAGTGGAGTTTGGCAACTTAAGGGAATCTGTATAACATTAGTGACAGCTGATTTCAAACAGTAGTCTTTGAAATCCGCCAAAGTGTCAGGACAACAATGGAAAAGGTCCTGGTCCATGTTACGACCCGGTACAAGAGACACCTGACAAGGAAAACGCGTGCATTATTACACACTGTAAAAAAAGGAGAATCATTCAGTCTGGTTTCTTCTTATCTTATTTTACCTACTGATGCCAATCCATGCATTTTGGGTTAGACATAGGGATATTTAGCCTCTTGTGTTGAGAAAATAAGATTGCATTTTTATTCTTATTATAAATAAGAGTCAGTAGCCGATAATAGCGCAATAGACTTTTTTAAGACGGGCATTTTTTGCAGCGCAGCACGTCCGGCAGTCCTTCCTATCAATCTAGTGAACCCCGGAGAGGAAGTGTCGCCTATTGGACAGAGCGCAGACAAGGGAGGGATGTAGGGCGTTTCCTTCAGTGCAACAACAGCGCCGATCACTCTTGAGTCCTCAGCACATACACATGCACACAAACGCACACATACACACACTCCCCCACAAATACACACACACGCTGTGTCCCTGTCCGCCGCTGTTGAATGTCCCGTCTGTGGAGCCCCGGTTATGGCTCAGTACGCACCGCAGGCTCATGGTCTCTCGGACGAACAGGAATACCTCCAAGCCTATGAGGATGTTTTGGAAAAATACAAAGGTAGGATTAATGCTGATTGGGTCCCGTACAGGCTTTGGGACGATGAAGAAATTGCCCGATAGCTGCTTGACAGTTCAATAAATGTCAGCCTGCCCCCTCTCTCTGGTGACTGGCTGGTCTTAGTGTCTTTTATCCCTGCAGTGGAAAAGTGGGAATATTTCCTGCATGACATCACAATTAGGCTGCATTTTAGTAGCCAAGACAAAGGCTTTATTATTATGAGTAAAAATATTATCTCAGCTGATCTGGTTAGAGAATTATTTCTCTTTGTTAGCTGGTTTATGGAAATATTGATCTTGAATTATGTCTGTCAAGCCAGATGAATACAGTGCCTGCATTGTTCATTGTCAAATTGAAAGGTCGAAACAGAGAAATCAAGACTGTTGTTTAAGTAAGTCGCACTTTTTACAAAATAAATGGTCTATTTTTATATTTTGAGGGTGAATATCATTGACTGAATATTGCTCAACTGACCTGTGTGTTGTCACAAGGCTGACAGGGACAGTGACATACTGTAGCAGGGTGAGACGTTAGCACATTAGCTCATGTCACTTCATTCATAGCTGCTCCTTTTGAGACTACATCTCATTAATTAGAGCAAATCCATCACACATAAGAGGTCTATGTTATTCAGTGTCTCTATGACAGCTATAGAGCTCGCTGACAAAATCATACACACGCACTCTGAGGCCAGGCCTGTGGAGCTGAATTCAAACTGACAGCAGCGGTTTTAACTCTTGTGTTTCCTCTCCACAAAAGAAACCAAAGTAAAACGATAAACAGCATACACCATGCACTATTGTACTGAATCCTTGCTGTGTGCGTGTTCCCTCAGCTGTTAGCCAGCAGGGCCAGTCAGCTGTGGTATAAGGCTTAAACGCCCCGACTGGACTAATGGGATCATATGATGTAGCATCATTAGGAATCTGTGGCTGTTATCTTCGGGCAGATGAGCTGTGACACACAATGTGCCTCTATTACTAGCTACCATTCTGCAATTAGTTTTTAAAAGGTACATATTGATTTTTTTCGGGGATATTCGACACCCCGCCAGCTGTTGCATGGGCAATGAATTTTTTAAAGAAGGGTAAGGCATTTTTTTTGTATTTTCTTGATCATTTTGCCAACAAAGATTCAAGGTTATGAAAGCGTTATAGCGCCACAATAAGGGTGATTGTTTTTAATTGTAGTCTTAATTCAACAATTTCTTATAACCGTATTTAATTTAAAATTGAATCAATTTCATGTCATTTACTTATTAATTTTATTCTACACATAAACATTGAGAGATCCTGGTAGAAACATGAGATCAGTCTGTGGGCTAATCATTACTTCTAGCAAACTCACCTACAAATTACCTGTTTCCATCAGCTTTGATTACATTAGTCTCCTCATGAAAAAAACAAAACATTTTAGCTTTGACTGCTGCAGAAAGAATTTCCCAACATTTATTTACTAGACGTCAGTTAGGAGAAAGGGTTACCAAGTCATATTTTCTTTGGACGGGTGAGATGGTCACTTGCGAGTTAAGATTTACAAGAGTAAGAGAACATTTTATGTGAGAGGAAAGCTTTAGAAGGTTAGATCTTAATTTGTAGACGGTTAACTGTTCCAAATACCCTTTACATTCTTAAAACAATTTATTTCCCATCATAGGGCTGGGGGATATGACTATGTATAGTTAAAAATATCTAAAAAATATCTGTTGTATTTATTTTTTTATATCATTTCTACCACAGGGTCGAAAAACATGCAACCAAGCGTCATTTCAACAATGCTTTATGTACTGGTCCTTTTACGTTATTTTCATTTTACACTGAAGTTCTTAATACAATGAGAAAATACTCAATACCTTTCATTTGTCAGGTATTTAATTCACATGGAATAGGCTTAACCATGTGGTGACATCATATAGACTATTTATTTGTTTATTGAATTACCAAAGAACATGCTATATGGTGATATACCGTAGATCGTTATGGAGATATGAAATGACCTACATTGGGATAGAACCCAGGCCTATCTCATTGTAAATATATAGTCTTCCCAGTCTTGAAAATGGCTTAGAAAGGTGTATTGTTTTTATAAAAAAGTTTGTGTATTTGATTCTCCGTAGCCAAAATGTTTTTCTATTTGGGCGCTGGCTAAGTTTATTTTAAAGACGAGGGGATCATCCACAGCCCCAAGCTTCTGTCCATGTGATGCGTAGAGAAACACAGGGAGGCATTTTCAATAACAAAAACCAACAGTAACCACACAAACACAACCAAACAGCCAGTGGGCCAGCTATACACAATCATCTTTGTCTAACCAAGTGGATCATTTTCATGCTATAATGTGGAAGTTGAGGCAAATGTACTGTAACTCATTGTTATTATCCGTGCTGTTGGGATGATCTTTTTGTGGGTACTTGTTGTCTAGCTACAATTATAGACTCATCAAACACTTCTGAGTGAATGTCAGCTGTCACCGGCAGACAAAAGATAATTTAGATACATAATAATGTGCAGGCATCATTGTTGGTGTTATGTGTTATTCTGTTTATTAGGAGTGATTCTTTGGTTTTATCGAACTCTTCCATTGATATAAATATCTTGATAAAATAAAATAAATGCTGTATGTTCTAAGTTCTGTGCGGTGTTTGACATAAATGCGAGTTTAGGATTTTTGGTGATTAGTCGAGCAACCACCATTGACTGTGAGCATGCATGTTAGTCTTTTTCCTCCAGCTGTAAGAATGCCACACTAATAAGGTATTAGAGTTAATAGTACACTCAACAGAGGATTTGCTGTGGGTAGGGCTGAAATTCAACGCAGGCTTCACAAAAGACTGTAAACTTGAGGAATGAGCTAAAGATACGGTTTCTTAGACACACACAACAGTTAATGGCACACCGACAGTGGCTGTGTGATCACACTGTTCCTGCAGAGCCTGCTTGGTAGGCCGTCAGCACGAAGGGGCCATAGAGTTTCCCAACAGTTGATCATCCTCTGAAATCTGGGAAGATTTAATGGATTAGACATTTGGTGTTTCTGTCAGCTCTTCTTGCAGTTCATTTTGTTTTTAAGATGCCATATGGTGTAAATTGTCAGTCAGTCAATCAGTGTCAATCAGTTTGAAACAAAATAAACATGTTTTGCCTTTTCGGAGTACTGACAGCCCTTCACTTAATACCCAGAAAATGTTAATTCAAGCTGGAGATATATTTTATTTTGAGAATTTAACCTGCTTTTCTGTGCTTATGTTCAGATTTTAAGTGTCCCATATTATGCGGATTATATATGCTCATCCTTGTATTTTGGTTGTTTACATGTTTTAATGTAAAAAAAAAACATCTGCACTCTATGCATCTCTGCACCACCATTTCAGCCGGTGGAATGACTGTAGCATCACTGTAGTGACACTTTCTACCCATATGTACCGTATATAATAAAGTTGTGACATCACAACCGTACAGAAGTGTTGACGGCTTGTTTGGAGGCACAGTTTCTTACTAGCTTAAGCTAAATCTGTGAAAGGATAAATTCAATCTTTCTGTAAATGTGAACCAGACATACACAACCTATTATCTGCCATATATACAGCACAGAGCCAGTCGTTAGGATGCCAGCTCTGTGAGTTGTGTGTTATAGTAGGGTGTGGTCTGTCAGTGAATCATTGCGGTCTGCATTATGACTTAATCTCTCACTACAAAGGGGATTTCTGTAGATACATTTAGGAAACATATGGTTATTGAAATCAACCTTTTTACACTTGAATTATCTTGCATTATGAAACATAGAGACGAGTAAGAGAGCATTGTGTTTTTTGCACAGTCACTGCCTTTGTCCATCCTCCTGGGCCGTGCCTAGCCCAACCCCTCTGCTCTATGTCGACAGCCCACTCATCACATTCAAACGGCCTAGTGGCCCACACACACACACACACACACACACACAGCACGCTGCCTCTATGGAGACTGTCTGCTACCATACAAAAGACACTTTGTTTTTATGGGCCCAGCATTCAAGTTCCAGAGACTTGTCCATGTGTCAAGTTGATGTCAGTGACAATTCCTTTTTGGCTTTTCATTAAATGTCTGGAGCCCCACTTTGAAAGTGGTCTCTACCCACAGAATACATCAACATTACACACACAACATTAACCCACTAACTTCTATTAACATACAATAAGATCATGCTTCATAGGTTTAAATTAAACTATGTTTTTAAGATTTGATTAATAATGGTCAATAGAAAGAACACAAACATATTACATGTACATACATAAAATTACTGCCAACCAATCATTTTCCACTGTAATCAAATAATATCTTTTTTAAAGCAAGTGGTGTTTTATTATTATTTCCATACTAGGAGATGAGGAGAAAATGTGCTTGGCATTTCATGCATTTGATAGCTGGAAAACTAGAACTAACCTTTTTAAACTAACACAGTAGATCAGGTTTAATAAAAATGTGAACAAATATGATTTAGATAACTTTATAATAACCCAGCTATCTAATTTTCAAGAGTCATTTCACAGCTACGATAGCCAAAATCCTAAGTGCTAATGGCTAATTAAGTCCATTAGATTTTTGGATTGGTGTGCAACTGCGGCTCTGCTTTCCACTCCATAGTTTCACAAGAACTTCTTGCAGCTGCTTGTGGTTTCATTTTACAGGTTTCACCCACAGTAGATGTTTTCTCATATCAGTAGTTTGTATCTGAAATAATAAGCATTTGGTTGTTTTGCGCTCATCGTCCATCATATTTTATATGGAAAGCAAAATAATAAACCTACAGTAAATACACCGTACAGTATATGTACTTATACTAAAACATAATGTTTTTTGTCGTGGCTAAGCCCCTCATTGATCTAATCAATAGGCTTTATTCAAAAAGGGCAGTGTAATCTAAACCAGCAGAGCTCTCAGAAAGCTTTTTACTGCTCCATTACTCTTTAGCTAAAGAAATATGTCCGTTTTATTTAGTCTTTAATCACATATTAGTCTTACATTTATCATTTATAAATATACATGTATTCTCCTGGAATACATTTGATGCAGTTGCATTATATCTGCGTCTGATAGGAGCCTACTGTTGAAGTGTATTTATACAGAATGTTGTCATGGTGATGGGAAAACCAGCATGACTGAATCCCATTCCACAGCTTTGCTTAGCTCTTCTTACATGAGATCATCTTGTGCATCTGTGTTGGACCCCTGACTCATGCTCTGTAGCCTCACCTCTCTCACTCCAGCAGCACCACCCTTCTTTCCTGAATGCAGCAGATGCTGGGAAGCGATCCCATGCTAGCAGTAGGGAACAGATTTCTCCACTGTTTCATAGGTGGCCAGGAAATGATTAGTTCCATCTGTTTTCGTGTTGACTCTAAAGCCTAGCCTTTTAGAACCTTCGCAATACACACATATCAGTCGTGACCTGTAAAAAAAAGAGATCAGAGAGCGTGTACTGTGAACGGGTGACAAAATTAAAGCAAATACCTGAATAAATGAGAGAAGGAACACTATTTGCAAATGTTTCCATACAGGGCAAGAGATGTGACTGAATGGTTTGAGTATGAAAATGATTAGGGGTGTAACGATACATCGATCTGGTTTAATTAGTACTGGGCTAATCACACAATTGGATCAAATGCAGGTATCGTTTGACTGGAGAAGTTTCTATACTACTTGGTTTGGAGTACCGATCCCCAGCACCTTATTAAAACACTTAATTTTTGGAATAGTATTAGTTTATTTACATCTGTGGCACTTGTTGTTTTTTCTATTTTGGCATTGTTAAGCCATCTTTAGTGGTGTTGTTGTTGTTTTTCAAGATAGAAATCTGTTGATGTTGAATCACAGATAATTAAGACACACCGGATTACCTTTTAATTCTTGTTAAGGATTCTCCATAATCTGTGAGTGAGTGAGTCTGGGGAGGAAAACAGATTTTCTTACATGCACAAATACTCAAATGTGGAAGTCCAGCTGTTGCACATATGCAGGCTAGTATTGGACTGTTAGCAACCGTGTGAATGTGTTCATGCTTTTAAGTGTGTATGTATGTCCCATTAGCTGTCATTAATGCTTTCTCCTTTCCTCTGCTTGACTTTCCTGAGTGCTTTTGTAGTGATAGTTCATAAAACATGAAGGGGGTGGCACATTGCCATCTTAATCTTCATCCTCCATTTGCTTTTCACCAAGACTGATAAAATATTTCAATTTCACAAGAAAATTATTCGATTTTAACAACCCAAAACATAATGCTGCAGATGTCAGTAATATTATTGAGTAAGGAACAACTCTTGTTTGAAACAGTCCCTCTGCAATGTATGCTGTAGATACTCATAATCTGTTGACTGGAAGGGCAGCTTTGAAGGCTTGGCAACCTGTTTCAGTCTGTGAGCTGTTCCAGTCACATATTTCAGATGCTGCTCTGCCCTTCTGAGAAGACTGACTAGTGTATTCTCACTTACAAAAAATGACAAAAATGCACCTGCAAGTATCTCCCCCTCATCATCACACTTGTAATTTTGTTTCCTATCCAATTACCATGTTCACACAGCATGCCTATTAAAAGGCAGTGGAAGAAGGTAGCCATATTGAGCTGAGTCATCATTTCAGGGGCTTCTGTTGTAATTGGAAATGTGCATTAAACTGATTGTTATGTTACCTCACAAGGATAAAAGTTTAAATATTAGTATTTTAGGTTGCTGTAAATTGCAAAAATGCCATGCTGCCGGCATGCATTATGGTTACTGCTAATTTGCAAATATTAAAATGCAGAATATGGATATATAATACGATCTGGGGCTGGTTTCACAAAGACAGATAGACATAGACATCTAAATTCATACAACTAAGATGGCTTGTAGTCCACAGCTTGGGGAAAGGTTGGCTAACTTCTTAGGCTTTTAAAATAAGTCTAGACTTATCAAGCAGCAAATTAACAGTAAGACTGGTCTGACAGTAAAGACCAGTCTAAAATAGCTTTGTGAAACAAAAAAATCCCCTGCAGCCCAAAAATAATTTTCCCCATAGGCCACCATTATAAAAGAGACATCTGTAAAACTGTTGATAGGACACCTCTAACTGTCAACAAAGTCAATCATGACTCTTTTTATTATGAGTTTTTGATCCATGGAGTTTTCAGATTTGTTAAACTTTATTTGAAGTGAGAAAAACTTTTTATTTGACTGAATAGGCACCATCTTTGGGTCCGATATCCATTATAATACATCCATGTGTAAACATTAATATCCACTAAACATCTGCATCTTTGCATCTTAGCATTGTCACTGTGAGCATGTTAGCATTCTGACGTTAGCATTAGCGCAAAGCACCACAGTACAGCTTTACAGGGTTGCTAGCATTGCTGTATGTTGTAGTCTTTTTACAAAATATAACTTGTGATTTAACATTGCAGTGCTTTTGAGGAGACTCACTTCAGTGATAGTTTCGGTGATTCATGTCCTGTGCATTTCAAAACTTTGTCTATCAAAGTGCTTATATGTTGACGTAGATCAAGTACACAGTGATGTAGAACTATATTTTGAAATCTTTGCCTCTGCTATGCAACACACTTGTAGTCAAAACAAAACATGGTACACATGCCTTTGCTCTCTGAGCTGGTTGTCACACAAGATATGTGAAATGAAAGCTGTTTAGCGAGAATGTTAGCGAGTCCCTGTCATGGGCTGGAAGGTCTTAGGTCTTTTCAGTTCAGTCTTTAGGTCTGTTTTGATTTCCCTCCTATATGAGGTCAAGAGGATTACACAGGCTGGATTTTGATTGCTAGGACTTTTTGGCTATGCTTTGCTCAGAATTCGAGGATATTTTAGGCCCCCTGACATAACAAGATGCTAAAGGGTTCCACCGGCCCCGTGTGCCAGTCATTCTGGGAAATCAATTTAACCGTCCTCCTGTCCAATGAAGCTTGATTTAAAAAAAAGTGGTGTAGACTGTTCTGCTGCTGCTGGTTGCATTTCAAAAAGTCTGGCAGTGTGTTGTTGGAAGCAGTGTGTTAACTAACAGTCATGCAGACCCTCAACCAGTGTCATGTCCTAAATCTGTAGTTTCTGAGTATGTAAAATCAATACTGACCAAACATATCCTCACATCTAATAAACATTGCGTGTGGGATGGATAAATCACTTTCACAAACCAAAGAATAGCCCCTTTACACAAATACATAAAAGTCAACTCTACTACAAATTCAATTCTTCCTTGAGCATTTACTTCATCAGTCATAGTTCTTGTATGTAAGGAAACGAAGGACGTCACATAAGTGGCACAGATTATGTGGTCTGCAGTTGCAGGGGCAGCATGGTTTAGGGTTGTAGCTATTTATAGCCATGCACATGTGCTTTGCTGAGGTCTACAAATAAATGTCTCAGGAGCTCTATGCTGTCGGTTTGAATGCTGTGGTGGACTGAGCTCAGACTGTAGACAGGGTGCACACAGGCCAAAAACCTTTGCTTTCATACTAAACTGACTAAACTGAAACAGTGTTTCATCATTTTCAGTGTTGTCTGCTGTCATTGTTATAATAAGCGACATGCTTGACTGTGTTCATATACTCCATAGCAAATAACAAATACTACTTCAATACTACAATTTTAACCTCCTACCATAGGGTACATTTTCACCTCTTGAGTCTTAAATTACTACATTTTCTAGATAACCCCAAGGTATTAAATTAAACCAAGGAGTTCAAATGTAACATGAGAGGTGGTTAGTCAGGCTTTCCATGATCTGACGAACATCAAGCCATTAAAGTTAGAGGTCACAAGCTGTTGGTTAACATGTTTCTAAACTGTTCCAAATCCTCTTAAAGTGAGACAATTAAAACATCATAAGAAATGATGTGTTATTCTTAAATACTTAAAGAAATTGAAGTGTTCTCAGTAAAATCATGTTCGGTGTGTAGCTCTAGATGTTGTGAACTGATGTCACTGTCATCAAATTTTAGATGATGTATTAATGTTGAGTATCACACCAGAGCTAAAAAAGTTGTTCCCTCAGTCACAGTTGGATTTGCACCTTAGCGGTTGCTGTTCAGCGGTCAGACTCCAAGTTTTTGCAGAGACTTGATACAGTGGCTTAATTCAAATAAAACACACACCTGCTTTCTAAGTAGTGATAATTTTTCAGTTCCTCTGTGTTTTCGGGTTGATTACAGTTATGTATGTGTTGTTTTGTTGCTCGCTGGTGAAACCTATTGGATAATTTGATGTAGCTGTGTGAGAAATGCATTGTTATTAGCCATATGAAACAAAAATATATCTGCATAATTAGCTGTAGTATTATACTGTAGCAGTTTTATGGCTAAGAAAATCAAACCAAAATGGGTAAACCCTGCAAAGGTCCAAGTAGCATTAGCAAGTAATTTATTTGATGCGATTTAATAGAATGAGACTGATTTAGCTGATAAAGTGTATGATCATAATTGTTTTGAGATTATGGAATTGTTATCGTTACAGTGACCGAGCTGTTTTTTTTCCCCATCTGATATCTGTTCTTTACTAATCTTTACTACTGCTTTCATGTTAAGACCAAATAATGTATGACTACTGTTTTAAAGTTCACTCTCATTTGGACTGATATCAAACCAGAGTCCATGCTCACTTTTTTATTCTCATAAGATCCTCAAGAGGGCACCATACTATTAAACACACCCTCAGGTACAGAAATAACTTTATTTTAGATAATCTCATGGCATTTCCAAACCTGCTCTGTAGAACTGCTTCTGTTTAAACTGCTAGTATTAAATCCATTCAACATAAAGGGCAGAGATGATGAACATTGGTTTTCACACCTTTTGCCTTTTGTGGCTATACGTTTTTTCCTTTTTTCAAGTTTATTAAGTGTTTATTAAGTGTAATCTGTGCAATATCTGAAGTACAGTAGCCTTCTACTGACTTTGTCTGATAGCTGGTTGATGATAGACTCTTTTAGTTCCTGTCCTTTGCTTTGAGTTGGAGCATTTCCTGGAATGCTTGGCTAATCTATATTAATGAGTTTCTCAGGAGAGGTTTATATATTATGCAGCAAAGAGCTTAGATATGGGATACAAACCAAATTAGTGTCCCACTCCAGGCAGCACTGCTTTATTCCTCTGTGATTCTGATACATCAGCAATGACACAGCAGCACTGATTGCATGTTGTTTCAGACAGACTTGGATGTGATATGCAGATGTGCTGCTTCCTTTATTTGATGTTTGGCTCCATGTCATACCTCGATCTAGATGTAAAGACTATCATACAAGATAATTGTCAGAGCAACCCACTTTTCAATTCTCAGCAGCTTTTACACATGCACTATTTTTAGATGAACTAAATGTAAGAATCTGCAGAGAGTACAGTCACAGGGCTATTAAGGTACCCCCTTTATCCCGGAAATCCATGTTCCAGGACTTATGAAATTTCAAAAGCATATAGTATGTTTATTATATCATATATAATATATATATATAATTATGAGTGGAACACTTGCAAAAGGATATTAGTAGCATGATAACATTACTGTATATTGATATGCATCACTAAAGTCCTGCATGTTAAGACAGGAGCACTTTTATTTTCTGTACCTGTCCTGTGTAACTGGTATAACCACATAAAGAAACTGCTGAATAACTTGCTATAATAATTGCTGGTCCTTTTTTGTATTTTGTATGTCATATCAGAAAGGGTGTTGATTGTTATTTGCCTGGCTGTGTTCTCGGTTGTTTCTGCTCATGTAAATGCTGTAGTGAGTCTTGGCAGCTGCACAATAGAATTGATTACCTGAAAACTTTTGCACTCTTGAAAATCAAGGTATATTATAGTTGGACATATTGCTCAAGATATATTGCATGTTGTCATCAGAAATCATGGCATTGCTCCTAAATTGCAGCTTGAATAAACTTGTATCATGCCACAGTAAGTTGGAACCACCAAGAAAAATGTAAAGGAGGAACTTTTCTTCTTTCTTTTCCTTTTTTCACAAGAAGCACTTATTTCTTTCCGTGGTTTTGACTGCTGCTGTTAGATAAACACTCAATCGCGTGGAAACTCAAAATATTGAGGAGCCATGGAAAACCTGACAGGACTCGTTCTGGATGCTTGATGAGAAAGGGAGTCACGGCTGCCCTAGAGGCTGGTAGGCAGGCAAGCAGGCAAGAGGAAAGAGAATATTACTTCTTCTCTAGTCGCTTATCCACATGGCATCCGTCTACCTGAACCACGATCCTCTCGACAGCCCTCAGGAACTAGTGCAGAGGATGAAGTACCTGCTTAAGGCCGAGAGGGAGCATAGAGCTCACCTGGTAACTCTTATGTGCTGCATGGGTCAGTATTTATCTTACTGCTACTTATTGTCATGTCCTTGAAAGGTTAGGCATGTCTGTGCTTGCTCATTACTAATAGTAGGCGAGATATCCTTGAGCAAAACTTCTTTTGTAACTAAGGATTATTAAAAGAGAGGATCTTATTTAGTTAGTTAGTCCTGTGGTCAAAGTTCAGGAAAATACTGAGGGGAGTAAATGTGACCTAGCAGACAGATTGTTGTTAACGGAATCGATTGTACGTGTGTCATTTTGGGTGCTCCTCGGGGGATGATTGAGTGCAGTTGTGTCAGGCAGACTGGGAGAAGCAGTGGAATGAGTAACTGTGGTGACTGGCGTGAATCCTGTTCTGCTCTGACACTAGATCGAGGCCAATGTCAAGGAAGCACACAGCAATGAAAAACATAGGTTGTTCATCATGTTGACGAGAAAGCATTATACTGCAAGTTAAGTTTTTAGTCCTTTTCTTCACTACAACTGCTTGGAAGGTAGTCATTTTTAAAGAATTTCTATAATCGGATCCCTTTTCCTTTCTAATTGCACCCATTTGCGTCCTGGTTTCACATATCATTGGCTGAAGAAAGTCTGGTTGCTATGGTAATGGAAAACAAAAAAACATATTGCGGTCAAGAGCATGCAGGATAGAGTGATGTCATTTCAGCCTCTGGGAAATGACATCCTTCTTTTTACTCGCTGTGATTTGCACTCTTCATACAGTATGTCTTTTCTTTTCTACATCACTTTCATTGAGACATTCAAAAATGACACGTCACATTGACTCTGGGCACCAGGAAGCAAAGGATTAAGCTCTAAAAATGATCTGCTAAATGCTTCAAAACTTAAAGGTCCCATATTATGCTGATTTCTGGGTTCATACTTGTGTTGTGGGTTTCTTCTAGAACATGTTTACTTGCTGTCCCTTTATTCAACCTCTGTCTGAAACGCTCTGTTTCAGCGTCTGTCCCTTTAAGCGCCCCTCCTGAAAAAGCCCAGTCTGCGCTGATTTGTCAGTGTATTCAGTTCTTCCACATCTCCACTCTCTGCATCTCTGCACCATTATTCAGTGCGTTTACATTCAGTTAAAAAAAACCTGATTATATTCGGAATAAGGCAATACTCTGGTTTGTCAAATGCCATGTAAACTCTGTACCCTAGGTAAAATTTTTCAGTTTTTATACCCCAGTTAACAGACCTAGATAACTCTATTCCTGCATGTAAATAGCGTACACAGAGTAATATTGGGTCACGCTTCTGCACATGCTCCATGGGTTATAACTAGGGATGCTCGATATTGGCTTTTCTGCCGATATCCGATATCCGATATTGTCCAACCTTTAATTTCCGATACCAATATCACCCGATACCGATATCACCCGATACCGATATCACCTGATACCGATATATGCAGCCTTTTTACACCAAAATTCATCACATATCACCTATTATGGAATTAACACATTATGCCTAATTTTATTGTGATGCCCCACTGGATGCATACATAAATGCAACACGGCTTTTCAAATGTAAACACAGTCTGTACAAAATAAGTTATTGAAAAAAGTGCCATTCATTTAATTGTTTGTGTTTTTAGAGAGAATATTTTGCCTCAAACAACACTACAGACAACATCACAACAAGGAAGATGCATATCTTCAGTCCAGAGTAGTAAACAAACTTAGTTTTCTTTTTCCAGACTGAGTAACGACTGAGCCGTAACTTGACAAATAATACAATCAATAAATCAGCAGTTAAGCTCAACATGCTAACCTGTATTGGATCTAATGGATACAGCACCAGAAATTACCTTCTCGACGTGACTGTAAACAATGCTGTACAGTTCGGGTTCCACTGGTCTGAGAAATACTTGTGACTGGGCGTTATACAGACATAACGTGGCTCGAGGAACTCCACACGTTTGGTGAATCCGGCATCCTGAACGATAGAAAAAGTCTGTTTCTCGGTGTCGGCTGTTGCTTCTTTTCATCACTGTGCTGCACAGATGTAGCGTTTAACTGCGCATGATTCTTCTTGAGGTGAGTGATCAAATGTGATGTATTAAAGGAAGACGCCTTGTTTCCTCCTCTCATAACTAACGCCTTGCAGTAATTGCAAAGCGCACATTTACTGTTAATAGGTGACACTTGGAAATACTTCCAAACCACGGACATCTCATGCACCGGGAGAGCAAGCTTGTTAGCCACGGTTAGCAACCTACGAGTGAAGCGTGTTGTTGTTATACGTCATCAAGCACGCGCCTGTAAACGGCCCGTGTTGCATTCAGGTACACTCGGAAATGCTGAAGCCTACGGCCCGTGTTGCATTCAGGTACACTCGGAAATGCTGAAGCCTACAGAACTAACATCGGTTGTAAAAACCCGATACCGATAATTCCCGATATTACATTTTTAACTCAATATCGGCCGATAATATCGGTGGGCCGATATTATCGGACATCCCTAGTTATAACTCTTCCTCCCCACTCCACAGCAGTGGTTTTTGACCCGGAAATAGAATAAATTAGGGAGAAATGTCGCCTAAACAACATGAGACAACACAACAACAACACAAGCGTTACCTTTAAACCGAGGCTGGACTTCGGAATGGCAAGTAACATCACTACCAAGAAGACCCGTTTCAGTCCTAATTCTGTAAAAAAGTTGTCTATTTTCCCCCCACTTCCCAAGTTGTTTTGATTTTGACAAAGGTCAAGGAAGAAAAGGCCGTTTTCCGACCAAATGTATGTAGGTCGAGTACCAACTACTGTACCGAAGGTTACTCTCAACATTTCCCATTCCTCCCTGCTCATGTATACGAGGTGAACTTCAATAATCGGATTATTCCCTTAACCAGGGAGAGACCATCTTCGGGTTACTGCTGTGCATGTTAACACACTGATTGCAGCTGGGGAATGACTGTAACAGCGCTGAAGTGTCACTCTCTACCTCAATGTAGTACAGCTGTGACATCATAACTGTACAGAAGTCCTGACGGCTCGTTTGAATTCGCAGTTTCCAAATACGAGTTGTGTGCATTCCTCTTATTGAGCTTTTTTGATACTTGCACAGTATTTATATAGCACCTCAACCTGCTTTATGATAAAAAAAGACTTACTTTTTACAACATGGGACCTTTAAGTGAAGGGCTCTAAATATCCCCTTAACCGGGGAAAGACCATTTTTGGGTTACTGCTACAGTATGCATGTAAACACAATTGTGGACCCATCAGAAAGGAACTGCTGTTTCCTCATTGGCCTCTGTTCTCAGTTACCACTAAACATAATATGTTACATAATAAGCTTATACAAAGCAGAATTAGGCTTGTCTAATGAAAGCCTTCTCCATAAGAGATTTGTTTCCCAAACACATCTATGGTGATTGCTTTACAATGTAGTAAAAAAACACAGGTTGCATTTACTTTTTTCTCTCTTCCTCAGATGAAAGAGACAGAGTGCAGAAGAAGACATTTACAAAATGGATAAACCAACATCTGCTGAAGGTAAGAACTAATGTGTGATAGTTACATGTACAAATGTACAATATCTGTATGTGTCCCATGTGTTCCTATGGAAACTATATTAATTAATACAAAGGTGAAACCTAAATAATAGTTGAAATTCTCCCCAAAATTCCCCACAATATTTAGCAAACCATTTTTCTCTAACATAAACAATCCATTACAGAAGAACTGGCAGTAATAACAATTACTGCTCTCCAGGTCCTAACATGCTAACATTCCTCCCCAGATATTATTAAATGTTGGCTAAAAGGTATTTAGCATGACATGTGCTCTGCTGCAGCAACAGGTTGCTAATTGTTGTCAGGAATTTGAATCGCTTACTGTGGCACTTAAGGTGTGTGCGTGGAATTTAATGAAACACTTTAGCAGACACACAAGCACTGGCAAGTCTCATCTACAGGGAACTATGCCTTGAAAATGAATCACTGCCCGGGTCAACATCCATCATGTGTAGTGATTTAGGATTGATACATCAGTGGTGCATCAGTCACTAAAAATGTCACTCATTTAATTTATGTTAAGCATAATCGTGTAGTTATATGATATAGAAATTAAGGAGAATTCATTAATACATTTCCTTCACTGTTATTAATGTGCATAAAAAGACATGAGATGTTGTGAGCTCCTCATTGGTACTGATATAGATGCATTAGTTGATGCCATGAGTCCTGTATATTGGATGTCTTTCAGAAAGTAATTTGCTTGCCCGATCAAAATGAGCAGCAGCAAATATGGCCGACCATACACCAACATATTATGTAAACTTTGTCAAAATCGGAAGAAAGAAGGAAATCATTTTTTATTACATGTCTCTCACTGCAAAAAACATGACACGTGCAATGAAGGTGTAGAGAGACACAGCAACGTGTTTAAAAACAATATGCTCTATACTGTTTGAACCTGTTTGAATATATTTTTATTTCATGTGTGACAGCCTGATTGTGTACTCTTAAGCTTTAGCCTGTTTCATCCAAGGTGCTGAGTAATAGTTGGGGAACTGCTTTGTTGACCCAATAACACAAGGGTGCAAGTCTATTTTGGCTCCACAGCTGTGGCTGCTATCTGGGATTACAGTGCTGAAAGCCCTGTGTGAAAGCAGGTCAGCGGGCAGCAGGGTGATTTCAGAGGCGCGGTATTTAGGACAGGAAGGAGAGATGGGCCTGCTGGAAGGAGAAAGCCTCGGACTGGAGTTGTTAAGTGCCTCGCTCAAGTGCTAAGATAAATTGTCACATTGATATCCTGCATGTTTTATGCTTCATTCATTTCAGTATAGAGGTAACTGTGTGGGAAAAACACAAACACAAGCTTGTAAAATGCGAGGTTAACATGCCATGTTGAACGCCGGTCAAGACAGATTGTTGCTGAACATGGAGGAATTGTTGGGTCTCTGTTAATCATAAATAAGTCATACAGTGTGGTCTTTACCTACTTTATATGTAAAGTGTCTTGAGATAACTTTTGTTATGATTTGGCACTATAAATACAATTGAATCTAATGGCATAATAAAGAAACATTAAAGCCAGAGTCAGTTATTGTTACATCAGGTATAAAAATGTGAGACATTCAAGGTTTCTGTTATTATCCTCAAAGATCTCTTCTTTAGAAATTGAGATTATTATGGTTCATTAACTGCGATCAGGCTCAGTTGTTGTAAAGCTATATTTGTAATGAGTCATCAATGAACATTTTTCTTTCTCCCTCATGTCCGTAGGTACGGAAGCATATAAATGACCTGTATGAAGACTTACGAGATGGACATAACCTGATCTCACTGCTGGAGGTGTTGTCTGGAGACACATTGGTGAGTTTTTCTGTTATTTCCAATGGTCAGAGTTTCTTGAAGAGAAAAAGAACTCAGAACAAAAACATTTATGAAAAAACTGATGGTATTTATGTGTTTTTATGATCCTATTGCGTTCTTAGAACAATCTCCATTGAGATCAGTGTTATGAAATCCTAACACATTGACACCAGTAAGGAAAGTAAAAAATGTATTCCTCTGCCAGTAGAGTGACTTATCACACCTTTGCATGGCAGATGCACTTCGTCCTTCTCACTTACATAACTGATGATAGGAGGACATCCTGGGATTAGAGGGTCTGTAATCAGATCTGCTGTGATAGTCACATTTTTTGTTATTATCATGGTTTCAAACATATTAAAAGACTACTTTCTTTTTCATTCCTTTTTCCTTATCAGCTCTGGGATATCTACGAACATCACTTGTGTGTTCATCAATGTGATTAGTCAGGTGGTTTTACCAGATGTGTGTAATATGAAATAGGGTTGTACAGTACTTAGACTTAGACTTCTCTTTATTGATCCTTTGGGATGACTTCCGCAAGGAAATTGAGTACGCCCTGATTTACATGTTTTCTTGGATACACTAAGGGATGGGTCAAGTAGCAACATACATGAGTGGGATTTTAAATGTGGTGATTACCCGCAGAGGTTGTTGTCTTTCAGTCAAATGTAAGCATAAAAAGGAAAAGCTTGCAAGAAGCAAAACTAGCTCTCTTGTTTACCACTTGAGTTACCGGCGAGTTTGTGACCCTGATAATCCGTCATTAACAAAGTTTAACTTGCTAACTAGCCTTTTTTAATGCACTAACTGCCAAAGGCTACCTTAATTCTTTATTTGGATTTCCATTCCCCAAGCAGGAGCTAACCATAACATTTAAGCTTGGCAATAGGAATACTATGGTCAGTGACATCAAAAGCTGCATTAAAATCCAAAGGCACAGGCCCAAATGGTTTCCTGTCATCTGTATTAGATAACTGCTCTCATGAAAAATCCCCCACACGCTACATGGATACAATGGCACCAATGTATCAGTTTGTACAGAGTTTATTGTATTTAAATCATGTCTGTGTCTTGAACTCTTTGAGCACTTGACCTTCAGGAGACAAACATTGCTGCACTTCTGTGCGTAAATATCACATCACATCCTTTTGAGAATGCTCTGTTGCAAATATGGAAGCTAAGAAGACAAACATTACATGACACAGCCATCATGAAAATGTGATATAACCATCAACAACCATCAAAGCTAGGGGTTGGACAAAACGTCAATATTGCAATATATCGTATTACTTCCTCTTGCAATACATTAATGATACACTAGTGACAAGTCTAATATTCTATTTTAATCTAAGAGGAAAATACATTTAATGATGACATATGGACAAGTTGCAGTCAGCGTGTGTGTTAAAGAGGCACTAAGCTAAGACAGTATGCACTTTGTTGTACATCGTTTCATCCTAGTCGTTACATTCTGTGAAACTATGCAGTGAATAAATACAGAATTCCGGCTTTTGGCCTTCTTAGGAGCATTTTTCTTCTTTAGTTACATAGATATTGGGATGCACCATAGATGAATGTCTTACGATGTATCGAGTATCATGATACCATGGTTAACGTGGGCAGCATATTGTGATAGCATCGTACTCTGTGATTCCCGCCCCTAGTCCCCTAGTCGAAACTAGAAGTTGATTGTCTCTAGGTGTGGAACCTTTTTACAGATGCTGAGTAACCAAAACCTTACACATATGTGAAAGTGTTCTTGTACTGTACTTTACTCCAGATGCCCACCAGGTTAATTTTGTTATTTAACCAAAAAGTTAAAATAATGTGTGGAAAGTGGGCTACATCTTTTAGAATTGTCTAATGGTAAAGAAATGTAGGGGGAAAAAAGTAAATTTAAAGTCCATTTTTATATGACAGTGAAATACAGTTATAATAGCTTTTTGATGAACCCCATTTTTTTGTATTGCAAAACTTTAAATGGAGTTACTCTGTAATATTGTTGGTAAATATATACAAAATGTCCAAATATATAAATAACCAAAAGAGGCAAACTGTCTGACTTTGGTTTGTGACCTTGTTATAGCAGTACGGGGCCTTTTTTACGGGCTTAAATTCTGTGCAGTTCAGTATGTACATTTGTCTAAATCCTCGCATATAGAGCTGCACAGTATATTGTATGTAGATGTACTGGCCTCAGCAGTATTCTTTCATTTCTCTGTTAACATGTCATTCTTTCATCTTATATTGAAGTATGTTAATACAGTCTTTGTGCTGTCCTGAGCTCCATAATGTTATGAAGCTGTGATGTCCCTTACTGTATTTAAACTGCATGTATTCCTGTGCAAAGAGCCGTAGCAGTTACTCCCTTCTTCAGTGTGACTAACTTTCATCCTCTATGAGCTATCTATTTTCTGTTTACATCCTGTTACCCTTCTACTTCCCCCCCTCCTCTGTTCTCCACTCTTTGATTGCTTTCTGTCCATTGTCTAACTTCCTTTTGATTTTGGCCGCCGTGTGTGTCCATGTCTTCCTTTCTTCCCCCATGTGTTGCCTTTTCGGTGATAAGCCAAGGGAGCGTGATTTTCTGAAGACATTGCGGTTGGTGAGTGGGACAGAAGCATGTGCAGTTGAGCAGCATGGAGACACGGTGGATGATGATGATAAGGGGGTACGTGTGGCTAGCCCTTCCACCCCCTTTTAACAAACTAATTCAGAGTTGTGCTGTGGCCAGTTAACAGGAGTGTAGAAACAATCCCACTGTATGATTTGTCTTTTTCTAGACTTTCACAATTGCCTTAGGAGACATTGTAGTTATTCTATATGCGTATAGAGAATTGTTTCCTTTCCACAATTTAGCTTAATTTTTTATTTCTATGCAACATAATGTTTCATAATGCCACTTCTTCTGATCAGGAAATCATGTCAGAATCCTTGTTTACATGACCTGATGATACTGATGATGCAGAGAAATGGGCACGTGATCTAAAGACTCAGGCATCTTAATGCTCAATTTTTCTTTGTGAACATACACTGCAATGAATTCGGCATGCTGATGCTGCAAAAGCATTCAAAAGATGCAATCAAATATAAAGTGACTAGCTCATAAAGCTTGGGTCTTTACATCCATCTCACTAGGTTTGCCCATAATTGAGCCATCCAATCAAAGCACTACGGAATCTTTGTGAGCATCAGGACATTTTTCATCTGCTGCTTTTGGGTATTTCAAAGCCTCAAGGCTCTTCATAAATGTATGAGATTCATTGAATGAAAGCTATGGGAGATGGGTTTATTAAATATTGTTGCTTTTCTACCGAGATCAACGGGATTCATCTCTCAGCTTTTATCAACTTAGAAATACGGCTGAATGCAGCACAAGTGTTTCGCTGCTGCTGCTGCTGCTGCATCCTGGCTTCAACGCATTTTCCATTTCATTACCTCATGCTGTGGCTCCTGACCGTTGCATTTGCCACAAGAGATTGGATACTTGTTTGAACAATGCAGCATTCTGCCATAATTTTTAAAATGTACATTTAGTGTCCACAGCCAACCAAATGTATCAATGTGTTTTATGTACACTTTATCTGTTAGTGTGTTCACTAGCAGGGTTATTGGTTTGGTATTACACTTTGTGAGATATTTCCTAGCAATGCAAATGGTGGAAAATGTTCTGTACATGCACTTATTTTGAGTGGGCCTGCAGAAATGGCTGCTCATGTTGTGGGTAGAATTTCGTATATGTTCTTGAAGTCTTTATCTCACCAAATCAGCAGGTAAGAAAGTAGGCATGTTCTGTGTCTACCATGTTACTAATCATTTTTTTTTAAAGATATCTTCTGATACTGATAATAACTTGATTACCATACATGACCCTTCTTCCCTTTTTATGTCCACAGCCTCGGGAGAGAGGGAGGATGCGCTTCCACAGACTCCAGAATGTACAAATAGCACTGGATTATTTAAAAAGGCGGCAGGTATGGATCAATCCAAGCACACTCTCAAACACTTGTTCTGACACACTTTTGATTGGATTACACTGAGCCAACATTTCAAAGTTTACACTGATGGTTTGAGCCTGCAGTGAGAGTCCCATTCATCATGCACTGATGTAATAGCAAAACAAATACATTTTTCTGCATTGTCCTATCATGGATCCATATAAGTATATATTCATCTCAGTAACTAAAAATCCACATTAATAAATAACTTAAATATAAATAAATAATCCAATTTGATGCAGGAAGGAAATTATATTAAAGGTTGGAGCTGAATAGCTCACATGCAAATGTAGCAGTTGCTAGTGTATCTTCGGAGTTGCATCACATTACATGAGATTTGTTCACTCGTGACAACTAAGGCGGACAAATGCAAGCAGAGGAACACATGTAATTGAACTGGGAATGCAAGTGGGGGCTGAGACATACAGTGCCACATTGTGTGGGACAGCCCCATTCAGTGGTAAATGCCAATCCTCCAAAATCACACACTGTTGGACCCATTGTATTTTCCATCTTTCATGATGAAAATTACAACCTAGTTCCCCGCAAGTGGTAATAATAGCAGCGTTTTAGGAGCGCTGACTGCAAATCCCATCGATGGGGTTTCGGAGAGAGTGAGAGGTTTGATTGCCCTCCCCTCCCCCAACACTCAGGATGTGATGAGGAACGCAGCCCGACTGAGCAGCCATAGCCAGATGTGACGTAAGGCTTGAGACAAAGGAATCATAGATGGTCACAAATGAGTTGTTCTGTTGTTTTAGCTGCAGTACACGCAAGACACCTCCATACATCCTCTGTAGTCATTAAATAAAAAAACTGTTTACACTTCTTTAAATCTCCTCCTTCAGCTTATCGATTACAGATATTACAGATGATCAGGCTGGAGGGATAAATGGACTGCTCCATTAAAACTACTGCTTTCTGATACATATCTTTTTGTGATGTCATTAAACATGTTTTTTTTCCCATTCTGATATGAGGGAGATAAAAGAGTCATGGCAGCTTTATAGCATTTAGTAGCAAGCATTCGTTCTCTCTGTCACCACAGACCCACGTGATTACAGTAACATTGTCCTATGACATAATATATTGACTATTGTGCCCTCTTGTGGTGCTTTTCGAATGACAGGCATATGAGCCAAATAGACACACACACTTTGTACTCGATTAATACACCAAATTAATATTAAAAAGGTGAGTTTCATCATTCAGAAATTTAAGAGCAGTGTTTGAAACCTAAGACATATTGTAAATATGCAGATATGTTAATCATGTGTTTCCTGTCTTCAGGTTAAACTTGTAAATATCAGGAATGACGACATCACAGACGGCAACCCAAAACTGACCCTGGGATTGATCTGGACCATAATTCTGCACTTTCAGGTCAGTGTTTTGCAATCCTTTAGTATAGTATTATACTCTGGATTATCACTTTAATTTCCTTCTGTTATATGTAACTGTTGATTTCATAAAAAGGGCTGTTATACTTTCTCTTTACATCCTACTCCATGTTGATCTGCTAGGTATTTGAATGCAGAGAATTTGCAACAGTCTTTGTAGATGTTTCAGCGTAAAATAAATGCTGGCATGTTTTGTGACCAAGTTACATAATAGGGTTTCAAATACCCTCCAGATTAATGCTTTTAAAATTATTCTACTTTTGACCACAGGGTGTCAAAGATGTGCATCATACATCATGCTGAATGTTGTGATTGCTGTCGTATTCTTACAAGGTTATAGTTTAGTATGACGTTCTTGTTTACTAGGCTTTATTTAATTCATGTGTGTTTCGGCTAAAGTTGTAACTTAACGTCTGTGGTCGAAATGTTTTGGTATTAACAGAATGTATTGAGACGGAGAATGTCCTTGCACACAGTTATAATGAGTCCATGTCTGAATACAGTGGGAAATGACTTGTAAGCAGCTTTGCTTTGTTATATGTAGGTATGTATGTATTCGGTATTCAGCATTTCCAAGAATCTACATTTATTTAGAGGACAAAAATATCTGTAGAGTAACATCGCGAACAATTGTGCACAAATCAGTACAACCAAGCTTTTCAGTTTGGAGAGTTGTGATGGTTTTCAAGATTTTGCGTGCTCGTAGGCTGAGTTTATAATTCTCCCTGAATGTTCTAAAAAAGGTTCTCCCTGGGGAATTCTTGTCATGTTATTGCTGGAGAGGGACACACATCATGTCAAGTAGGTTAGCCTGTGTGTGTATGCCAGGAATATCCAGGTTTCTGAAGTGTCTATCCAAAATCCAATAGCATGCAAACACGTCACACTTTAACTGCTTCTCACTCACACTCTCTCTTCCCTTCTCTCCCTCCCTCTGATTATTAATATCTTTGGCACATGCCACAAGACATGAAGAATATTGCAATAGTCTTTCACACTCAGCTTTGATTGAGACGGTACTGAGTTAGCATCTGACAAGCGCCCTCAATGAAATAATGGGGTAGAAAGTAGTTAATATTATTTTGCCTGGACTTGCTGATAGGTAGCATCTGTGATCATGCCAACACCTGCTGCTGTCAGTCTCACGCAAGCCCTTGAGGAGCAATGGGCCTGTTTCTTCTTGATCAAGAAGGAAAACAGGGCGAGAGTCACTTTATAAACCTTTGGCGTTTTTATTCAGGCGCAGCTGACAGCAGATTGGCGTGTACAAACAGCTTTTATATGACTGGCTTTGCCTAAAGTATCCACGATCAGTTCCTGTAGTATAAGGACAGGGGTTGTTTTGGGGACACACTTTATGTGCTAAACTCCTCATAGCTGCGGGACATTTTCTTTTAATATGAACTTATTTAAACTCTACTCTACTGTTATACCTGAACGCTCTACCTCATACATGGTCCGTTGTATAACTGTTGCTGTTTTCTTCAGGTGTTTCAGATTTGCTGTTTAAACATGTCTGTACAGATAATAAGTTTATTTCATTCTTCACAATGGTGACCACACTGTATTTTCACCTGGGGCATGACGTTGAGAGAATGTTTATTTAGGTAAAGCTGGTGACCTTGCACATCCGTGACAATGCACTGTTGTCAGGTATTTCTATACTTGTTTGTCTTGTTGGTTTGTTTTGCCCTGATTGACTGTCATCGTCTCTGCGATGTCTATTGCTCTGCACACAAACAGGGTCATGATTCATTTATTTATTTCATTAACTGGTGGAAAAAAAACCCTGTTAACAGGTTAATCATATTGAATGCTGTAGACCATCATTTTACATAAATATAACATATGCAAACATAATCTAATGCTGCAGTAGTACCAGTATTTGATAGTTTGGCTCCCCCTACATAATCAGTACACTGTAGTTTGACCTGTGTTGGCTGTCAGGTGACGTTGACCTTCAGGGAAACTACATTGCCGTTATTCTTAGTCGAGGAGCGGTGTGGTGGCATTATATTTACCCTTTCACACACTTCTTATTTCTCTTTTGCCATGTACTAAAAGTATTGATAGATTCCTCTACAGTGGACTTGTGCCTCACGCTGTCAAGGCAATGTTATCTGGAAATTGTTGTAATGGTGAATCACTTCCTGGTCCGAGCATTTGCCCCCCTGTGAACTTGCAGTGGTGGTGATCTGTTCAGATAATAGTGTTTGTTTAAACCATTGGACTTAAGCCCCACCTCTGGCTATGCCATTGTACGTAGTTTGATTAATAGACAAAGTGAAAGCACTTTGTTGTCCAGCTCGGATTTGCCTCTGCTTCAGCTGCGCTCGTTGACCTAGGCTGTTTTCCAAAGCCCTTCTGACAGGCTGGGACTCTGTCTGGTTCACGCAGCCAAACTTGCTGAGCCAAAATTTCTCATAGCATAATAGGTGGCCATCAGCTGGCACCAACTTGCAGTTTAAACCGCGTCCTCCCTCAACCCCTCAATACAGAAACAAATATTTGGAAACCTAAGAGGCATCTGTGACGTGCACTTTCCTGTGTTTACTGTGTAGGCGAAGCAGACAAGCCGGCACAAAACAGGTCTGTCCACAAGTCTTTCCCACTCTTGCTCAGCTGAGAACTATAAGCACATGGGCTATGTCTCTGTGTGCATTTATGGTGTTTGTGCTGGATTAGCAAAGCCAGGGAAATGTTTCAAAGGTCAGCAAGGATTCCAGTGTCAGAGGAGAGACGCAAGAGAGAGCACGCAGGCAGGAGAGAAATGCAGGGAGAGGGAGAGAGAGAGAGGCTGACCAGTTCTCAGCTGTGAGTCAACGAAAGTCAACTTTGCTCTTAGTGGAGTGAGCTTTATGTCTAGCTGCCGGCTTGTCTGTCACTGTTTATTGTGTGCTTGTTGCACAGCGTGAAAATGGCATTCTGTCAATGGGATAGTGGCTCTTCAGAGCAAGCTGAGCTCACCGGATACTTTGCCTGAAAACAGCTCACTGTCAGGAGTGCAGCACTGTCAATGGATTATAGACTGTACGACTGTCAGCCATGGGAAACATCTGTGGTTGTGTTCGAGGCCCTAAAGAGGAATGCTATGTTGACCCCAAAAAAGCCCCACTGAGCCTTGAATCTAAAGAGCACAAAGGGCGCCGCTATTTTCAGAGAAAGAAGAGGAAATCAGAGGTCTTTCAGCCTGCTGGATCTCTCAGGAGTCATGGAAGGGAGGCTATTACAACCGAGGCCGTCTGCAGTACTGCCGATCCTCAATGTGCGCCAGATGGAAACGCAGAAGAGTCGCAAGCAGAATTGAATAAACCATCAGAGGTGGAGAAACGTCTGTCCAGGCAGGATAGCATCAGCACAGGCGTCTATGTTGGAGAGGTACCAGTTTTAATCCTCAGAGATCCCTGTAATCAATCAACCAAGAGGTTAGTTTACAGGTCGGGAAGGTTTTCCGCCGAGCAGACAGACAATGACAAAAGCAGGTCCACTGTAGAAGGAAAGCTTCGCTGTATTAACACAACTTCCAGAGGCGTCCCAGCTAAGGACGGACTGCTTGTGAAGAAGCTGTTACAGCGCCAGTTAAGGAGGGCTGTTAGCTTTGGAGCAGTGGAGCACATGCTGCGGTCTCCTAGGGGTAATGACAGACCCGGGAGTGAGGAAACGTTTGCCAAGATTATATGGGACTCTCAAGCACACAGGAGAAGGAGACGGAGGGCCTACACCTGCTCAGGTTACGTAGAACATCTTCAAGCTCCTGCCAAATGTATCCCCACCCAAGACGAGGTAAACTTAGAGCATGTTATTTATAGCCATTATTGGTGTGATTCATGATGGATTTGATTGGGGTAAAATGTAGCATGAACATGGCAGGGCTGGTGTCTAAATCATGGAAGTTATTGACATGAAAATATGTTCAAATAAAGCAACACCAGCTCACTTTGTTTAACTAATTTTCTTATTATATAATTTTAAACTTCATCAGCATGGTCTATTGTGCAGTGTATAGCATTATGTCATCGCTGCTGTGTTTTTCTGTCTGTGTTCACAGTTATTATTGTACACACAGTAACTCAAATCATAGGTTATAGAATGTACACAGGCTGTGGAGAAGATTATGTACTTTAGCTGCATAATTTTGCATGATTACCTTAAAACCTGTGTTCAAATATTTATGCCGCTCATCTGTATGTAACGACAGGAACAGTATGTTGACAGATTTTGTTTTTTGTTCAAGTCCAAACAATAGTTGACAAGTGTTATTACTTTGATCTTAATCAATTCTGGAGTGATAGTCGGCCCTTGTGTGTTTTTCGTGTGTTTTTCAGTTTCATTGGTGGGGCTTTGGTTGTGTAAACTGACACAAATGCTGTCTTATTTTATTATTTATATATGATCTCAGTGTAACAGTTGGTTTTGCATATTATAGTGATTACTGTGAAGTGATGAATGAAGTGCAGCACTCCTTCAACCCTGCACAGTTGCTGTTTGTCCCTCTTTATATTGGGTACACTAATGGCTGCCAGAGTTTCTATGAAAATTGTCACATTGTAGACTCTGCTGCTGACACAGTGACTGTCAGCCTGCTACAGGAACAGGAACAGGGTCAAGACTGTTAGTTAGAGTTTGTATCATATAACAAAGGACATTATTGTATTGTTTTCAGGCAACCTCCCTGTTGTTTAACATCAACTGTTATACAACGCTCTGAAACCACCCTGGTAGATAATTACAAATGCCCTGGGACAAATGTCAACAGCAAAATGTCTCCTGACTCAAATGGTAATTTTGTTTGCAAAAAAGAAAGCATGACAATGACTTTATAATAATAATGTTGATGCTTGTGAATCCATGATGGCTCAGTCGTATCCAAGTGTCCAGTATATGATTATGGGTAGGCTGGTTTGCGGGAGATTCTTCTTCTATCTTTTTGTCTTCAGGATGGCGCTATTTATGGCTTTAAGTCTGACCTAAGGCTGGGCAATAATTCAATATGATCATTTATTGTCATTCAGTGGAATGGTATTGTGATTAAATCATATATAAAGATATTGTGATACAAGTATGCCATCTAAATTGATAATAACAAGCATATTCTATTTCATTTCTAAGAAAATCTTATGTGAAATATGTTGAGGTAATATCATTTGCACTATTTGTGTGCATTTATGTAAACATAGTCATTGTATTGCATATTTCTTCTCTCTAAAATCTCACTTGAAACTGTTCTTTTGGTAAATTTTGCACAAAAGTTCTTAATAAAATATTAAATACTCTTTCTTTTAGTATATTTCTTATACATTTTATTTGTCATGTATTTAATTCACACAAGAGTCTACACAAATACCTTTACCATATGGTTATTTCATATAGACGTTTTATTTATTGAATTACCAGAAAACATGATATTTCGTGATATATATTGTTATCGAGATATGAAGTGACCTACTGTATAACGGACAGATAGTCATATTAGGGCATATCCAGCCCTAGACTGAGTTGTAGTGTGTCACTGTTGTTTTTATGGCTGATTGAAGTTCAACTTTTTAATATCCACATCTCTGTTTTTCTGCTTCTTGGTTTTTGTTCAAACCATGTTGTGAAAAATAGAAACAAACCTTTCAAGATGTATCCCATGTGCCTTCCGTGGCAAACTGAATTACAGTATTTCTGACATACTATAGTTGTTTCCACAAATTTGGTTGTTTGGGATGTTTGTTACAGGAAAAAAGTCGCTAAAGGCTTGAATCAATATTGGGGGTGAACTGTAGATATAAACTCCTGTTCAGAGGTGATAAATCCAGGTTTCCAACAACACTGTGGAACTCAACCTGTCAAGTGGCACTGTTTGTCTGAGGTCATCTTAATCCTAATAATAAAACGTTGCTAAGCTATTGGGTGATTTATTACACAACTCTATCTCACATTTTCCATGTTTCAAGTGCAAACAGGACTGTTAATGAGCCAAATAAGGAAACTATTACCCCATTTACACTTAATTCACACTTGAGTCTTGTCAACTATAACTTTCATTTTAAGTATGTCTCATTATTATTTGTGTTTTACAATAACTACTATCTCTGTGAAGCTTAAAACGTTACGCCTTTGGGACATATAGGTGTTTCTTTCATGCTGTGGTATTAAAGGCTGTAGCCTGTGTGTTTCTGATTGATATCACTCAGTAATGTTTATTCACAGAATTGTGGGTTTGAGTATCTGCGTCTCTGCACCAAGCCCCCACAACTGCACATCTAACGTCAGTGCATCTTGTATTTACGTCCTGTTTGACAGATCTCAGAGATCCATGTGACGGGGGAGTCCGAGGACATGACAGCCAAAGAGAGGCTACTGTTCTGGTCCAGGCAAATAACAGATGGCTACGTCGGCGTACGGTGTGACAACTTCACAACCTCCTGGAGGGATGGGAGGTTATTTAACGCCATCATTCATAAATACAGGTACTGTAACACCTGGAACTGCAGGGGTTTATTGGTCATTAAGTGGGTTTAATGGTCTTTTCTCCACATCTTTTGTTTCTTTCTTTTAGTTACTATGCCCTGTTGCCTTACTGATGTATTTTTCTCTCCAGGCCAGACCTGGTTGACATGAGCCGTGTGTCGACACAGGCCAACCGATCAAATTTAGAGCAGGCGTTTGGTGTAGCTGAACAGCTGGGGGTGGCCAGACTGCTGGACCCTGAGGGTAAGCTCCAAACACACTGTCATGTTTGCTTTGATTTAGAAAACCCGCTGAAACTTTTTCACACCTTTTTGTGCAATAAATCATGTGGAGTGAAGCTAAGAGATTTGTCTTGAGTAATAACTATTCTGTGCAGAGCTCATTGTTATGTGTTGCATCTGTGACCTTTTTACTTCCATCATCAGACGTAGACGTTCAGTCACCCGACGAAAAATCAGTCATCACATATGTCTCAACGCTGTACGATGCTTTCCCCAAAGTACCTGATGGTGTTGATGGAATCAGTCCTAATGTAAGTAGGTGGCATCAGCCCACCAGTGATTCCAAGTGAAAGCGCTGATAAGTGTGTCATTGCTGAAGATCCTTTTTCTCTAAACAGGATGTTGATATCAAATGGGTGGAGTATCAGAACATGATCAAATACCTCAGCCAGTGGATCAAACACAATGTGTCCATAATGTCAGATCGATCATTCCCCAACAACCCTGTGGAACTCAAGGTAAGGAAGAATATTAGCTTTATTTTGCAAAAGTTGAGCTTCAGCTGTCTCATTTTACAGAGTGCTTAGACTGAGCATGTTGTGTCAGTAAGGTGAAAGATAATTGTCTGCTTTAAAATAGCCCACGTGCAGTGACTATCTGCTGTAACTGAGACTTAAAGTGATATTGATGGATATGAGAGGGCAGCAGCATCCATTTGCTGCAAGAAGTCGATATTTTCTAACAGTGAAGACACTTTAATGTAGTTGTTTTAAAGAAAAAGGTAGAGTCCGGACAGATGCTTGGAGATCTTTCTTCTGCTTAATATCTTTTCTGATGCTTAATGGTACAAGTGTATAAACATATTTATTATAATCCCTGCTTTCGTTCACAGGCACTTTATACACAATATCTACAGTTTAAAGAACATGAAATCCCATTGAAAGAGAACGAGAAGACCAAGATCGAGAATCTCTATAAAATGCTTGAGGTAAAAGCTATGAATCCCAATTAAAAGAGCACGTTGCTTTGTTTGTAGTGCTATGCACTGTTGTGATAACAAATGTGGGTTTGTGGCATATCTGACAGATGTGGATCGAGTTTGGACGTATTCAGTTACCCCAGGGTCATCACCCAAATGATGTGGAGAAGGAATGGGGTAAATTAATTGTTGCCATGCTGGAAAGAGAGAAGAGTCTGAGGCCTGAGGTGGAAAGGTATGTGGAGGCACTGATTGTATTGATACTTTATATTTTATAACCTAATATAAGGTGTCATGTAGCTGGAGTCTTGATATGACCAAATGCATGATTTTAAGGCAACATACAAGGATTTAAAGCAAGAAATATTGTGGTCATGTGCTGCTTTTCTAAACGAAAAGTATTTAGATAAAGGAGCAAATATGAAGTACAATGTGTTTTTTTAAGGTTGGGGAGTGCATCATGTTGCAAGCTCACTAATGTCTCTACTGCAACCTGACACTGATGCTCAGAGATTGAGATTGATTAAAGTAGAAATCCCCTCACTGAATTTTTGCACGCTATGATATCATTTCTAACAACATATTTATGAGCTATTGTACACAGTATCTCTTGATCAGATTGACTGCAGAGTACAATGTATGATATGAGTATGATATGATTTAGTTTTGTTCTGCTTTAACACAAGATCAAGTGTTTTGCAAAATAAGCAGAAAACTAATGAATTTTGTGTAATAAAATAGTGGACATTAGGTGTTTTCAGGAACAAAATCATGACTGCTCTAAGATCTAGTTACTTTAAAAACAGAAAGTTACAAATACAAAGAACACAAAACAAGCTCAGTCAAGTTTTTGAGCTCTATCTGGTGCTCTGTTTCCATCAGTGTTTGTTTGCTGAGTCGATCTTGTTTCTATGGAAACTCAATGCTAAGTCGAAAAACTGGGAAGTTCTCTGCTGACTATAGTTTAAACAAAATTACATCTTCATCCCTGCCTCTGTGGTGTGTAAACACTACATATTTACAGCCTTAATGTTGGGTGTGGTAAAAACAGGCAGAAACAGCAATTACAGCAGTTTGGCAGTGCTTTGTACATTCTCAGTTCATATAACAGCGCACTGCCTCGACCTGCTATTTCATTTTTATCCCCTGAGGACAGCACATTATTTCAGGGTGGGAGGCACTTTACACACTCCACACCTGGCTCTGGCACTATAAATATGAGCAAGTTGAAAGCAGCTTCACCAGTTAAGAAACTGTCAAGGCTAGGTCAAGGCTTGGATCCATCCAGAGGGATGTTTAGGATGAGAAATGTAACATTAATTTGAGTCACTGGGAATAGCAGCAGCTGTTTACCACGCAAGATGGCCTATTTGAGTGGGTTCTCGTCCGTTAGCAACAGTAGCGTTACCAGTTTTGGCTCCAGTGACACTGCTCTCACTGAGCCATTACGAATTAACAGATCAGTCGTTCTCAATAACAGCATTGCTTATGGATCCAGGTGAAGTTACACCGTGTTTTGTGAAGATTTCTGGGATTTTGTTAAAGTGATAACAACTGCAAACTAACAGTTTAATCTTTTTGTTTTTGTAGACTTGAGATGTTGCAGCAGATTGCCAACAGGGTCCAGCGGGACTGTGTTAACGGAGAGGACAAGCTGGCGTTTGCAAGAGTTGCCCTACAGTCTGTAAGTTTTGTTCAATCTCGGTTTCCCAATGAAACAGCACTGTGTGTACATTCTTTGTTGTGAGTTTTTAAGTCTCTCTCTCTCTCTCTCTCTCTCCCCTTTTTAAGGATGCAAAACGTCTTGAGTCTGGTATTCAGTTCCTGAATGAAGCTGAGATTGCTGGCTACCTTTTGGAGTGTGAGAATATTCTTAGGCAACAAGTGGTGGACATCCAAGTTCTTCTGGATGGGAAATTCCCCTTTGCAGATCAACTTGTCCAAAGGTACAAAGTATATCCTCCTGCAAAAACAACACACTGAATGTTCTCATGCTTTAAGACATCTCATATTGTTGTTTTTTTTTGGATACAGGGTGTCCAAACTCCGGGATGACCTTCTTGCCCTGAGAGCAGAGTGTTCTTCTGTGTACAGCCAAGGTCGCACCTTGACCACAGAACAAACCAAAATGATGATTTCAGGCATCACACAAAGCCTGAACTCTGGCTTCTCTCAGAACATCAACACAGGCCTGGCACCAGCCCTTACTCCTGCACTCACCTCAGGGGGGTTAGGTACCCCCGGGTCCACATTCACCTCTAGCCTTACACAGTGCCTGACCCCGTCTTTAACCCCTGCCTTGGCCCCCGGTCTGCAGCCTGCTTCTGTCCAGAGCTACATAGGGAGTGGTGGCGGCATGGACCCAGGCAGCCTCAGGCATTTGAAACACATGCAGATCCGCAAGCCCTTACTGAAATCCTCACTGGCAGACCCCAACATGACAGAAGAGGAGGTCAACATGAAATTTGTTCAGGACCTCCTGAGCTGGGTGGAAGACATGCAGGTGAGTAAGCGCTATCAGTTTGTTTATTATGGACTGTATAGCTTTAATTGTAAAATAAGATGCTTATTATTTGATTTTATTTCTGCATTAAAGTTGCAACTAGATCGTTCAGAGTGGGGATCTGATTTGCCAAGTGTGGAAATGCATTTAGAGAACCACAAAAGTGTACACAGAGCCATTGAAGAATTTCAAATGAGTCTTAAAGATGCCAAACTGAGTGAGGTAAGCATGTTTGAGTTTTTCCTCTTTCTAGCTTCTAATCTAGATGGAGCTGCTGATGCCTTAACCCACTCTCTGAATATTTTATTTTTCTGAAGAGGAGACAAAAAAATGAAAACATGTTTTTCTTTTCTCAGATTCAAATGACCATCCCCCTGAAACTATCTTATTCAGAGAAATTGAACAAACTAGAAAACCAGTATGAAAGGCTATTGGTAAGGGATCTGTTTAGTTCAACAGTCACAATCTAAAGTTTGTGCTGCTATACATGCTATAAATTAAATTAGTGTTTTTTGCAGACTGACTTTATGAATGTCTGTTCCTTTCAGAGCTGTTCAAGAGAGAGGCAAAGTCACCTGGAAAGCCTGCAGGACATTGTGTCAAAGGCAACTCAGGAGCTCATCTGGCTGAATGAGAAGGAGGAGGAGGAAGTCGCCTTTGACTGGAGTGATCGCAACAACAACATCTCCAAGAAAAGAGATTACCATGCAGTACGTTTTCTTTTTTTGTTTTGTTTAAAACAATCAATTGTAACTCGACCTATGAAATCTTCCATGCAGAGAGATGAACAAGGGCTTGTTCAGGCAATTAATTTTTGGTCTATACAGTAGGTCTGGCTACATTACAGCTGCATTAATTAAATAAAACAATGATCTCAGTGAAGGGATTTATACATTGCGGCCAGAATGATTGGCTTCATACTCTGCTCTGTGAGATAGGATATGGGATTGTGTGAGAGGATGGAGTGACTGGGTCTTTGCTATGGCTGGATGCCAGAGATACTCAGCTTAATGTCTTTATACAGGACCTGATGAGGGAGCTGGATGAAAAGGAGGAAGTGATCAAGTCTGTGCAGGACAAGGCAGAACGCCTTATGATCAAGAACCACCCAGCCAGGCTCTCAATTGAAGTAAGCCCTATATTTTTTTTCTTTCTTTTCTGCATACTCAGCTCTGCGGTCAGTATGTCGGTAGCGTCTCCACCCTGCATACGGCTCCCACAATAATTAATGTGAAGTCCTTTAATCTTGTAATTTTCCAGCTATCCAGTCTTATTTCTGAGTTGCTTCTCTTCCAGGCATACAGGGCTGCCATGCAGACGCAGTGGAGCTGGATTTTACAGCTCTGCTCATGTGTAGAACAGCATCTCAAAGAGAATGCTGTTTATTTCGAGGTGAGTTGCTGCTTGTTTTTTTTTTCCAATACAGCACAGTGTATTGTGACCCATCTAATGTCTTGTTCTTTTTCCCCGTGCAGTTTTTCAGTGATGCCAAAGAATCCATGGACTACCTTAAGAGCCTGCAAGACACCATTCAAAGAAAATACAGCTGTGATCAAACAAGCAGCCTACACAGACTGGAGGATCTCATTCAGGAGTCCATGGTAAACTGATTGAAAGATGTGTGAAGTGCGTGTGCATGTTGAGATAGTTGCAAATAAAAATAAAGGACACAACCTTTTTTTCTTCCTATGTGGCGTGTCCGTAGGATGAGAAAGAGCAGCTTCTTCAATACCGCAGCACAATAGGTGGGTTAGTGGGAAGGGCCAAAAATATTGTGCAGCTTAGGCCCAGGAACCCTGAAAGCCCTGTGAGATCCTCCATCCCTGTCAAAGCCATCTGTGATTATCGTCAGATTGAGGTATGCAGAGGTTCTCTAAGCCATATTACACCATATTTCTTCTCAGTTTATGAGAAGTTTGTCCCAACTCTTTCAGATTACCATTTATAAAGAGGATGAGTGCGTACTGGCCAGTAACTCTCACCGGGCCAAGTGGAAAGTTATCAACCCAGCAGGGAACGAGGCCATGGTTCCCTCAGTCTGTTTCACCGTGCCTCCACCCAACAAAGAAGCTGTTGATATGGCGACCAAGTGAGATGCTAGGATTCATTTTGTGTCCTGCAGTATGCTTTACTTCAAAATAAATGTTTTTGAATGTTACTGAATGCACAGGCTCTGGTGACCTTACTTTGGTGGGATACATGACTATTTTGTCTCTGGCTTTTCCTGCAGAACTGAACAGTTGTACCAGAATGTCCTGGCACTCTGGCACCACTCCCACATCAACATGAAGAGCGTGGTGTCTTGGCATTATCTAATGGCTGATATACAAGCCATCCGCAACTGGAATGTGGCCTCAGTATGTTTGTGTTAATTTAGTTTAGACTCATACATTCTGATTTTTATAATCAGCCTCAGTTTTGATTATCATTCTAGGAAAAAATACAACGCTAATGTTTGTGTTATTCCCACTTTTATTTCTCTGCAGATAAAGACCATGTTACCAGGTGAGCATCAGCAGGTATTAAGCAACCTGCAGTCCCACTTCGATGAGTTCCTGGAAGACAGCGAGGAGTCCGAGGTATTCACAGTGGCAGATTGTGCTCAGCTAGAGAGAGACGTTACGGCCTGCAAGGAGTACTACCAGGAACTGCTCAGATCTGCAGAAAGAGGCAAGGCTCAGAGTCCCTTCTTGTCCCTCTGAACAAGCAGCTGCTAGTGTACATTATACACAGCACACGACGGAACTCATGGCTCTTTAAGCCTTTTAAGTCTTAAGTTAATGCCTTTTGGAATTATGTTGTTATTTTATGGAATCAAGAGTTTCTATGATGTTTGTTTTTTCTTGGAATGAAAAGAAAAATCTGAAATGTTGTCAATGTTTAGTTATGGTTTTTGAACAGGGTGGAATATCTGGAGAAAACTATACAGAATACTTACGTTGTTACGTTGTGATGTTAAATAGGGGACGAATACACGCATACAAAGTAATTTTAATATATGCCCCCTTTCCCTTTTCTCCATTAAGTTCTCATCATATTCAAACAATTTTCCTGATTTGTGTATGACCTCACCTGAGCAGTGTACAAAATGTCATTGATTTATCTGCATTGCAACAGGTCCTACTCCTTATACTGTGATAATGATGCCACCTAGAGGTGCTTTTATGTACCAGTTAATGTGTGTGAGTCTTAATGTAGGTTCAGCATTCCCTTTGTTTCATCATGTGGTATTGTCTATCAAATAGTTGTGATTTTCAAAAGCAAATGTATTCTAGCCCCCCCAACCCCGCCAAAAAAAAACCCAGAAAAAAAAACCTGTGCTTTCTCAGTTTGAAACTCAAATGTTTTTATACTCATATTTTCCCGATAAACAGAGGAACACGAGGAGTCGGTGTACAATCATTACATCTCAGAAATACGCAACTTCCGGATGCATCTGGAGGCACATGAAGAACACCTGATCAGGCAACTCCGCACACCGCTGGAGAGAGACGACCTGGAGCAGAGTCTGCAGCGCATCACAGATCATCAGGTATAATGTGCATCTGGGTAGCAATAGTCATTTCACTTTTTCAAAAATGTACTGGTTTTCTTATTTTAATTCTGATTTTCTGCCATGCCACTCTGTAGAAGAAGGCAGCGGAGCTGAATCAACTGAAGGGGGACCTTGACGTTATGAAAGAGAAGTGCGAGCTGTTCCTCAGACAGGCTGCAGGTTCTCCTTCTGTGCCAAAGCTTTCCTCTGAACTCACCGTCATTGTTCAGAGCATGAGCCAAGTGTACTCCATGTCTTCTATTTATATGGACAAGTAAGTTGCCATTGTCTGCAAATAATCATGGTCTCATTTGTTTAATATTATTTTTACTAGATAGATTTTTTTTTTGCATTAAAGGAATACTTCACCAGTTGAAACATTAATATCTATTGAAAGTGGACCTTATATGTAGTCAAAACGTAACATACATTTCTAATTTGGTGCCTTCATGGCAGAGAAAAGGCTTTATGGTGCTTGTGGATTGAAAACAACAACTCTCATAATGCACCACAATGCACAGCTGTGCAGGCAACGCCCACTGGTACAAAAAAACAACAAAACTCCCCCTGGACTCAAACTAAACAAACCAAAAGACGGCTCTCTCCTGTCTCAGGGGAATGACGCAGGACCATTCAAAAATATGACTTGGTTTCTAACGATACAAATCTTAATGCAAATGGTGAAGTATCCCTGGTGGTGAAGTAGCTAAATTGAGGCATGATCCCTTTGCACTGCAGGCTGAAAACAGTGAGCTTAGTGGTGAAGTGCAGCCAGAGTGCAGAGGCGCTAGTTAAGGCCTATGAATCCAAACTCTATGAGGAGGATGCTATGAACCCTGATGTCAAGTCCATCGAGACAGTCATTTCAACACTAAAGGTGATACTCTATGGGATTCAACATTTCACCAACATTGGCTGCATTTTAGTTCATTTTCAGTTACTATTTAACTTTCTGATCATAGCAATGGCGGACAGAGATTGATGAGAAGCAGGAGGTGTTCCATGATATGGAGGATGAGCTGCAGAAAGCACGCGTCATCAGCGACCGCATGTTTAAGGCACATAATGAGCGTGACTTTGACCTCGACTGGCACAAGGAGAAAGCTGATCAGCTGACTGAGAGATGGCAGAACATTCACTGCCAGATTGATAGCAGGTTAGTGTTATTTACTTCTTTTATGATTTTTTTTTTTGCTCTATAAGAATTTACATTTGCCATTTGTGTGCAAGTATTTTAAGTATAAGTGTGCTCATTCAGATTAACCGTTCAATTTCAGGCTTCGGGACCTGGATGGTATGAGCAAATCTCTGAAAAACTACAGAGACACCTACGGTAATCTTGATGAATGGGTTAGAGAAATGGAAGCAGTACAGCTAAAGGATCATGAAAACAAACCTGAAGATAGCAAGGCATTGGCTGAGCTGTTGAACAAACAGAAGGTACGACAAGAGTTAACTTTTTAACAACAAGATAAAGAAAGTATATACATGGTTGTATACATATTTTAAAAAATGTATTTTTCAGGTCCTTGTTGCTGAAATTGAACAAAAACAGAGCAGAATTGACGAGTGTCAGAAGTACTCAGAGCAGTACTCATCTGCCATAAAGGTTAGCTAATTTATCTTACATTTTCTCATGGTTTCTCTTATAAGATTATATAAAATAAAAATTAGCAGTTAGTTCCAATTCCAGCTTTGTTGGGAAACCACCAAGATATGATCTTAACTGAAAATTGCTGTAGTTAAGAAAGAAACAACTTTGCACATAAATCTCTTTTTAAGGACTATGAACTCCAGCTGATGACCTTCAGAGCAATGGTGGACTCCCAACACAAATCACCTCTCAAGAAACGGAGGATGCAAAGCTCTTCGGATGCCATTCAGCAGGAGGTAAACAAACAACTAGAATTTGAACCTTGGTAGGACTCAAGATGTGTGATCTATGTAGAGTGTGTTACACTTCTTTTTCTTTGTTTAATCTCACACAGTTTATGGATCTACGAACCCGCTACACTGCTCTGGTAACACTCATGACACAATATGTGAAGTTTGCCAGTGAAACACTGAAGAGAACGGAAGACGAGGAGGTGAGAAATTCATATTTTCAACACTTACTGACTTTCTACATTCACAGAAGCTTATGCAGAACATTTTAGACCTTTGGGGCTATGTGGACGCTTAAACCTGAAATGCCTGTTTAGCTTTACCTTCTTATCTTTGCATTGTTATTATGTCTTCCGTTTTGCATCAGCATATTTTGCAAACTCTGTGTAAATAATGCAACATTTCTGTATTCCCTTTGAGTTCTTGACTTCCTCTGAGGGTTGTTTTTATTATCATATATGGTCAGCTCATCACAGGTGAAGACATTTGTTTCATTGCGCAGAAGAAGCTTTGGAAATGCGTGAATGCGGTGCATGTCTGCATGTACAGTAACTCTTTATTGCTGGTGATGGTGACTTGCTGGGAAAAGAAACTTTTATATTCTTTCACAGAAAGTCTTTCTCATATGACCTTTCTGTGGGAAAATAAAGGCATCTCCAGGAGTTTGTGTAATATTATTTTGTAAGTATTAGTATTGACAAAGGTGCAATGATCAAGTCAGTGACAAGTGCAATTAAGATAATCTTAAATAAATCTAACATATTGTTAACCCTTCACAATATTTCTGGCTAAAATCATGCCATCTTGAAATTGCAAAGTCCTGGAGAGTTTGTTTAATATGGCTTCCGCAAACAATTAATTTCACAAATTATAATTTAACATGAATCAGTGGATGACTTTTTTTTTGCATTATAGAACAGAAAGGCTTTTGAGAGAGCAGAAAATACAAAAAGGACAGAAAGCGAGGAGCTCCAAAAATCTGCAGGGGAAATAGAGATTATGCAATTAAAGCAACGGCTCCAGGAGCAGGAAGCTTTGCTGGTCGAAAGACAAGCACAGATGGAAAACTTGGAAGGAGAAGTAGAGACACAACAGAAAACAATTTATGATTTAAACATTCTCAAATCACAGTTTGAGCATGATGTTAATCAGTATTGCACTAAGTTAGAGATAGCAGTAAAAGACAAAGCTTCCAGTAAGCAGGAATTAAGTCACACAAAACAGTCCATTGAGCAGTTGGAAGCCAAGTACTCTTTGGCTCAGAAGAAACTAGAAGATCTCTTTAAAAAAACCAATGATGGCCAAGATCTTAACAAACAGAGGCCCAAACTTCAGAGCAAAACAAAAGAGGATGATGGTACTGAGGAACAGGTGCAAAGTCGAGTCCAAGCTAAAGGAAACGATCAGGCTCAGCAGCCTTTGGCATATGACAATGAGACAGAGTTATCTGCAGTCAGAGAAAATGACAGCATGATGGCAGATGCCCTGCAGAAGAAAGTAGAGGAACTAGTCCTGATCCAGCAAAGAGCAGAAATTGCTGAGGAGAAAGCACAAAGTTATAAAAAGCTGTTGGATGACAGCAATAATAGGCTGAAGAAACTTCAGATGGACATGGGAACTGAAAGGAACAACATGAGACAGAAGGCAGAGGATCTCCAACAGGAAGTGCTGAACATGAAGAAATCCATCAATGAACTTCAAGAGGAAATCAGATCTCTCCAAAGAGCAAAGTCCTCATTGGAACAAAATGTTTTTTTCCAAAGCACTGAAGTTGAAGGCCTTAAGGAGCAGCTAAAGATCACCCAAGGAGAACTGCACAAGAAAGGCTCTATGGAGCAGGAACATATTCACAAGATTAACAACTTAGAAGAAGAGGTAGCTTCCAAGCAGGCAGTAGTAGATCAGCTGAAGTTTAAATGTAATGAGCTGACAAGCATACATGTCTCCTCTGACAGGGATTTTAGAGATCTGCAGAGCCAGGCAGAGTCATTGAAGAAAGACAGATCCCTTTCTGAACAAAAGATCAAGTCTTTAAAGGGTGAGATAGAGAGCTGGAAACAGCAGCTTCAAACAGCTAAGGAAGAAAACACCTTTATGAAGAGATCTGAGCAGGAGTCACAGCTCAAATGTAAAAACCTTGAAGCAAAACTTCTGAAAAGTGAAGCAGTTGCTTCTCAATTGCAGAAAAGTGTAGATGAGTTAAAACAAGTAAATGCGGAGATGGAAAAGAATCTGAAGAACTTAAGAGCCAAACTCGATCAGGTGACAATGGAAATTGACAGCAAGGAACAGCAAATTAAAATTTTAAAGTCTCAGGTGGAGGGCACCAAATCACAGGTTAAAATTATTGAGGAGGAATTAAATAAGAAAACACAGACTTCATATGAGCTTCAAATGAAACTTCAGGATTACAGTGAGGAGGTAAGGCAAATGACTGAACTGCAGCAGAAAATTAAAACACTTCATTCAAAAATTGCCAATTGCGAGAAAGAAATAACAACTTTGAAATCAGAGCTGGAGTCAGTGTTTGCTGAGAGGAATTCTGCGAATCAAAAGATCCACATGCAAAATGCTGAAATTAATGATTTGAACATGATGCTAAAGAAAAGAAACACAGAACTGCAAAAAGAATCTGCAGAGAGTCAAAAACATCACAATAAAGTCACGGCGTTAGAAGATGAGCTTTTCAAACAGAAGCACAGTATTGAAGGGTTAACTTGCAGCTCAGAGAAAATGACAGAAAACCTGAAGCAGGAGCTGTATGCTCTTCAGAACGACAAGAGAGCATCAGAAAGGAAAGTAGAGGACTTGAATGGTAAACTGTCAGAGCTCAGCTCTTCCCTAGAAAGAACTAAAGACGAATTGTTGAAAGAGACCAGAGAAAGGAAAATCAAAGAATCAAAAATATTGCAGATGGAGAGTGAGCTTCAGAAAAATAAAGTAACAATGAAAGAAGTCATATCAAGTTCTGATGAATCCCGATCAAATCTGCAACACGAAAATGCAATCCTTAAGAGGGAGAAAGCTGAGGCACTAGAGAAAAGCATGTCATTGGGATCTGAAGTTAGAATGTTGAAAGAAAATATGCAGCGCACCGAAAAAGAAGCTGAGGAAAAGCAAAAAGAAAACTCTGTCCATCAGCTGAGGTCCCAGCAGATGGAAGAACAACTTGAGAAGTGCAAGAAAATGCTAGAGGAGTTGAAAAGTAAACTAGACCTGCAGAAAGAGGGCTACGAGAAGCAGCTATTGCTTGTGCAAACTGAAATAGAGAAAAAACTAATTTTACTTCAATCTGAAATATCAAATGAAAGTGGGCAGTCAAAACAGCAGTCACATAGTGCAGAATTAGAAGAGATGCTTAACAAGTATTTCAAACAAGAAGTCAAACAGATAAAAACAGTGCATCAAACCAATGTAGAAACAAAGCAACAGCCGGAGCAACAGCTACAATTACAGATCAAAATGGACCAACTGCAGCAAGAAAAAACAAAGCTTGTGAATGACCTCTCAAAGGCAGAATCACAAGACAGACTTAAACTCAACTCAAAAGTAAGCACTTTACAAAGCCTTGGCAATGAACAGTCAAATGAGTCATCTAAGTTGACAGATGACAGTGAGCGGAAACTGATACAGAAGGAAAATGAAGCAAGAGCTCTTCGGGAACAAATTGAGTCCTATGTCAAAGAGGTGAGAAGTCTTCAGGAGAAGCTTTTGACGCTCGGGGTCAGGATGAAGACTGAAAATCAGAGGATAAACAAACAGGAGGTCGTAGAAACCAGTCGCTACTACGGGATAGATGACAAGGCCGCTTCGTTGCAGCCAGTACATACAGTGAAGCAGAAGATGGAGCCCTTGTATGAAAGTGGAAAATGGAACCTGGACGACGAGATTCTCAAAATGAAAGCATCCTCAGAGGTATGGTTGAAGTTAGTTCAGCATAACTGCAGCATAATATTATATTTATAAGAAATACAGTATATTTAAAGAGCTATTTTTCCAATTTTATTCCGGGTCTGTGTCATGGCAATGAAGGCACTGTGTTCACATGAAAAGTGTTTGGCCTGTCTGCGAGGAACGGTACACAATGCCCGTATTGACATGATACAGACCTGGATTAAAAATGGGTAAAGTATTTCCTTAAATGTAATGCAGGTTTTTCAAACATATTTAAGTTATTTGTTATAGTAAACTGTAGTCCTCTGTAACTTAAAAGTTCTTCCAATGTCACATCTACAGATGGCAACAATGGACAAAGTCAAACAAGATAAAATGGAGGTCACTCAAAGCCAAACCCTTCAGGATTCATTAACCAAGAAAACCTTGAATAGCTCTACTCAGACTCTCATACAAAAAGATGTGCAAGATGTCAGTTATAAAAGCCAAATAAAACCTGATGAGCCCATGACAGCTACAGCACATGGGTACATGGCTCTGTGCGGACTAACTGACCAACGGCCAAATGAAACACATTGCATCACTCAGACAAGAACGTATCGGATCAAAGAAACACGAGAAACTATGAAATCATCAGACAGTGATGGAAAACTGAGTGTGCTATATTCACTTTCACAAAAGCTCCCAGAACTCAAAGGCAGCCCAAGTATTCAAAACTTGATCAAGTTTAAGACCTTGGATGAAGAGGTTTTGCGAAAGTTTGAGATGGGCCTCATCACAATGGAAGAGTTGCAAGCGTCACTTGCTCAGTACGCTGGCAAACCAACTACTATTGCTGGAGTTTATGTGGAGTCAAGTCAGAAAAAGATATCCTTCCTGGAAGCTGCTGAGAAGGGCTTCTTAGCAAAGACATATGCTCTTGAGTTCCTGGAGGCTCAGGCTGCAACAGGAAGCCTTACAGATCTGGCCACAGGTCAGACACACTCAGTTGCTGAGGCTCTGGAGAAAGGTTTTATAGAGACAGGCCTAAAAGAGAAACTGATAGATGCTCAGAAAGCTGTTAGTGGTTATATTCATGCTGGCAAAAAGCTTTCTGTGTTTCAGGCAATGGAAGAAAGGATTCTCGATAGATACAAAGGCAAGAAGATCCTTGAGGTCCAGGTAGCCACTGGAGGACTGATCATCCCAGAGATTGGTGTCAGGGTGCCGGCTAGCATTGCTGTTGATCAGGGTCTTTTGAACAAGGAGACTCTACAGAGTCTTTACGATCCAGTCAGTAACCCCAAAGGTTTCCACAACCCTGACAGTGGACAGAAAGCATACTACTCTGAAATACTGAAGACATGCCTTTATGACATAGACGGTGGTGTGTTTCTCTTCCCATTTGGGGAGAAACATCTAACGAACACCTCTCCCATGAGCTGTCATAGAGTGTCCGTTGTCAGCAGCAGCTGTGGCATCGAAATGTCTGCGTATGAAGCATTCAAGGGTAGACACATTGACAAGAGGACCTATCTGTTTCTGTCACAGCAGGAAAGTGAATGGCAGGAAAAGTGCATAGTTGATGCCAGCGGAAGCCCACTTCACATCATCACTGATGTCAAAAATGGCCGACAATTTTGTCTAGAGTCTGCCCTGAGTCAGAGGTTTCTTGAAATATCTGAGCTCGAAAACTATCGCAGTGGGATTCTTAGCATCTATGAGATTGCGGACATCATATTTTCAAGAATGGTTGTTGTGGAAGATGTTAACAGCCCCATTGCTGGTCTCTGGGACATCACTCGGAGGAAGAGACTGTCAGTTCTTCAGGGTTTTCAACAGGGCTTCACTGATAGATCCACCGCCTTAAGGCTTTTGGAGGCCCAGGCCTGCACTGGAGGCATTTGTGATCCCTCTTCAGGGGAGAAAGTTACTCTTTCTGAGGCTCTCAAAAGAGGCCTTTTAGATGAAGCATTGAATCAGCAGCTCGAGCAGTTTGAGCAGGCATTTAATGGCATTGTTCACCCCAAGACTTTGAAGACCTTGTCTATTTCTCAGGCTCTTCAGGAAAATCTCCTCCCAAAGGATGCCGTTTTTCGCTGTATCGAATTCCAGCTCCTGACTGGAGGATTGATAAACCCTGACACTCATGACAGAGTCTCACTCGAAGAAGTAATTCACAGTGGCCTTGTTGACAAAGTTACCGCCTCTGTACTCAAAGATGAGAGGTTCCAGACCAAAAGCCTCACTTGTCCAAAGACCAAGAGAAGAATCACATTCAGGGAGGCACTTGAAAGAAGTGTGTACGACTGCCACACTGGGTTAAGGTTACTGGAGGCTACAAAAACTCATGGTTTTGGAGCCAAATCAACACTTCATTACGTTTGGACGTATAAATAATAAACACATGTAATATATTCTGGTCCATAGCATAAAAGAGAAAACCTGCAAATAGTATTTCCTTTGGTTTTGTGCTTGGTTGTGAAGTTACGTTGACTTCACTGTTGAATGTTCTTTTTTTCATTTTTTTTTTTGTTTACACATATTTTAATACAGTGGTTGATATAACTGACAAGGGCTCTTGAGCTTTGGTGGTTTTTAGTCTGATTATAAATGTATTTTGGCAATGCCCCTCCCTTTTAGGATTCTTCCCTCCAGCGTTTTTTGTTTGTTCACTTTGATACAAAAATAATATTGTCAAAAACCCATCTGTTCTAATTGTAGAGATCTGTTGATGAGGAGAAGAGAGAGCATGGTGATAAAGTTAGCAAACTATTGCACTGGATGTCCAATGTGAAACAGACCCCCAACAATGATGGGAATGCTATGAAAGATAGCAATGCCAACACAGACGCTTCTAATAAGCCCCAGGTAAATAATGTGTATTGTTTTGGTGTTTTTCTGGTGTGTCCTGTTTGAAAATGATATGTTGTACATGGGATAAAACCTTTCTAATCAAAATTATATCCCAGCCTTTTTGCTGTAGCAGTGTATGATTTCTAATAAAAACACACTGTTTACTTTCTGATTCATGTAATCCATATATTTTACACTTTAGGTAGAGGGTGTCATTTCTTTATCATATCCCCTGTACACAGAACGATGGTAAATATTATGGATTCCATGATATATTTGATGATTTCAATCACCCCCAACTGATTCAGTCACACCAAAGTTGCACAAGCACTCACATTTTAGAAACAACCTCAGTGACAAATAAAGTCACCTAGGTGGTAATTGAAACATTAGACTACACCTGAGATTTTTGTCCCTGTGCATTCAAGGAAACACGTATTATACATATGGTCCAAAGCTGACATTATTCAAGTGAAATTTGAAATACATTTAAAATTTCCCTTATGTGTCCTGGATTTCACACTGGATTTCACAATGTAACTGTGCCAGAAGCAGTTTGGTGATCCTGAGGGGATTAGTTGTCATTGTCATGGTTTGTCAGAATTAATTATATCCAGTGTGATAGAATAAACAGATACATTAAAGGAGTTTAGACTATCGTAACACATGTACAAAGCAACTTGCCAAAAATTAGAGCACTGACTTATTTAACACGTTGCTTTTTCTGCAGAAGGTGCTTTGCATCTCTGTGGCCAGTTTGTGATTAAAGTTTAGGTAAATTGTGTACATTTAACTGATTTGACATACACCACCCAGCCGAGTGTTAACTCTCTCCGTTCAATACCTTTATGTAATTAATTGTGCTGTCATCTTGGCCGTGAGCCCTGGACATTTGATTTGATTTTTGTTGTAAATATTGGAACTATTGTAATTAGTTATGTACTAGTGATTTTAGCACAAATAAAATATGCCAGTCAAGTGTCTTAAATGAAAATGTATTTCATCATTTACATTTTCTTGTACATTATGCACACAAAAATATAAATTCCATTCCAATTCTAACAATTACAAACTAATAATGACAGCTTTGGACCTCCTATTTTAATTTTTTTTTGTCAAATTATGAAAACTCTTCTCTGAAACGGTTTCTAATATTCTGTCCCTCTATTTAAGGCACTCAAATAATGCATAATGCAGTCAAATACAACAATGCCACAAATGACACTTGAAAATGAATTGTTCTGCACATTCTCGACATTTTAAGTTTGAAAAAAGTTAATATTTATTGCATAGGCTTTTAATTGGATTGTAGCATTTTGTGCAGGGGATTACATTTAATCTACTCAAATTTACAGTACACTTTTATTTTATTTATAATGAATTGATGTATTTTATATAAATAAGTGAGATATGCATCCCTGTTTACTGTAATCATATCCGTGACTACTATTGTATTAACTACTCAAAGAGTAGTCATGCAAAAGTAAAGACATTTTTTCTGTACTGCATATAAAGTATTAATACTCCACTGTTGTTCTAGGTGTCGGTCGAGGAAATGCTCACTAAGAAAGAACAAATTGCAGAAGCCCTGAGGGCCACGCAAATGATGCTGAACAAACACAGTGACAAGTAGGTCCTAGCTAATGTGACTGTCATGCACAATACTTTGTCAGCAGTTTCCAGTCTTAGCCGCATTGTTTGCATTTTATTTTACAGAATGACAGAAGGGGAAAGAGAAAAGGCCCAGGAGCAGTTGAAGGCGCTCAACCAGGCCTACAGTGAACTTTCCCAGCAGTGTTCTGATCAGACGACCTCTGCAGAAGAGGTTGGACGCAAGGCTGTTTCTTCTATTGAGTGGTTTGCATTTGTGTCCTTTAATGTGTTAGAAAACAGTGCCACCTGATGTTCAGCTGCATGACTAACCTTCTTCCTCTCCTTCTTAGTACAGTGTAAGCAGTTGTCTTTTCTGTCTCTCTTTTTAATTTTTTACGTTAGGGACAAAAAAAACAAGATTTATACAATCGAAACCCAGACGATCTGAGTATGCTGTAAACATGCGTAGTTGCGCCTGGCTTTGGTCTGACATTTCACCATTAATAATGTGCTTGACTTAAGAAGTCAACAGAATAACAGATATGACACATAACCCTTTACCTTCAGTATGTGATGGGACTAACTACCCTCTTTTTGCAAGATGAAGGATACTGCATTCCCAGATGCATGATTGCTTTAAATGTATTATCCGTCGCTCTCCTGTTGCAACCCTGATGCCGTCTTGCACTCGTGCACATGTTTTAACATGCACATATTTATCTGGTGGTGAGTATACGTTTTGTCTTGCTTTTGAATACTTTAAATGCAAATTTGACAAACAGCAGATAATACAGATTGTGATTCTGAAAGCAGTTCAGTAATTTGACATTTTTTTTTAATTTTCATTAGGATTCTAAATCCAGTGATGCTGGGCTTTTGGCCGGGCCCATGACTGGCCTGAATAATCAGATAACTGGGGTCACCCTCCCAAATTCCCAACCTGTGACCTCACCACATGTCTGTCTGGACTGGGATGATTCTTTCAAAGAACTAAGTTATAAATCCACCATGAGCCACATGCCAAAGTTGAACGACGCAAGCAAGTACATACAGAGTTCACAAGTTTCTTCCATGTCACTCTCTGACATCACATCGGCTAGGGAAGGGGCCACGTGTGAAGACCCGATCATCAAGATGATTGAGGTCAAAGAAGTCAGTGATGGATTGAAGGTGTGCTACACAGGGGACACACTGACCCTGGAGAAGGCTTTTCAGTGTGGTTTAATACCTGCTCCGGTCTATGTAGAGATTCTTCAGAGGCAGAAGACCTGTCAGGATGTGATGAATCCCAGCGCTCCTCAAGATGTGTCACTTTTAGAGCCTGTGCAGGAGGTCAACAGATTGATATTAGAATGCCTCAGCAGAAATAAATCACTGACATCAGGGAGGGATATTAACAATTTGAGGTCTTTTTGTGATCAGGAGACCATGTCAGAGGATGTGATGAGTGATGGGCTAAAGGTGGATGCAGCAGTTCAGTGTGATTTGATGAGCTCTAGTAGCACACTCATTGTGCTTGAAAATCATCAGCAGTTTATGGGACTTGTGTTGCCTCCTGGGGAAACCCAAACTGTGTCCACCTCATTCCAATATGACCAACAAATCACCACGGATGAGTTTACCAGCACACTGTTTGTAAATCGGGAAAGAATAACAGCATTTTACATTCCAGAAAATTCAGAGGTGGTAGACATCAGCACTGCCATTCAGAATGGTTTGATTGACACTTTTACAGCAGAGGTCTTGAAATCTGTAGAAATTCCTGATGTGTTTCCTGATGTTGATCACCTTAATGAAAAGTTTTCATCTTGGCTTATGTACAAAAAACTCATAGTTGATGGCTGCCATCATGCTGCAGATTGCATAAAAGTTGATAACATCCCTACTCACACGGAGGCAAAGCGGCTATTCATCTCCTACCTATTGTTGAACAGTTACATAGATCCAGAGTCAGGACAGCGGGTCTTAATTCTCGATAGACAGCTGAGTAAAATGGTTAAAATCTTTCTTGACGATTCAGTCTTTTCTGAAAACACTGAGAAAAGTGTAACTTCTCTGACTTTCAATGTTGGTCATATTTCAGAACAGGTCGATTTAGAGACACCCCTACACATAAATGAGGAAACGGAGGACTTAATGAAATACACGCAACACGCTTTTGATCCTCATGATTTTGTTTCCTCAGTTGACGGCAGTATTAGCTTTAATGAACAAACCTACGCAGATGACGATGCTCTTAAACAGGAAGTTTTAGTAGATGATGGCATTGACATGGATACCCCAGAGCCTGATGTAGCGGAGGAAACCATGTCTCAAAACAACACGGACTGCACAAAGTCAGATGAATATGCAGAGAAAATTTGTGTAAATAGTTTCCGAAATGATGTTGGCGGTGCTGAAGGTCTTGATATTCCAGGGACACCTGTCTTTCAAACGTTATGCTCTGTGAACAGAACAAATAACAGCTCACCGTCCATAATGTTTGACTCTGAGTGTTCAGTAGAATCCTGCCGTCAAACGCTACCGTACTTTGACGCTGAGTCACTGTGCAGTGAAACAGAAGGTACATATGTTACCCAAGGTGAGTTTTTATGCTCGGAGGACATGTTGGAGGGTGAAAATGAGCAAGACTGCGCTACTGGTCTTCTGAAAGGAGAACATCTAGATGTCACCTCTGGGCGGAGTTGTGACCCGAAGGCAGCTCTCATTCATGGCCTATTTGACCAGACGACAGTACTGCAACTGCTTGACCTACAGTCAGATGAAAAAGAAAGTGTTGTAGGAGAAGAACCCCCAGTATTAGATAGAGCCATATCCTCAAATGCTTTTTGTATAATGGAACAGCAGAACCTATTGATGTCTGGTGGCACCATTTCTATCAGCGAGTCTTTGCAGCCTGGATTAGTTCAAGAAGACCGTATTGACTTAGACCCCGAAGCCAGCATTTACCCAGAAGAAAACTGCACTCACTCCATCTCTGATGATCATAATCTGCATTTAATTAATCATAATGAAGAAGCAGAAAACAGGCAGACTGAGAGGGAGGTTACTGCTGTGTTGCTTGATCAGACCAATGAGGAAGCTGATAACAAAGAGACAGAGAGTGAAGACGGAGATGCAGAGGTAGATTGTGAAACAACAGGAAATGTAGGAGAGATGTGTAATGATCGACATGATTCCCCTCCTTCACTTAGCGGTCACAAGTCTCCGATGATCTCACCCTCCTCATGGAGTCAGGTTCACGCAGAGTGTCTTAGTCACATTGACAAATCGCCTTTACCGGCTGAGGACAGTGACTCACAGGGTGTAATCAATAGCCAGCCGACGGGTACAGCTGTTGTAATAGATAACGTTGCTCCAACTACCCAGTCATGTCCATCTAGCTTGAGTGACAGAACCTCTGGCATCAGAACTGATCCAGAACGCCAGACTCAATCTGCCACTTCAAGTAATACCTTTAGATCTTGCAACTCACCCACTAATGATGCTTTTTTTATTGCCGGATATGATGCCCAAGTGGGAACTCAGTCTGTTAGTGAGAGTGAATTAGACACGAAGGAAAGTAGAACTGATAATGACGCAGCTCAGTCACCTTTGGACGGGGAGCTAACTCCAATTATAGATTACTCATCGCCCAGAGATTTGGTCAAAAGTGCAATCGTCTCAGAGTCCTTGGGTGATGGTAACTATAACAACAACATTACAGAAGGTGGCAGCGGAATCACATTACCTCATCAAGCAGCACTCCATTCAGAAAGTGATTTGAACGTTGGATATGAGCCTGGCTGCTCTCAAAATGCTCAGAGCGCGCTCGTTGGTGAGAGATCTCCGCAGTCACCCGTTGTTTACGATGAAGTCACTGTAACAAATGCTATTAATCTGAAATGTGTGGATGTAAAAGAATCAGAGCACTGCACTCTAACTACCACCAGAGTTTCTCTTGAAACAGTTGTGGCCGGTAAAGATATGTCAGGTTCACAGCACAGTGCTGCAGACGGTGTTGAGTTAAGCACAGACGGTCTTTCCCCAGAGAGGCAACGTGAGGACGTTTTCACAGTCATCTGTGATTTGGAAGAGATCTCTGTGTCAAGAAATGCACAGGTAGCAAGTGATAAAGAAAATGCACATATTGGCGGAAATGTGTCTGCGTTGGAAATGAACTCAGGGCAGTCTGATATTATAAAGGGAGACAGGTTAGCATCAGATATTCTACCTGAAGAGAGGATATTAGCTGTTTATGCTTCTGAGCATCTCCAGGTAGATACTGACTTCCTCTCAGACAGCTGTGTTACATCTGATGCTTCCTCTTCAGCTCCTTCATTGTTTTTCAATGCTGCAAGGACACATGTAGATGACGACGGGGAAGTGATTGCAAAGGGGACTGATGTCAGTGATTTGCAAAAAGCACAAACTTGTGACAGTGAAAACACTTTAGCTGTGGTTCAGAATACTTCACAACCTTCAGACGAAGGTGGTTTTCAGGAGGATGCCACATCTCATGGACTTATAGAGAGCAGTCACCCAGACCTTCTCATGGATCTGCTGAAGCAAAACACCCTCAGTTTAACCAACAAAGAAATGGGAAACTCAGAACTGATACTGCAGGGAGAGGACATCAGTGAAAAGACAGAGAAATCGGATTCTCCAAATATCCAGCTGCAACTGCTGCAGGTTCTTAGAACTGTTTCCTCAAGCCAAGACCTTACAATGCTTCAGGAAGTGATGGACACCCTGAACATTGCTCTGGGCGGTGACTCTCTGGGGGAAGACACTCTTGAGGAGCGGCGGCACATATTGGAGAGCATCAAGGAGGAGAGCTCAGAGGAAGAAGATGAGGGGTCAGCAGAAGATGACTCGGGTCGCTCTGTTGCCAGAAGTCAACAACCATCTCCTCAGTCATCTGACAGCTCAGATGCCTGCAAAGTTGAGGAGGTCAAAAATAAGGTACTTTTTCATTTGTTTCAGTGTTCAAGGTCAGATATTGTAGAAAGTGAGATTTATATGGCATTTTTGATTATAAAACAGATCAAGCTGCTCCAGTTTATGAATGTTGTGAAAGTATCAAAAACACTCGATCCATAGAGAAATGCACACAATCCATATACCGTAACTGTGCCTTTAAACGAGCCATCAGGACTTCTGAAAAATTAAAGCATGTACACATGTTTATTAGAAACCCAACAAAGTATGAGCCCTATAATGACCTCCCTTTGTTGTAAGTAAAATACGCTCTACTTTTGTTTTGTGTTTTCTCTCACCTCAGCTGTTCTCCATCCAGGATTTTTTGGAGTGTGTTGGGAGACTGCAGGATCACGCTGATGTTTTGGAAGATATCAGAAAAGACCTTTTAATCCAGGCACCCATGAGCAACAACATGGAAGAACTGCAAATTCAAATAGAGGATTTCCAGGTTAGACATTAACAATATTAAACAGTGTATGTTCTAAAATATTCACGTGAGTATATCCATTCATACATTAGTTCCTTACCAAATGTGCTTTTTTTATCCAGTCTCTGGAGTCCCAACTTTCTAGACTGTCTGGGGTTATGACAGCAGATTTGGAGAAAGCCAAATGGCTCTTAAATTCTGCTGATGAGGACATTCCCATACAAATCCATCAAGATTTGGCCACAACATATCTGGATTTAGAGCCAAATCTTACTGCTGTTTCCCAAATGTGCGCAGAAAGGAGTCGCTCCCTACTTCAAGCAATGGAAACAGGAAAGGTCAATGCTCATTGCTAGAAATTAAATTGATGTAACATTTGCATCAGCTATTGACTAATTTAAATGTGATTTTAGGTACATCTGGAATCAACGTACCAGAAACACCTTAATGATCTTGATGAACTAGCAGGCCTAATCCAAAACAACTCAGAGATGTGTGATGTGGATTTGAACTCATGTGATGTGGACGCACTGAAAAATTTGATTCAACAGAACAAGGTATATTTAAATGAATGTTATTCAAAACATCCAGTAAATACAGTAACTACAGAAACGTAATTTGTATATTTCCATCTTTCCTTCCAGGTCATGGAGAGCAGTCTCAAAGAAGCCAGGCTCAAGTTAGAGGATGTCACATTTGATATCCAGTGCTTTATTTCTGAGCACGCTCAGTTTCTGAGTCCAACTCAAAGCAGCTACCTCCTCAAGTTCCTCAGCACCACACAGCGATCATTCAGGGACCAGACAGAGAGGCTTGTTACCCAGAGGAGTGCCTTAGATGTCCTTCTGGACACCAGGGAGAGGGAGAGCCAGGAGAAGGTCTGCATGTGGATGTATACAATAAAAACCCAAGATGTTTCCCTAAACAAACTTAGTATAGACGACTGGTTTGCTGAATGAAAATGAAAATTGATCATGAATGCTTACAGTGCATGAAGAGTGGGCTGTATAGGCCATGCTACTGGTCACATTTAAGCCTTGTTAGTATGATTTGGGGATTAGAATAAAAAAGTAGATCAACTCTCAAATATTGAATGAGCATGTGGAGTACATGCAGAATTATGAGCAAAAACTTTAAAAAAGATTTATGACAAACCATTTCACATATGTGGTTTTCTGAGAATAGGCATGTAAGATTTTTTTATTTTTTCTGGTGATCCATTTTCTAAATCATTTTTCAGTGTAATTTCTTTGGCAGGGAAAAACTTTTTTTTTGTCAGACTCAAGTGTTTGTTGTTGTAATACCCAATAGTGCATCTCTACCCCATGTTCTAAACAGACATTTTTTGTACAAATATTGAACTTCTATGTTGATTTTTGTGGATTTTGATTGGAAATTAGATTTTTTTTTCCAAGTAATGAGTATTTAACAGTACCCCCCATGTTTATAGCATTTACCAAAATATTGCAGTGTATTTTTTAAATATGTACCCTGAAGTGAATTATTGGCTTTTGTTTCCAGGATTTCCGATTGAGAGGTTCTGCTGTGAATGCCTTACATGTTTAGGAAAAATATTAACATTGCATGCTCACTTGCTTGATCACTCCTGCAGACTAACTCTATGTGCTGGTTGTATCCTACAGGCCTCCAAGACCCAAGTGAACAACTAACAGTGGACAATGCACCTTCTCTGTTGGAACACTTTCACACACAACAAACCCATTAACACGCTAGACATGATCTGCTTCATTACGAGACCAGTGGCGAATGGCGAAATAGCATGTTTACAGCATACTAGATTTTTACACTATGAGGATGAAAGAAAATTTAAACTAAAGAAGATTTCTGTGGTACCTCTAGTGCTTGAATATCTTCTCCTCCCTTGTTTTGACGTATGCGTAATGAATTGACTGGGCTGTTTGGACCATAGGATCAACACTCTATGTGACTGTTGTTGGGTTTGGGGGTTTGTTTCATGTTAATGAATTGATTATGTGTGTGTTTAATGATGGTCTTTCATTGCCAAAGTGTGATATTTACTTGGTGTTTTTTTAAATTCTTAATTAACAGTCTTTGTTGGAGAAACACAAGGAGTTTGCAGAGAAGTTGGAGGAAGTGTGTGACAATCTCACCCTGACAGAAAACCAGCTGATTGGTCATCAGCAACAGGCTGAAAACGCTGAGTGTGTCACAGATCTGCAGCAGTACCAGCAGGAGCATCAGGTTTGAAATACTTTCCCTTTGCTTTTAAGAAGTACAGTATGTATCCAAGTTTTCATAATCAGTTATAATCATTTCCCCTTGTGACAACCCTATTCCTTCTCTCTGATTTCAAGGCTCTGCAAAAAGACGTATTGACAAACGCCAGTGCCTTGAATGAGGTCATCACCAGTACCAAAAAGTTTCTGGAGGAAAACCGGAGCAAGCTGATGCCAGATCAAATCGCCCTCATTGAAAGCAAGTTGGAAGAGGCTAAAAACAAAGCCAAGCTCATCAACCAGCGGGCTGAGGAGTCCAGGAAAGATTTGGAGAAGGTTGTGACCACAGCCATAAAACAGGAGAGTGAAAAGGTCAGAGTTCAGATTACCCCAATATATGTACAAACTATGTAACGTATCAGAATTTGTGTTATTAGTTACCGTGTAATTAACATATTCCTAAACTGGATTTTATCTGTATTTTGTTAATATGTAATCCATCTGTCTTTTCAGGCAGCAGCTGTTGAGCGGCTTGAAGAAAGTAAGAACAAAATTGAAGGTCTCCTGGACTGGATTTCCAACATAGGCAATGAAAAGGAGAGTGGTCTGGATCAAACTGACCATATAAGTAAAGAGAATGGAAACCTGCCAGAAGAAACCTCAGCCACGGGACTGATAGGAGAGGATGACGATGCCAATGGAAACGCTTTACAGACAGCTGAAAATGATTTTGGCAGAGAGACCAGCGGGAAGAACGCCGCCCCGCTGGACCTGGATAAGCAGTATGACAGGGTCAAGGTATAGTTGGTTTGTTGCAAAGATGTATAGAGAGTGTTGTCTAATGTTTGTACCACAGCTGTTCTTACTTACATTTGAGGCTTTTCCACAGGTACTGACTTCCTTTCTCAACAGTACACAGTTAATAAAGATCCCAGGGCATTAATAATAATAATAATTGAGGCAGATCATCAGGCTTGAATGTAAAGTTGAAAGACACAAGTAGTAATGAAATGCCAATATTTCCAAAGTCAGATTAAGTAATATATGTTGTAATTCATTTTTAAATCTGTTGAACGGTAAATGGCAACATTTATTAAAGCAACAAAATTGAATTTCATAGAAAATGAAGAACCTACCTAGAGCTTGTTATCTGGAAAAAATTAAATGATGACAACATTTTTTTTTAATTAAAATAACATGTTAAAAAAACAGATAATTTAGTTTAATAGTATTTAGCAGAAATGTTATATTAAAGAAACAGGGAACGCCAATACAGCATACGCGCCTTTGAAACCAGAAAAGAGTTTTTAATAAGTGTAAAGAGAGATAATAATTGTAGCTATATGTATTGGTATTGTGTCCTCAAAGCTAAATTGTTCCCACAGGCTCGTCATGAGGAAATTCTGTCCCAGCAGCAGGATCTGATCATGGCCACCCAGTCGGCTCAGGCTCTACTCGACAAACAGGCTAACGTGCTGTCTCCGGAGGAGAAGGAGAAACTGCAGAGCAACATCCAGGAGCTGAAGGGGCGCTACGAGGCCTCGCTGACACAGGCTGAACAGCAGATGAAGCAGGTGCAGTGCGTCCAGGAGGAGCTGAAGAAATTCCAGGGTGACTGTGAGGAGTTTGAGAGCTGGTTAGACCAGGCAGAGGGAGAGATCGAGGAGATGAGCGCTCCTGCAAGCTCCCTCAATATCCTCAGCGATAAACTCCAGAGGCAGAAAAGCTTCTCAGAAGATGTGATTTCTCACAAAGGGGACCTACGCTTCATCACCATGTCGGGACAGAAAGTGCTAGATGTGGCTAACGCCTGTGGATTGGCTGACTCTGCAGCTAAGAACGCTCTGCTGGATGTAGATACTTCAGGAGCCTGTTCTGCTGTCAAGGACAAGTTGGCATCAGCAGCTAGCAAATACAAAACACTACATTCACAGGTATTTAGTCTGTGGTTGAATGGATCTTTAGAGGTTGCAATGACTTATTCTTGCCACTGAGTGGGAGCATTTGTCTTCGTTTAAAACTAATGCGTCACAATCTCTTCTGTAAGCACTGTGGAAATGTCAGAGAAAGTGATGGTCATTTATGCATTGAGCCTGTGCACTTAATCATCTGTTATCTGAATATCTTATCACACACACAGTATCATATAATTTTCTTTGTTTCAGTGCAATCAGCTCGGCAACAACCTCAAGGATGTGGTTGACAAATACAAGAAATATGACGACTCGAGCGCTGGTCTTTTGATGTGGCTCAACAGCTCAGAGGAGGAGGCGAGAAAGCAGCAGTCAGAGGCTATAGCAGCTGACCCGCGGACACTACAGAAACAGTTGGAGGAGACCAAGGCAAGACAAAGTGTTCAGGCCTTGCCTCGGTATCGGTACAGATTTATCTCAGATTGGGGTCTTTTTTAAATCTTGTTCTGTCCAGTTTTTCACATATCTGTGAGGCCTCTATAATTCTTGAGTTCAACAAAGGGGTCACATGAGAAAAGGCCTTTTGATCTCTCTCTCTCCATGTAATGCATTAAGTTTTGCTGAAAATTAGATTATTACAGATATACAGTTCAAAGAGGAAGTGATAAAATGGTATTTGTCCCCAGGTGATTTTGCTCTGCAGCAATTATTTAACGGATATTAGGTTATGACTAGTCTAAGTAAAGAAATAAAGAATGGCTTTGTTAAGAAGTAACATATGCAGAATGTGGAGCATTGACCGGGTTATAAGATCATAGCACAAAAGACCTGCCTTACCATATACAGTGTTTCCACTGACTTAAGTACAACATAGTTATTTTTAGCTCTGTGTTCAAATTCAAACCCACATGTGAATAGTTTAACTGTGGCCTACATACTCCTACAGGAGGATAAGAAACGATGCTGTCTCTGTCAGAGCTTTTGGCAGCGGGTAGCTTAAACATTTCTCTGTAGGGAGGTAGTGACTTACAGCATAGATATGCCCAGATAAGAGGCGCCTGTGGGCCAACCAAGGAACACTATACTTTGGTTACACTGCATATAATCTTAAGCCTTTCTGTAAGTGTAACAGTTGAGGCAGACAGGTACATCTAACCATATCTGTGGAGTGACTCAATATTTCCATAGATATTATCCAGATATTCTTGTGCTGAAAGGCATAATCTGTACAGTATAAATATACAGTTTTATTTTTCTCTGATCTCTTGTTACTCATTGATCCATAGGCCCTACAAGGTCAGATGACAGGACATCAGACTGCTATTGACACACTACGCAAAGCAGCTGAGTCTTTAATAACGTCTGAAGGAGACCTGCTGAGCAACTCGGATGACATCCAGGAGACAGTAGGTGAGGAAAGAATCCAAGCAGGGAGCAGGTTGTATTTTGAGTGTCTGCTGGTACACATTTATATGCTTTTTTTTATGTTCAAAAAACATTATTTTTCTCATACCCTCTGTCTGAAACGCACTGTTTTAGCGCCTGTCTCTTTAAGCCTCCCCTCCCCAAAAAGCCAAGTCTGCTCTGATCTCGGGGCGTTGTGCATTTCTCTGTGAAGATTTCACGCTTTTACTCTACCAACATTTTAGTAACTGTAACCCTCTGTTATGATCACAGCCCTAATAAACTCATAAATGCCAGATCATTCTTTGGTTTGAAATGTTTGTATCACGATGATGTCCCAAACAATGAGAGTATTGTTCAGTTTTAAACATGACCTGATTTGTTTCTCCGTGTTGTAGATGACATAGTTGAGCGCTATGACAACCTGTCCAAGTCTGTGAGTGATCGCAATGAGAAACTGCAGATCACCCTAACTCGCTCCATGAGTGTCCAGGATGGTTTAGATGAGATGATGGGATGGATGGAGGGAGTGGAGGCCAGTGTGAAAGAGAAAGGAAAAATTCCCCTGGACTCTGCATCTATTGGAGATATCCTCAGCAAAGAAGTAGTATGTATTCTTGTCATCATTTCAGCCGTTCAATAACTAGACACTGTATGTGTTATTTTACGCTATCAGTGTTTTGATTTTTTTCTTTTTCTTTAAGGCTTTAGAGCAGGACATAGCAAGTCGCCAGAGCAGCATCTCAGCTATGAAAGCCAAGGTGAGGAAGTTTGTGGAGACAGCAGATCCCTCTGCTGCTGCCCTTCTGCAGACTAAGATGGAAGCTCTCTCCCAGCGCTTCTCTGATGCTTGTGACAGTCATAAACAAAAGGTGTCCCAGCTGGAGCAGCTGAAGGAAAAGGTGGAACAGTTTGAGGAGGTTGCAGATAAAGTTCAGCAGTTTGTAGTGAAGCGTTCACAAGATCTACACGAGACAGATGGGCCGGGGAAAACTTTCAATGAACTGTCGCAGCTAATGCAGGTAACTAATGTAAACCGCTGATGCTATTTATCACCATACATGGATACATTTGGTGTCCTTAAGTAATGTAACGTTTTTCATCAAAAATTTAATTATATACTGCTAATGACTGTTAGTCTTAATTTCATTGTAGGATACTAAAGCTGAGATGGCTGAACATGCCAGTGATTTGGAGAAGCTGCGGACTCTGTCCAAGGAGCTGTCTGAAATAAGCCCTGATGGAAACAAAGCCCAGATCCAGAGCAAGATGGACAATCTCTCAAATATTTTCAGGACCTTCAAAGACACTGTCAAAGAAAAGTAAGTTGGGACAGGGGAGAGAAAAATAAGGTTCTTGTGTCCACTTTTAAGAACTAGAACAAATGTTTGTATATCGTACAGACTTGTGCGTGATATGAGTGATTCTTGTCTGTTACAGGGAAGAGGAGGTATCATCCTGTCAGGACCAGCTGGGGGAGTTTAGATCTGCAGCTAACACTCTGACCAAGTGGCTTGAGCAGACCAATGAGAAAGTACCCGCAGCTCAGCCAAGTAGCAGTGTGAAAATTCTCGAGAAGGACCTACAGATAGTCACTGTGAGTAAGAAGAGAAATAAATAAAGTCTTCTATGGAGACAGTGTTATTCTCGTAGATATTTTTTCTAAATGCACTTAAAGTGCTGGAACAAAAGCCACTGACGTTACACTTTGCATCCGGAACAGTAGAGGAGTCCATGTGTTTCGCAATATATAGATGTAAGTGTGTTTTTAATAGATTAATAGTCCTATCCTCCCTAAACTCTCCTCCATCCCAACAGAACCTGCTTTCTGTGCCAACTAATGACAGATGGATGGTATGTGTTTACACAGGGCAGATCTGGGAGTGAAACATTATGTTGTCCAGCAGATAGACTATTTGCTTCACAGGATGTTACAGAAAATATCACAGAAGTAGCAACAAATGCAGATAAAGAACCTTAGAGAAGCAAAGTCATCCATTTTTTTTCTTGTTTATCCCGTTTTCTCATGTGGTATTTAAGATGTCACCGTTATTATGAGTGAGTGCCATACTCCTATACCATTTGTCTGTCTGATTAATCAGGGATTACTAGAAGAGTGGACATCTAAAGAACCTGCTGTCCAAGACCTCAACAGTAAAGGATCAGTGCTTTGCAGCCTCATGACATTCCTCACGTCACCTGCCAAGACGAAGACCCCTAACAAGTCAGGTACAACATCAGCTTACTTCACCTCATATGTTTGACCTTCAGTGGAAAGGGGAAGCATGGTGTTTGGGTGCACTGTCTGAACTCTCACTAACCATTAGAGATCTGGGAAAGGACAGACAGTCTGCCTGTCCTTTACACAAACTTTGTCTTATGTCTTTGCATCAGCTCTTACTAATGGTGGTGGTCCAGCGAGCCATTCCTACTTAACCAATAAAGGTAATCAAGTGTATATGAATTACATTGTATATGCATTATTTGTGTGCTGTGGAGGTATTATGGCTGTTTTTCAAAGCACGACTATGGCTGTGGGGGCTCTATGCTAAACAACTTTTGAAGATCACCGCAACAGTATGTTCAGATTATCAGTTATGAAGTTGCAGGAACTTAGACAGTTATTACTTTCTTAATGTCTCAATTTAGCAATAAAGCCTCATCCTAACTCCATAGGGAGCAAATGATCATTTCCCATTGAGATTTTTCATAAATGAATCGACATTTAAAGGCCCAATCATCCATTCACACACACAGGGGGACATATGATAAGTTTAGATAGAAGTTATATTCATTGGGCTTCATGGAAGAAGATGATTGAGTCTATACATCAGCCGACAATTTCCACAAATATTTCAATTCCATTTGCAGGGAGTTAGTGTTCCTTTCCTCACTTATATTCTGAACATGCTGTACCATCAGACTGCTAGTACATTACCAGTGCCTCACTTATAGCCTAACCTCATGAGGACAGTGACTATAATCTCGAGGTAAGGAAACTTGATTTAATTTTTTTTGATGTCCTCAGAGCTGATGGTAATTCAGCAGAACATGTCATTCGTCAATGAGGGATACGCGAGCCTCGGGGAGACGCTCAAGGGTCGAGTGGCAGAGCTAGGCAGTTCGGTGCAGGAGGTGAATGAGGCCCAAAAGGAGACGGACAACATGATGACATGGCTGAAGGACCTGAAAAAGACTACAGCTTCCTGGAGCAATGCAGCCACAGAGAAAGATTCAGTGAAAACACAGCTTGAACAGCAGAAGGTACAGAAGGCTCGCTGGCACTCAGCAAATGGTTTAATTATGTTCTGAAACTGCACACACTCCTCACTGATTTTTTTTGTTCTGCTGCGAATGAGATCACAGGATTTTAGCGATATATATATATAATTTGCTTTATTCTCTCAGGCATTTGAGGATGGCATGAAGCAAAAGCAGGAGCAGCTCCAGAAGCTCAGAGAGACGCTCCTCAACTTGATTAAGACTCATCCGAACTCCCCAGAGGCAGCAAAATGGAAGCAGATGCTGGCTGAAATAGGTATGGGCGCCAAGGTGTTGTCTCCAGATGGCCCTGTGTGATTTATGTCACTGAAACTGTCAGAAGTATGTTGAATCCCGCTGACGAAAAATGTATCTCATTACAGCACTGGCCTTTGAGTAAAAGCTTTTACAAAATAATATGTTCAACCAGCTGCTAGAGTTTATCTAGTCCTCTTCCCACCATGTGCATGCAGAACCTGTCTCAGTACCTGCTCTCTGACACACCAGTTGGATTAACACATTTGCAGTGCCAAGTCCTGCGCAGAGGGAGGTTCGCTTGGAGAACAGTAGGAAGGTGGATAGAAAGGTGTTGTTATGCTGACTAATGCAGACTGGTGTGATTGTCCTGCCCTCCTGCTCAGATGCTGCTTGGGAAGATATCAGTGGCTCTGTAGAGGAGAGGAAGCAGCACCTAGAGCAATCCAACAAGAACCTGGACATCTTCCAATCAACTGAGCTGCAGCTTGGTCAGTGGCTGTCAGAGAAGGAGCTGATGATGAGTGTCCTCGGACCCCTCTCGATTGACCCGAACATGCTTAAAATGCAGAAGCAACAAGTTCAGGTAAGCACGGTGCCTGTTGTTGGGAATAGCTTGAGGCTCGTAGGAACAAGAACACCTTGTGGTTTTCTGAAGGAATGTTTATCTCGACTGCTTTTTGCCCTTCAGATACTCCAGAATGAATTTAAGAGCCGCAAACCTCAATATGAGCAACTGGAGGAAACCGCTTCTGCCATCCTGAGCTCCTCAAGCAACCAGGACCCTTCAAGTGGGAAGCTGGTGAGGGATCAACTCGCCTCCATCACCCAAAAGTGGCAAGGCCTCACAGGACAGCTGGACCAGCGGGACAGCCTCATCGACCAGGCCGCAGTAAAGACGGGGCAGTTTCAGGATTTACTGAGGAGTGTCAGTCAGACCGCCACGGAGCTGGAGAATCAGCTTACCACCCATCAAGGCCACAGCACCCAGCCTGATGCTGTGAAGAAGCAGTTAGAGGATGTTCACAACATCTCGGCACAGCTGAGAGAGGAGAGTAAGAAGCTGAAGGAGGCTGAGGTCATTAACGCGGAGCTCACAGCAATGGTGACTGAGGACTATCTCAAAGCAGACTTGGCCAGGCAGCTGGAGAGTGTCAGCAAGCCTTTCAAACAGCTGGAAGAGAAAGCAGGTTGGCCTTTTAACTTAACCAAATATTGAAGTGTTGCAGTGTTTGGAAAGAAAGAATCATTCCATTTGTGTTGATTCACACAACAATGTATTTTGTTTACAACTTCCCAACAGGCTAAATGGTAGAAGACACAATCACTCGTGAACTAAACTCTAGTCAAGGCTCTTTTCATTCCTTTTTACAATTAATTATATTGATAATTCATTTGAAATCTTGTATCATTATAATCATTATCATTATATCAGAAACGTAGAATGATTTGTATGCAACAATATTCTTAGCTACCCTTTTGATTCCACTTTTTGCTTGAGAGGTGTTGCAGCATTTAACTCACTAATTGTCACATTTCTCTGTTGAAGCAAAACGGATCGAGCAGCTCAACTCAACCTTTGCCAGCTCTCAGCAGTTCCATCAGACCTCCAAAGACTTCCAGTCATGGCTGGGTGAGAAGCTCCAGGACCAGTCTAAGCCCCAGCCTATCTCTGCCAAGGTGGATATCCTGCAACAAACTCTGGAGGAGCACAGTAAACTCCAGAAGGCTCTCAGTGAACACGAGGAAGCTTATAAAACAATCATTGGGGAAGGGGAGACACTTCTGCAGAACACTGACGGGGCAGAAAAGTTGGCACTACAAGGGCAGCTTACTGCACTCTCTTCCAACTGGGAGGAGGTGAAGAAGAGCTCTGTGGAACAAGCTGACAAACTCCAGACGGCTCTGCAAAAATCTCTGAAGTATCAGGAGCACGCAGGGAAGCTCGGCTCTTGGATTCAAGAGTGTGAAATTAGCGAGGGCCGAGTCAAACTCATTGTTGATCCGGTGGCCGTGGAGAGCTCGATTTCACAAGTGAAAGCTCTCCAAAAGGATGTCGACAAGCACAGAGGGATGGTGGAGCAGCTCAACGCGGCTGCAGATAGCCTTCTCGAGGTGGCCAACATAGACACTGAAGCTATCAAAGAGGAGAAGGCTAGCATTGGCAAAAGAGTGGACAGTGTAGTGGAGGGTCTGCAGAGCAAAAGGGAGTCCCTAGAGAGGATCGCACACACAGTTAAGGAATTTAATGATGCCTATAAAGAGGCAAATGGTCAGCTTGAGGGGGCCAAGAAGCAGGTGGATTCTTATGAATCACAGGGAGTGCAGGCACACAGCAACAAGAGCCTGACCAACATGAAAGCCCAACACAAGAGTTTAGAGGGCGTGCAGAACCAAGTAGAGCACCTGAAGACCTTGGCCAAGGACCTTGTGGTTGATGTCCCAGATGCTGATGGAGTGACAGACCTCTTGCTTCAGGCTGACAGCATGGAAAAAGACTACAGCACTCTTAACAAAAAACTAGAGGAGACGTGCCAAGTGTTAGAGGGCAAACTGCAGGGTATCGGGCAGTTTCAAAACCGCATCCGTGAGATGTTCACTCGTTTCACAGACCTGGATGATGAACTGGACAGCATGGCTCCTGTGGAGCTCGACTTGGCCACTCTCAAAGAACAGCAGGACAGCATTCAGAGCTTTGTGGCTAAGCTGCAAGAGCTGACAGCCAACACGGCCAATGCTGGAGACAGCTGTAAGAAGATGCTAGAGACTGAAACCTCACCTGACCTGTTGGGCCTGAAAAGAGATCTGGATGCTCTGAGTAAGCAGTGTGGGAAACTGTTGGACAGGGCTAAAGGCAGAGATGTGCAGGTGCAGAGCACTCTCACCAAACTGGAGGAATTGTACAGTAAACTCCACCAAGCGGAAGATACACTTTGCAGTGCTGTGGGCAAGGAGGCGTCGCAGGAGGCAGTCGGCATGGAGACAGACGTCATCAATCAACAGCTGGAGGCCTTTAAGGTATTGTTTCCCAATTTAACAATTATTTCATTGTTTAAGCCTAAACAAGGAATGCCATTAAATTCAGTCGGCTGAATGATGATAACTGATGGAGTTGGATGATGTATATGTGAAATCAGAGCAGCAGTTTTTGTCAGTTATTTTCTTTTTTTGCATAAACTGTCTTTCCTATATAGACTAGGGCTGTACCCAATGATTATTTCAACACTTGATTAATCTGCTGATTATTTAAAATCGTTTGGCCTACACAACATTAAAAGAAGTTAAAAATGAGAGCCCAAAGTCCAACTGTGGAGGACCAACTGGCTAATACCCCCAAAATATACAATGTACTATAAGCTGAAATGTCACATTCAAGATTCTTAAACAATAGAATCTTTTTGAACTTAAAAAAAAATGACAACAATAATAAAGACAACAGTGGGATGAATTGCTGAAAGTAATAACATGTAATTAGGCCGAACATAAAGCACAAGAGTCATGTGGGGTCATGACTTACAATTTGTTCACATAAAGTAGAACTAAAACAAATTTCAGAAAAGCCTTCCTTTTCTGAACATGCATACATTGGTTTTGGTTAATAAAATTCTGTTTTTAAACATAAAAACCTTCATCTTATTATCTTTTTCTTTTATCCAAATTTTATTTTGACCAGTGTGACAAATGTCCCCTTTGATATTAAAACAGGCAGTTACTGTTTCTTTTTATTGTTGCTATGAATTAGTCTTAGCTAAACACTTTATTCCTTCCTGGCTTGCACATATATTTAAAAAGGTTAATATTTTTGTTATGTTGTCTGTCCACAAAACCTTGCATTGGGGCAGCTTAAGCAGGCTCTGAGGCACTGAGCACACTTGCTATATACATGGCAATCCTCTAGGGACGGCTGGTTCATTAAGGGCATCTGGTGTTAACAAAAGAACTGTGGTCCATATGCAACGATGGTGCAGGAGGGATGGACCGTCACAGCCAGGTGGTCGCCAGCAGGGTGTCACTTGATTCAATGGTCTCAATAATGAAGCTGGGCCTGCATCCTGATCTCTTAACATCGATATTCTTCTTCTTTTACATCTGAACCTTCATCGCCTGACGTTATCTCAGGCTCTAAGATTAGAGTAGCCTGGTGGTAATTTGACCATCTTGACATACGCTGGACTCCAGTTTGTAAAATAATGGTTGACCACTGTGTGACCACTAAAATGTCCTGAAACCCTCCATTAAAGCTTCTGGTCATATTAAGACACTAGCAGATATTATAGCTGGTGCAAGCCCAGCAGTCCAAATGTAACTTTTGTGTAATTGAATATAGGTTATCATATATACAATAGTACAAACATACCACACATCTTCCTGATTGTCCTAATGGTCTGTCTTCAATTACTCTGATTCTGCACATTATCTTTAAAATTGCGGAGGCCTTTGTTGGCATCAGTGAGGGATAAAACAAGGGAAAGCCATTAGCAAGATTTACCGACAGATGCAAAATATTTTAAAAGCCTGTAAATTCCTGTGGAGGTTTCCAAAAGAGGATTAACCTATATTTAGAAGTGACGTTATGAAACACGTCTTCATTTATAGTATTAGGTAGTATTAAGATACAACAATGTAAACAGCAAATGACACAGATGTGTCCATAGATATAGGTCAAGAGATTTTTGTTTGTAATTACCGGGGTGCTGCACTCATGCAAGTGGGCTTCATCCAAACCCCCAGTTGAGATGGATTAAAATATCACTGGGGTAGCAGTGGTGGGGTGGGGTGGTGGGGGTTGTTTGGTGGAGTTTGATTTAAATGCTTTGTAGGGAAACTATTAAAGAAGTGATTGATTCAAATTGTTGCTGAGCAGCGTTGTCATGGTGCTCGTTTTTAACCTCCTCTTTGTCCTGTCATAAGTCTGGGTTGAGAGGGCATATATGGCCTCAGCTGCTGGTGGAAAAACCCCTTTGTACTTATTCATACCAATACTTAGCATCAGAAGAACTGCCAAAGTCCAATCCAAGCAGTACTGGAACTTGAGTTGTTTCTTTATTTAGTTGCAGCATGAAAACATTAGATGATTGTGTCATATTCTGTTTTATGTGCAGCGGCTCAGGCTCTTATTTCTGTAGATAAGTGGGCTTTATTGGCAGCTGCTGAGAAAGAAATAAACAGAGAAAGACAGCACTTGGATCTGTCTCTTTCATGTGCTGTTACCATTTTAGGTCAATTTTTGAAAGAGACATGCCTGACTTCATGTGTTTACTCTTGTTTTTCACATGAGATTCGCAGGAGGGGCTGAGGGAGTCCTGGCGTATGTATATTGTACCTTAAAGGGCAGCTCTAGTGACTCAACACCACTGGGGGTTAGCGTGGGTGTCTGTGCTCTCAGACATTACATCAGTGTCTCTTATAAATTCAGAAAGGAGTTTCTTCCATCTGAATCATACTACAGCCATCCCAGTTGTATGAAGTTAACGAGGGCAAAAAGTGTCATCGTGACCACCTGCAGTCGTGTTGGCGACTCACTGCCACATAGTAATGACACACTCTTTTAAAGTGAAACATGAAACTTGTGTGGGAGAGTTGCTGTGCAGGCAGAGTACACATTGTTTTGCTGTAAAGAAATTATGTTGAGTTTTCTATTCATCAAAATTTTCTAGTCTTTGTTTCCAATGCAGACCTACATCTTCAGTATTAAAGTAGTCCTAAACTTAAATAAAAAAGCATTGCAAGGTTGAAGACAATACTCAGTACACTCCTCAGTTGAGCAGATTTATCCTATTTTATAGTAAATATAATAGTCGGCCTTGTTGGTTTGCTGAATAATAACTGAATAAATCTTAGCAAGTGTATGTATAAGTAAATATAGTTTCTTTTTTTTTACAAAATCTACAACAATTGTTGCTTCTAGCTTCACGAAAATGTATTTTTGCTGATTTTTGTAGTTTTCTATGATGGTAAACTGAATATCTTTGGTCAGACAAAACAAGCAAATTAAATATGTCAAATTTGTTACTATAGTATGACATCTTGTTTTAGATCAAATTACTATTAACTGATTAATAATGAAAATAAGCAGCACATTTAATAATGTTGAACATAATTAAAGTATTTATGCACGTTACAAGTTAGTTAATGATCCAGGAAGTTCTCCTCCAAGTTATACTTTATTAGGAGTTACAGCTGAATACAAATAATCTGATTTAAAGATAGTATTATTTATCTCAGTGCGCAGATATCTGCTACACAGATAGCACGTTTCTTCCATTGACTCAGGTTTGGTTCTTAGATGCTACTGCACTGTTATGTGAAGTGCTTAAATGGAATGCAGTTTACAAAGTATAGAAGATATTTGGGACAGTCAGTAAAATGAGGTGTTATTTGAAAATGTGTATTCAAAAGCCTAAATATTTAAAAAAGTATGCAGGTCTCAGTGGCTGAACATCCCTTTTTAAAAATCCACCAGATCTTAACTGCTTATTTATCTCTGCCAGCGTCCTCTTTCCGTCTCCTCTCATGCGTGCAGAACTGGACAAAGAAGTCGTGATTGTTCAGCTCCTTTTCCGAGCTACTGTGGTGTAGACAATCCCGGAAACAAAAATAAATTCCTTTCATTATCTCCCCCTGTTCTGCTTTCTTCTCCCACCCCTGGTCACTGGACATAAAAAGAGCCTTCATGCACTTGGCAGAGCTGTCGGTGTTAAATTACCTGGGACCTGTGCCTCCCTCAGCATTCCACAGTAATTAAGAATATCTGCAGGGTCCACAGCAACCGTCCACGACAAGAAAACAGAGGGCAAAGAGAAAAAAAAGGAAAAATGTGTATCTATTTCAGCATAGTGTGATGTCATCAGAGTGGGAGCCGCTGCTGCCTCCTGGTCTAGGTTTTTTTTTTTTTTGTGAAGTAGAAAAACTGGTGCGTATCGCTTCCCCTCCCCATTCCCTAAGTCACTGAAAGAAAAGATGAAGTAAAGTGAGTGATTGTGTCAGGATGCAGGAGAAGGCTTAGAAGTGAAGTCATATGGGCCATGCTGACATAAGGGGGAATTAGGAAGGAGGAAAAAAAAGGGTCATGTGTCCACCAATCAACATGTGCAGGAGCGGCTCTCAGCACAAATGGAGTTGTGGCAGATGTTGTCTGAATAATGAGCGGGGGCGGGGCATGTAACCCTCTGCCAGGAGGGTGTCTGTCATAGCGAGGGAGCAATGAGAGAGAAAGGGCAGGCTTTTTTTGTTTATCCAGGAGTACCAGCTCTCCCCTGAACTACCCATGGTGTTTAGAGCCTGCTGGATTTGCCTGTGGATATTTTCACTTTGCACTGAAGATTTTCCTTTAACCCGCTTGGATGCTGCAAGGATTTCAGGAAAAAGAAGCACTTTGGACCAGAGGAATAGTGATTACATTTTGGCAAAGCATGGAGAAGTCCCTAGAGGAATATTTCTGGGATAGGTGACTGTATTGAAAGCCTGGATAATTTATCCCTAATATTGAGTATAATGCTGCTTTACAGTCCAAAGCATTTCTTTGGGATTTTTTAAATATTCTTTGACATATCTGTTTTTCTAAAGCCTTTATTTAAAAAGAAATCTAGATCAACTTAATTGTGTTCATTTAAAAAAGAAAATCTCAAAGGGCAATTGTAGATTTATAGTAATTTTGAATAATATACAGATACGTTTACTATTTATTTGTGAACTTTTTATTTAAATGAAGAGAACATTGTTATTTTGCACACAGTTACTTCTCATGTAAAGCAGTCACTTTGTGCTCCTTTTTAAATTACTAGAAAATAGAAGCGTGCACTAAAACAACATACACCTCAAAGTATTTTCACTACATCCTTAATCTTTTCTCTGTAGTGAATAGTGACAATTGTTTTAGCATGGGCAAACCGCTGAGCAGACCAGATTGCCTCAGACAAAACCCTTCCTGTGTGGGGAAGGGGGAGGAGGAGGACCTGAACATTGATGACTGCTATGTGCCCCAGAGGTCCATTTATGACACCGTCCGGCTCAACGAGCAGATAGACTCGGGCTCTAAAGGCAGCCTTTCTTCCCGGCACTTCACAGGCACCCTACCGTACACTCACCGCACATTAGACCTCAGCAGCCTGTGTGGAAATGGAGCTCTCTCTGCCTCCAGTTCGTTTGAGCTACGAACCCGCAAACCTGCCATGCTAGATGAACGTGTCGTCTTTGATGGACTTAAACTCAATGGGCACATAATCAGGGCGACTGATACAGTGCTGCCTAAGTCACGTATCCAGGGAGGAGAGAAGAAGGATCATCCACATCATCGACGTTCATGGCGAACTTTTGCCCCCACTAATATGGGCGAGTATGCAAGCCGTAGTGGGACCTTGTGCTCCGGGAGTGTGGAGAGGCCGGGGTTGATCAATGGCAGGAGAGGACAGAGTATGACAAGCTCACTGACATCAGAAGAGGACTCAGGTCTGTACAGCCCAACTGTGGAGAGGGAGCGACATGCTCATAGATCCCACAAAAGAGCAGGCCCTGGTACAAGGAGCCTCTCGTCTTCAGAAGCGATGAATATGTCCGGGGACCTGAGAACTGGGAGATCGCTCAGCTCAGGTCAGGAGGAGTTCCCTTTCTCACCTGAGAGGGACAACCGGTCTCTTTATCACAGCAGCAGCTTGGTCCAGGAGCTGCGACAAACAGAATCCGGTGTGGTGGATCTAAATGAAAAGGATACACTCAGCAATGGAGAGTACAAATACTCCACAGGGAGGTTATCCTCGGGGGCAACATCCAGAACTCAAAACGAAAACTCTGGATGGCGTTCCAGGACTTTAACAGACTACGATGAGCTGTCCACCGCTGAGCTGTTAGAAGACGTGTCATCTCAGGAGGACTGTGAGTTGGTCAGTGTGGTGGTGACCCAGCCTGAGACATACGGAAACTCTGTAACTCTACCCATAGATAGCCGCCAGCAAACAAAACCATGTACTGTGCAACAAGGAGCAGCCAAATACAACATGGAAGATCTGGAGGAGTTCCTGCAATCAGTGGAGGCCTGTCTGCCTAAAAGTTTACAGACCTTCCAAAACGCAGGAGAGCAGGAGATAGAGGCCTTACTAAATGCCATCGCTGCTTGTCCTGAAATGGAATCTTTGGGTCATTTCTCCCCACAGGTGCCCAAAAATACCTTATTCCTTCATGCTTCACTAGCTCATGTATCTCTTTAGATTAATTTTTCCCAGTTCTGGCTTGGTTGTTTTTCTTATATCTGATTAAATAATGAGTGAAATAGGTTTTGATCACTAGCTCAGACTTGAAGTGTGTCTGTAATAGTTAACTCAACTTTTCTAGAAGCTCCTGACTGATTAGAAAGTTTATGTCAGTGCGATTTCTAACACCAAACTTAAGGTGATGTTGCGACAATCGTGTCTCTGGATTCGGGATAACTTCCTGGCATTGTTTTGGACTTTTTTACCCTATTAAATCTAGATCTAAATCATCCAATTTTACTTATTTTCATCCTTCCCTTTTTGATCTGTTTCAGAGAACAGATTTATGTAAAGATCAGCAATACAAAGTTATTTTTAGAAGACGTGACAGGGAGTAAGATTGTAATCAAACTCACTTTTTAAAAAGGGGAAATGCTCAGAATGAATTAAAATACTAAATGTGGTCCAGCACTGAAACGAATGCGTCATGAAATCTCTGATCTTTACAACTGGAACGGCAATCCACTTAACAAACCTCCACATAAGACTGAGGACATTGTAATTTGAGCACTTATAAATTATTTATTCAGATTTGTTCCGTTTGTCTTTAGGCCTTTCAGAAAGAGGACATTGATCCGTTGCAGACGCAGCTTCAAGACATCAGTTCCCTCGGCCAGCGCCTGATCCAAAATGCATCCAAAGGCACCAGCACCAAGAAGCTTGAAGATGACCTCGAGGAAGTCAACACAAAGTGGAACACCCTCAATAAAAAGGTTGTTTGTTTTATAATACTGGTCTGACTGATATCTGATCTTTGCTTTTGAATAGTGGGCATTAATGAAACTATAAAGAGATATTGTCAGTCTAATAACTCATCCGTTTGTTATTTGTTAGTGTAATACCGTGTTATACTTTGATGAGTCACTTGGTGCAGTTTTGAGTTGGCTTAAAACAGGTGACATCTATATTTACCATGTGGTCTGCAGATTGCTGAGCGTTCAGCCCAGCTGCACGAAGCCCTGTTGCGTTGTGGGAGGTTTCAGGATGCTCTGGAGTCGCTGCTCAGCTGGTTGACTGACACAGAGGAGCTTGTGGCCAATCAAAAACCTCCATCTGCAGAGTTCAAAGTGGTCAAGGCACAGATACAAGAGCAGAAAGTAAGCTGGTATAACGTGGTGCAAACACATAAACACACACTTACACTTCTGTTTGAACTCTTTCCACTTCAACACGAAAAAATCCACACAACATCATGACTTTGCCATTCATCTTATTTAATTGACATCCATTGTTAAACGTGAGTGTTGTACAAAAAGCTTTTGGTTTAACGGGCACTTAATTTGTGACTGTTAGATTTACTGTTCTTCACCACCAAGCATGCTCGCGGTCAGAGTGTGTTCAAGGCGCCCAATAACTCTCCTCCTTTGTTCACCTTTGACAGCTCTTACAGAGACTACTGGATGACAGAAAGCCAACAGTGGAGCTGATAAAAAAAGAGGGAGAGAAGGTTGGAGAACTGGCAGAGTCTGTGGATAAGGAGAAAGTTGCAAAAGAGATCGAATGCCTGGGGCAGAGGTGGGACACGCTGCTCAAGAAGGCTGAAAACAGGTCTGTATAGAACCCATGTCAAGTTAAACATCCTTCTAAATGCAATGCTTCAATGTGCTTCACAGTTGATTGTTGCTCATCAAAAGTTTTCCTAAGCTTTAAAGCATTTAGATTTTTCCCCTAAATTGAATTTGTGTTTTTTTTTTCCTGGGTTTGGATCTAGGGAAATATTCAAAACTTAAAAATATAAAACTCCTAAATTCACCCTAGCCTTCCTCCTACCAAAGCTTAAATGACTAGTTCAACATTTTAGGAAATACACTTATTCAATTCTCACCCAAAAATAGATGAGAGGATCAATATCATTCTAATGTTTCTGCTGTAAATATGAAGCTAGCCAGCAGCCGGTTAGCTTAGCACAAAGACTGGAAACGGGCTAGCCGTCGCCCCTTATTTCAAGTCTTTGTGCTAAGCTAAGCTAACTGGCTGCTGGTTGTAAGTAGCTTAGTGTGGTAGCATACCTATCTTCCCCGGGTCCTATGTTCCCCGGGTCCTATGTACCCTGCTTTGTGTGTGACCGGGAAACATCGGACCCTTGTTTAAGAAAAGGGTGGTCTGTTATTTTTTCCACAAACAATGCCGAATTCTCCGGCAAGTAGGCCTTTGTAGACCCTAACCCTAATCCTGACCCTAACCGTGATCCCTAACCCTAACAAAATGCTGAATTAAATCACCGGAGGCATAGGCTTATGCAACTGGGGACCATAGGGATGACCCCCTTAGTGTTCACTGTACAGACACGAGTGAAAACAAGGTTGTAAAAATGATGTTGTTAACATTAATAACATATCTGTTTAATAGGTTTGGTTGAAATAAGCTTGTCCGTCACTCTTTCCATTACTATGCTTAGCTTCTAATCCTCTGCTTTTACTATTTGCATAAATGTGTCAGGCACAAGCAACTAGAAAGCATCTTAGTGGTCACTCAGCAGTTCCACGAGACCCTCGAGCCCCTAAGTGAGTGGCTCGCCGCTACAGAGAAACACCTGGCCAACTCTGAACCAATTGGCACCGAGACGTCTAAACTGGAAGATCAGATCTCTCAGCACAAGGTAGTAACCATAATCTTAGATCATTACCATATGTCTTTCATTTTTATGACAATCAGTTTTGTCCAGATTCATTATTTTTAATTTTGTTACTTTAAGTTTGCGCTTTTGAGTATTTCCCATCCTGTAATTCATTAAATTTCAGTTTCTTATCTTTGTTTTGTGTGTGTGTGTGTGTGTGTGTGTGTGTTTTGTGTTTTGTGTCATATTTCCCTGGTTTGTTTTTCCCATCCCCTGTGGTCAGGCCTTAGAGGAGGAGATTATGAATCACAGTAAAAACCTGTTACAGGCCGTCAGTCTGGGTCAGATGCTCAGAACTGTGAGCTCGGTAGACGAAAAGGAGTTTGTTCAGTCCAAACTGGACGTCGCCCAGGCAAGTTACATAGAGCTCCAGGAGCGATGCAGGAGGAGGGCCGAGATGCTGCAGCAGGCTCTAGCAAACGCCCAGCTTTTTGGAGAGGACGAAGTGGCCCTCATGAACTGGCTCAACGAGGCCCACACGAGGCTGAGCGATGTGTCCGTGGAGGACTACAAAATAGATGTTCTAGAAAAGCAGCTGGCAGAACAACGGGTACACACTCCTCCTCAGGCCACACATTATGTTATCCTTTCATTTAAGTTGCATCAATCATGTTTCACTTTATTTTATTACGATTTGTGTGTCATGTATTGTTTATATTAGAGAGTTTCTTGTCACTCTCAATGACTTTCAAAGTTGTTTTTCCTTTTAGGCACTTCAAAGTGATATTGAGTTGAGGAAGAGGAATGTTGACCAAGCCATTTCTAATGGGATGGAACTTCTGAAGCAAACAACAGGCATGTCTGACTTTATGACTTTCCTATCACTGTTCATACCGTTGACTCTCAAGAAACAATGATGTCTCTGTAGTACACACCAAAGGCTTCTTGTGTTATTCATGGTACAGTACAACAGAAGACAAGGTCTTTTTCAGAATCGTCAATAAGCATTTTTGGAAAAGCACCAGGGTATTTAGACATTTTTCTTCTTTGGGAAATGCAGTTGGTTGCTGAGTTAGATGAGAAGATACCACCACCAGTGTTGTTGTCACCTTAAAGACTAGACTCCAGGGTGTTACCTTAGATAAAGCCAGACTAGCTGCTTCCCCATTTCCAGTCTTAATGCTAAACCAAGCTAACTTTCTGCTGGCTCCAGCAGACACAGAACTTACCATTGAGATATGTGAATAGTATCAATATTCTCATCGAATTCTCTCTGAAAAAGAGAATGAGTGAATTTCCCAACAAGTCAAACTATTTATTTAATTATAAAAGGGTTCATAATTGGATGCACATCAATTTCTGGATCCTGAATTGCCCCCCGGGGACAAATAAAGTTTTTTGAATTGAATTGAATTCTTTAATGTGTTGTGGGGGCATTCTTTCTTTTTTGACATGTTCCAGGCACTATTGCATTGAAATGTGTGGCCTCAAACACCTTTTTGTCTTTGAAACGTCACGGTCAGAATTTGTACGAGACGCTTCACACCTCTTGCTCCTGCTCTGTGTTCAGTCAAGCTAGCAGTATACTTTACTTCCCCATACTGAGGCAGAAATACGAACCCCCCTAAATTAATTTATGAAAATTGACTTTCTATAGGTGATGAGGTGGTTGTTATCCAAGGCAAACTGGACGGAATAAAAACAAAGTACTCTGAGATCAGCTCCATGAGTGACAGCGTTTTGAAGACATTGGAGCGGGTTTTGAGTCTCTCCACCAAGCTGCAGCATACTCATGAGGACCTGAGCTCCTGGCTCCAGAGAGTAGAGGCTGAGGTCAGCGCTTTTGCTGCCCAGGACCCAGTGGGCGAGCAGCTCATTCATGCACAAAGCAGACAGAAGGTAAGAGTTTCTACAATAAAAGTTTAAGGAGGAAATTAATACCACATGTAATAATAAAGATCAAATACTTCTGACACTCAGTGAGCTGCTTTACAAAAACACATCTGTGCATTCATCAAGCTGAAGTGTGTGTCATGTAATCTTATCCAGGCCTTATTGAAGGAGAGCAAAGGCCAAAAGCCTGTGATGGACAAGCTGAATGAGTTGAGCAGCTCTCTCCTGGATCTGATCCCCTGGCACACTCGTGAAGCACTGGACAAGCTGGTGACTGAGGATAATGAGCGGTACCGAGCCGTCTGCGACACCGTCACCCTGCAGGTCGACCAGATCAACGCTGATATACTCAAGTCACAGCAGGTAAAACAGAGGCACTATTATCGTTTTTTCCCCCTCTTCAACTTTAATTTCCGTATTCAATTAGCAATGGAAAATGATGGAAATGAGGTTTTTTTTGTCTCTTTTCAGTTTGAACAGGCCACAGACACTGAACTCTCCTGGCTGACTGAAGCTGAGAGGAAGTTGCTGTCGATGGGCGAGATCAGGCTGGAGCAGGACCAAACCACAGCCCAGCTCCAAGCACAGAAGGTTAGCCTATCAAGCCGTGTGTGTGTGCGTGTGTGCGTGCGTGTGCGTGCGTGTGCGTGTGTGTGTGTGTGTGTGGATAGACACAGGCCTCCATTTAAACAAAGTACAGTAAACACATCAGCTTGTTTTGTAACATCCAGCTGAACTCACTCTACCGGTTTTCCAGATCTTCTCCATGGACATCATGAGGCACAAAGATGCTGTGGATGATATTGTGAGAACAGGAAAGGCCATCATGAACAGCAAAAACCCAGAGGAGAAGGCAATCTTGAGGGTGAAAATAATTTATTTCCAGTTTTGAAACAGGTAGTTAATTATTAAGAATAAAAGTTAACAGATCTTCTTGGTTGTCAATCAGGCCAGGACCCAGACTCTCTTGGAGAAGTACGGCTTTGTCAGTCAGCTGAACTCAGAGCGCTGTCTGCAGCTGGAGCGAGCCCAGTCTCTGGCCGGTCAGTTCTGGGAGACCTATGAGGAGATGGGACCGTGGCTTCAGGAAACCTTGAGCGCCTTCGGCCAGCTGCCTCCACCGTCCATCGAGTATGAAAAACTCAGGCAGCAGCAAGAGGAACTCAGGGTAAGAAGCCAACAGACGCAGATGTTCAGTCCAACACTTTTATTTCCACAACGAAAAACTTAATGTGTTATATCCTCTCCAGCAAATGCGAGAACTGATTTCTGAGCACAAGCCCCACATCGACAAGATGAATAAGACCGGGCCTCAGTTACTTGAGCTCAGCCCGGTGGAGGGAGAGCCAATCAGAGAGAAGTACACAGCTACAGACCAACTTTACACCAAACTCAAGGCCGATGTCAAGCAGAGAGCCGCTACTCTGGATGAGGCCATCTCCAAATCCACCCAGGTGAGGAGCACCAAAAAACACATTTTATATTTTCAATGTGATGTCATAATGAAGTTTTTTTTTAAGTGCCAGGATTCTCAACAATTTCTGACATAGAGCCTTTTTGCTATGTGTGAAGTAGATAAATAAATAGAAACAGAAGAATACATTATTATAATATGTAACATGATATTAGTTTTACATGATGACCACGTTTTACCATCTATAGCTTTTTGAATCATGATTATTTTGTATTATGACTACAACGAACTATTATTTTTTGATTAATCTAATTTATTCATTATTTTCTTGATTCATCAATTGATAGTTTAGTCTATGAAATGTCAGAAAATGGTGAAAAAGGTCCATCACAATATTCCAGAGCCCAATTTGACATCTCCAAATGTCTTGTTATGTTAATCTAGCACTCCACAAATCACAGTTTCAGTTTTTTCAAATTTTCTGAGCCCATTTCCCCATCTTTCTTTAGTGACAATACTACGTAAATTAGAAATACAAACTGAGGCATTTCCTTCCCTCTTCTCCACCAGTTCCATGACAAAATTGACCCGATGCTGGAATCTCTGGAGCGGATCGCTGAACGCCTGCGGCAGCCTCCGTCCATCTCAGTGGAGGTGGACAAGATCAGGGAGCAGATTACTGAAAATAAATCCGTCTCCGTGGATTTGGAGAAGCTGCAGCCCTCTTATGAGACACTGAGGCAGCGAGGCGAGGAAATGATTGCACGATCTGAAGGAGCAGACAAGGATGTATCTGCCAAAGGTATATTATATCATCTTATTTGTTTTGTTTTATTCCCTTTATTTTTTATTTAAGTGAATCCAGTTAGAGGGTTTTTTTACTATCATGGGGCTTTGGAGTGATTACAAGAGCCAATAAGACAAATAATAATAAAAGGTCAACTGTAGTAAAAATATCAGAGGTATACACAATCATTGGCCAAAGCTTTAATTCTCCCCCTATCAAAAAATGTGCAATCATTCTTAAAATCCTTGGCTTAAGATCTCAGTTTGAGTTTTGGATTGGACATTTTTGGTTTACAACAGCTTTTCTCCAGGTGTGGCTTTAATGGGAATGGAAAAATCAAAGAAAGAGAGAAACAGTTTCTCATTAAACCTGTGAACGTATGATATGTGTTCCCCAGCACACACAGTTGAGGAATAAATGCTGCATTCCACATTTAACACATTTTATGTTAATATGTATTGTATATCAACCCCTCCACCCTCCACACACAAGTTGTTCAAGACAAACTGGACCAGATGGTGTTCCTCTGGAACGACGTCCAGGCCTTACTGGAGGAGCGGGAGGCAAAGCTGCTGGATGTTTTGGACCTGGCAGACAAGTTCTGGTGCGACCACTGCGCTCTCATTGTCACCATCAAAGATAGCCAGGACCTGCTGAGAGAGCTGGAGGAGCCCGGAGTCGATCCTTCAGTTGTCAAACAGCAGCAGGAGTTTGTTGAGGTAGAGAGATCCCCAAAAATGAAATTATTGAATCAACCAATGAGCGACGGAGCATTTTTTTTTAAAACTGCTGTTATTGTTTCTACAGGGATTTAAGGAGGAGATTGACGGGCTGCAGGAAGAGCTCGATGTGGTTCAAAACCAGGGCGCAGAGCTTATGACTGCCTGTGGGGAACCTGATAAACCTGTCATAAAGAAAAGTCTTGATGAGGTAATAAATACAATTCAAAAACCATCATCTTTACTCAGCCTTTTTTTTCTTCTTCACTTGCTGATACTTTGGAGTGTCCACATGGCTTGTGGTGACGTGCTTGTGTCATTTTTCCAGGTGAACTCAGCGTGGGAAAATCTCAATAAGACTTGGAAGGAGAGAGTGGAGAGACTGGAAGAAGCAATGCAGGCTGCTGTGCAGTTTCAGGACGGTCTGCAGGTACTTTGATCACTGCCGGATTGAATTTGAAAGGAATAACTTGAAATCATTTTCTGAATGAAGAGACGCTTTAAATTCTAAAGCATTGAAAACATCTTAAAGTTTAAGATGTTTTCAATGCCTCTGAAACGTACCCTAAATCCTAATTTTACTCACACAACTGGCTGTGTTTCATTACCGTTATTTCTATTCATCTTTATTATATATCTAATTATAGAAAGTAATTGTTCATCAAGACATGCACATGCATTTGAAAGTTGAACACACACAAGGAGCCAGACAGTTTTAAGACCCTCAAATTTAACCACAGTGCTTTTTTTTATTGGAATTGATTTTAGTGATACATTTTATGAGAGACCTATTAATTCTGAAACAATAAACACCAACCGCAGTGCTTTGCTATAATTGGCTCAAACTTTGACTTGTGTATAAAGTTCTTCTCTTCATGGTAGTAAACGTACGTCTGCTCTAATTTGACTAACTTTAAGGATCACACTCCTTTTAAGATTACGGTACTTTAGTTCAGAGCTTGTTTTTCATTTTTATTGCGTTTGTTTACATAGTTTGTCAGCTATATAGATTTACTACAGACCCACTGTTAGACTTAGCGCAAAACAGGACACTAGGTGTGAAACATGACTCTCAGTGCCTTAAGCTTTGTTTTTCTCTCAGTAACAATGGTTTCCCACATTTGCGCAGGGTATGTTTGACTGGGTGGATATTCTGGAGAGCAAACTGGATTCAATGTCACCCGTAGGCACAGACTTGGAAACTGTCAAGCAGCAGATTGTAGAACTCAAGGTAAAGTCTTGTTTTTGTGTTTAAATATACTTATATTTATATATATATATATATACTTATCTTATAATTCACTTCTGCTCTAGCTTATTCATTTAATTCCTTAACATTGCTGCTGTATTCAGTGCTACAGAGCTTCTTTCATATAACAGCCGTGTTTATGTTCAGTGCTTTATTCATAACCTGCCCTAGCTGGTACAAAAGCTCTATAAGAAAAATCATCTTTGATGTACAATAAGACGAATCTTGTGCTGAAGCGGTTGAGTCAGTAGGGTCAGATGTATTGTCCACATAGCTTTGTACTTGTGTTGACAGATTGGGTTGTACCACTGTATGTTTCAGGAGTTCAAAGGGGAGGCGTACCAGCTGCAGATCGAGATGGAGCGCTTGAACCACCAGGCAGGCCTCCTGCTGAAGAAGGTGACGGAGGAGGCAGATCGTTGCGCCATCCAGGAGCCAATGTCCGAGCTCAAGATGCTGTGGGACAGCCTGGATGAGAAGATCATCGGCCGCCAGGTCAGAAAAGAGAACCATGTAGATGGAAAGCGTCATTTAAAATGTAAAATTCTTGGCTAATGGACACTTTGCAGTTTGTAATTAAAGGTCCCATATTGTAAAAAGATTTCCATTTCTTTATGATAAAGCAGGTCGAGATGCTATATACATAGTGTTAAAATGAGCCATCATCACTTCTGTATCGTTATAATGTCACAATTATACTATATATAGGTAAAAAGTGGCGCTACAGTGCCATTACAGTCATTCTCTTCCTGCAATCACGGTGCAGAGATGCCAGGAGCGCAGATACGGAAGACCCAGAGAAGCTTACCAATTAGAGCAGACAGGGAGAAAGAGAAAGGTGCTAAAACGGAGCATTTCAGGGAGAGGGTAAATAAAGATTTTTTTCAGCCAGACACTATGAGAAAAATAATGGGATTTTTTTGAATATTAGAGCATGTGAAATGTTCTAGTAGAAACCTAAAATTTAAATATGAACCTGAAAATTGGCATAATATGGTCCTTAAATTCAGCATGTAAAATAACTCTTACAGAATCATATTTGCAATATACATTTACAGCTTTCTATGGACTATAAAACAGGCTCAACAATGGATCAAATAGACTGTGTAATATGCTGTATTATGTGCATGTCAAGTGTTTTCACGCTCTGCAATATCTATTGGTTTAATCTGTCATTAATCCAGCACAAACTGGAGGGAGGCCTTCTGGCTTTGGGCCAGTTCCAGCACGCACTGGACGAGCTGCTGGCCTGGATGAGCCACACCGAGGAGCTGCTCAATGACCAGAGGAAGGCTGGAGGAGACCCGAAAGCCGTCGAGATAGAGCTTGCTAAGCATCATGTATGACAAAAGTTTTTTTTTTCTACAAGTAAATTGACACATGTTTCACTAGGCAAAGGTACCTTTATATGACCATGAGATTGGCAAATGAGCATCGGAAAATGAACAAGGAGACGGTAGATTTATCCCATGCATATTTAGTGTTATCCTTTGTGCTTCAGATCCATCCATCCATCCATCCATCATCTTGCCATTTCTGGCTGCTTTATCTCTACAGGTTCTCCAGAATGATGTGATGGCTCATAAGGCGACAGTTGAGACGGTCAATAAGGCCGGTAAGGATCTGGTGGAGTCCAGCGCTGGAGAGGAGGCTTCTGGTCTGCAGAGCAAACTGGAGAACCTGAACCAGCGGTGGAAAGCAATCCTGGAGAAGACAGGACAGAGGAAACAAAAACTAGAGAGCGCTCTGCTTCAGGTATGATGATCACTTGCGGCATAACTTGATAGGCTGTGATTGATTATTTTCTCCCAGGGGAGCAAGTAAGTTATGTCAAAGTTGAACATTTGTTTTTGGAGGAGTAATCCCTATCTCTGTCCCCCTCCCTCCTCATTCTTTTTCTATTCATAACTTTGACCTTTAGAGGGGCGTCTGCATGTGAGGGAGGATATGAGAACCAGATATATGTCCTGGTTTTAAATCTCTATTCAAGAAATGTTTTTAAAAAATTCTTTGAAAACATAATCTGTTCCAGGATGAGAGGGTTTTTCATAGATGAGAATATTTATCGTGGAATAAGTGTGCCAGATAATCCAATCAAAGTAGGTTTCACTTGGTACCCAGCTAACTTACAAAGTTCAACTGTTTAAACCATTAATTTAAAATAAAAGCTACACTTTATTATTTTTGTGATTTTTTTTCTAATCTTCATTACATTACTTTTTTAGCCTTCTTCATTTATACTTCTGAATACTGCAGATAGCCACTAAATGAGTCGAAGGAATCAATAACTCAGACATCCTCCTCTCTGAGCCATAGGTTGCTAACAATGAGTGTGTGTGACACCTTTTGTCCTGACTCAGGTTGTATTGTGTTGTAGGCCCAAGGTTTCCATGGTGAGATAGAAGATATGCAGCAATGGCTGAAAGACACAGAACGTCAGCTGTTGGCATCAAAGGCTGTGGGAGGCTTACCAGACACGGCCCGGGAGCAGCTTAACGCCCATCTGGTATGTGTTTAACAATATGAAAGGCTGCATACAGATGGCAGGCTTGTGAGGAGACGACGGTGTCTTTTCTGTGTTTTAGCTGAAGTGTGAAAATTAAATGACACTGCAAAATACACTACTTGCATCCCCCATGCAGAAGACGACAAAAAAGCCTTTAAAGTGTTTCAAATTGATTCAGCCATGTCCGACTATAATGAATTTAGGAATGTTTCCCTTCTTTGTTTTCCCTTTCTCTAATGGAGAAACCAGAGACACTTTCACAACAAACTCTCCCTGAAGCAGCATCAGTAGTGGCATTTTATGGAACCAAAAACAGAGGGATTACTTGTGGGAACAAGTCTCTGAGCGTTTTTCGCCATTTTCGGATTAGATGTGGACATACAAATAAAATGTCATGAGAAATTCATCACACACAAACTTCAGCCATTGCAGACTCTCATATTGTTATCCAAAACTCAAGCAGAGCTGTAATTTAGTCTGTTTGACGAATGCATTGCTCCCCTCATATCATTGAGTTTTCTTGCAGGAGTTGTGTTCTGCCTTCGAGGTGAAGGAGGAGCTGTACCAGGAGTTGTTGAACAAGGGTCACCAGCTGCTCGCCATAACACCGGAGGGTCCAGACAGCAACACAGAGCAGGACCTATCCAACCTGAAGGACAAATGGGATGGCGTGCAGGGGAAGGTGGCTGAGAGAAAGGTAGGGAGTTAAGAGTTGTGGTGAGGGCGGTAGTGCGAAGCTGCTGTCAGTGTAATGATTCAAAACTTCAGCTTCTGAGAGATCGCTGACATACACTTGAGCCATGACTCTGTATTTGTAAGCCTCTAATCCCAGTGTTGATGATGAATGGTGTAAAGATGGCGTGCTGGCCATGGACACACAGGATGTGGTTACACTGTAGACCACAGCAGTCTGAGTCAGTGTGGAACAACTGTGGTCTTGTCTCAAACTGTATGTTGCCACAGTGACACTTGACAAGCATTGAGTAAGTAATAGAGCTTAGATAATATTAAAGCCAAAATAAAGACTCACTATCTTGTTCTTTTTGAAATTTTATTTATGTGTTATTACTTTCTGACAATGTTTTCTCACTTTTGTTGCTTCAATAAATAATCATCATCATTTAACATGACTAAACCTCTCTCCCTTACTATACCACTCTCGCTCCAGATATGGAGCTCCTCATTCTGGCCCGCTTGAGAGTTTGCTGTGACATTTTGATTTTGCTTCCTATTTACTTTGGTCCTGTTCCCGGGAATTCAAAGTCTGGTAAATCTTAGAGCTGCAGAGAGTTGCAGCTGCTGGCTAAACTCTCTTCAGCAATGTGACACCTCTCTAGTCGAGTGAGTCGGACACATTTTCCAAAGAGAAAAGAGTTTATTCAATAATAGAATAAGTACTGTCTGTAATGCTTTACATTGACATCCTTGTAATAAGCGTTAATAAATCCGTAGTAAGGGCCTTATAATTCCTTATAAGATGCTTAATTATAATGTGTAATATGACAATATAAGTGTTAATAAAAGCATTATAAACCGGTTTATTGTTAGATTATAAGACATTTAAAATACACTTTTAAGAAATGTATTATTATGAATTTATCAGCAGTTAACTTTGCACTGACCAATATTAACTATACTCTTTGCAAAAGCAAGAACAATACCTTATTAGGGTTTATTGCTATTATTAACATTTATATAGTCTTATTAATACATATTTTGAACAACCATTTTTTTAAGGACTTGTAAGGCCCTATTACCAATTATAAGGATATATAAATATATATAACGTTACCGTACCTTCTATTAAACTTCCATTCCATATTTAGCAAGACTCTCAACATGACCCACACGAGTAATACACAGAGAAAAATACATTATTGTCCATAACTGCCGTCAGGTTTGTAATGTCATCAACACAGCATTTGCAGCCATGTGATGAGCCAGTGGCCTCAGCTATAAAAAAAAAAAAAAAAAGAAGAAGAGGAAGAAGGATATTTTCCATTAATGGAGTCACTGTGGATGTTTCTCTTATTCAATTTAAAGCTCATCATTCCCTTTCTGCTCCGCCATCAGCCTCTCCAGAGATGTTAACTTCCTCTGTTTAAGTAGAGGTCATGTTCAGCACAATTGGAGTGTAATTGTTTTTTCCCCCTCCTCTTCATCTAGTGTTGTGGCAACCAAACGGTTTGTTTTTTTCAGCAGGAGGATACAGGTTATAACAGTGCTCTGTTCAGAGAGACAACAGGATTATGTCCATCTCTGTGTGTGGAGAGCCTGATGCAGTGTTGTGTCTACAGGTGAAACTAGAAGAAGCCTTGACGCTGGCCACAGATTTCCACAACTCGCTGCAAGACTTCATCAACTGGCTAACCCAAGCAGAGCAGACACTTAACATGGTTTCCCCTGCCTCCCTCATTATGGACACCATCATGTTTCAGATTGATGAGCATAAGGTAATGTTTGTACAAAGAGGAGGGTTACACGGCGTCTGAAGTGAAAATGAAATGCTGATGACATCAATGCTTTTACTGTTGTTTCTGATTCTAAGCGGAGGTGTTTTTTCAGTTCCCTACTTTTATCCAGCTGCTATACCAGTGAAAAAAATAGACATTATATAACTGTCATATAGAAAAAAGTTATTTGTTTACTAATTTAATATTCAGCTTTGCAATAAAGCCCACATTGACTGCTTTGTTATTCAGAACAAAGCTATTTTGATATTTTAACAACTGACCTGTACTTGTTTTCTTTCTGCACTGTGCAGATGTTTGTGACAGAGGTGAACTCCCACAGGGAACACATCATTGAGCTGGACAAGACAGGAACACATTTAAAGTACTTCAGCCAGAAACAGGACGTGGTCCTGATCAAGAACCTTCTGCTCAGTGTGCAAGGCCGCTGGGAGAAGCTGGTGCAGCGGTCTGTCGAGCGGGGTCGTGTGCTGGATGACGCCAGGAAGAGGGCGAAACAGGTACTTTTGTATTTTATTATCACTGGAAAAGCTCTTGAAATAGTATATCAAACATGTTTCATATTCTGTCTGCAGCTCACACAGCATGTTCATTAGTGTGAGCCCTTTTTTGTTACTTGAGCCTGAAAAAGCTAATCATCTGAACATTTAACAGGACTCGGCCATAAATCAAGTGAAATCATACCTCTTTTCAAAATGCCTTGTTTGTTTCTTTATCCTTTATTAGTTCCATGAAACATGGAATAAACTGATGGAGTGGTTGGACGAGTCCGAGAAAACTCTGGACTCAGAAGTGGAAATTGCAAACGATCCAGACAAAATCAAGACGCAGCTGGCACAGCACAAGGTGACTGAGCATCATCTTGTCATGCTTTACAGAGAAAATAATTAAAGTTATAATAACCAGGCACCTCTGAAAGCAGAGTTCCATTCATTTAAAAGAATGAATATTGAGGCAGCTGTTTAAGAGGCATATTAAACATGTAATAAATGAGTGTTGGAAGGACACGATTCAATAGCAAAAGCCCACATTGGAACACAGGGAACACATCATTGATGTATCTACAAAATGCATTAGTCGTGCATTTGCTTGCGTTACATACTACCCAGTCTCCTCTTGTGGACTCTTCAGTGTTATGTGGGGATATTGTGCTAATCCAGTCATAATCCCGGGATGCACCAAATGTATTAAGAGAGATCTTACTTTTGCATACCTTTAATCTCTGTGGAGCAGTGGCTCTTGAGTTTTGACCCTTTTTTTGATCCCTCACAGTCTCCTTAATCACAAAGCACACACACATACAGTGGCATTTCTTTAATGCATGGAGCTTTTTGATGACAGTGTTTCTCATACACAGGATTTCCAAAAATCAGTGGGCAGCAAGCACTCAGTGTATGACACCACCACTCGAACAGGACGGGCCCTTAAAGACAAGACCTCCCTTCAGGATGATAATCAGAAGCTCGACGACATGCTGAGTGAGCTGAGGGACAAATGGGACACGGTTTGTGGCAAGTCAGTAGAAAGGTAAAGATACACCTTCCCGCATTTTTGCTGTTTTTTTTACCTAATCAATTCTTCATTCCCCTTTAATGATTTGTTCTCTCCCGCAGACAAAACAAGCTCGAGGAAGCCCTGTTGTTCTCCGGACAGTTTACAGACGCTCTCCAGGCTCTCATTGACTGGCTGTACAGAGTGGAACCTCAGATGGCTGAGGACCAGCCCGTACATGGAGACATAGACCTGGTTCTCAACCTGATAGACAACCACAAGGTAGGAAACGACACCAGACCACATCGCAGCAAAGCTTTGTTGATCTGCTGGTCAAAAAAAAGTCTTTAGCGGCAGCATCAACTTTAAAAGCATAAAGGTTTTCACTGCTTTATTAACCTCACCCATTTCCTTTCATCGCTGTTTGTTTCTCATCATAATAGACAACAAAGGACACTTAAACCACACCAGGTTGGATTATTAATCCAAACAACAAAAGGGCTAGCATTGTAGTACCTTTCCACAGAGAGTCCCTGTTCTTTGAAGTTTTCTGTCCAGCAAAGATGTCTGTGAAACTGATGTTATGTTTGCTCATCATGTTGTTGTAATAATAAATGCACTCAATCAGTGACGGAAGTAATTCTGTGTATTGTTGCACCAACAGCTCTGACTCTCTTGAAGTTGAATGTTCCACAAGTGCAATTTCCCCCTGTGCCTTTTCATTGAAGTTATAAATATCCGAAATACACTTGAATTACATAAATAGTAAACTAGTTAATAAGATGTATTTAGGTTCATGTTGTTTGACAGTGTCCTTACCTGATTGGTGGCTCCAGGTTTTCCAGAAGGAGTTGGGAAAGAGGACAGTGAGCGTTCAGGCCCTAAAACGTTCAGCCAAGGAGCTGATTGAGAGCAGCCACGATGACTCGTCGTGGGTCAAAGCCCAGATGCAGGAGCTGAGCACTCGCTGGGAGACGGTGTGCAACCTCTCAGTGTCCAAACAGGCCCGACTGGAGCAGGCCCTGTGTCAGGTACTGTGGATCTCCTACAGGGGTTAGACAGAAGGTGAACTGACTCTGTGAGCCTAACTGATCTGTGTCCTCTGGCTGCAGGCTGAGGAGTTTCACTCGACCGTTCATATCCTGTTGGAGTGGCTGGCTGAGGCAGAGCAGAGTTTGCGTTTCCATGGCACTCTGCCTGATGATGAGGAGGCGCTACAGGCGCTCATCGAACAACACAAGGCAAGCACTGCAATTATTTATATTGTTTTATCTTCAAGCCATATTTGCTCATTTTCAGGTTCATACTTGTGTTTCGGGTTTCTACTAGAATATGTTTACATACTTGAATGTTCAAAAAACAAAAACTGCAAAAAAAAAACTCTGATTCAGTCAGCGGTTTCCAGATCTTCCACATCTGTGCTCTCTGCATCTCTGCATTGTCATTGCAGACTATAACGGCACTGTAGCATCACTTTCTACCTATATATAGTATAGTTGTGACATCACAACTGTCCAGAAGTCCTAACGGCTCGTTTAAAAGCACAGTTTCTGAATACAGGATGTGTGAAATTTCTGTGTGGATTGAATGTTTTGATACTTTTTATACAGCTCCTTGACCTGCTTTATAATAAAAAAGAGAGATGGAAATCTATATGGGACCTTAAGATAAATTCTAAGTTTTCATATTTGAATTTGACATTTTCACCGTTTTGGTTGTTTTAATACATACATTTAACATGCTGGCATCTTTTTTGTCTTTTGCTTGAGTTAACAGTTAAGACCCTCATTCTGTAACTGGATCATGTCTTCAAATAGATGCCATGTCATCTTTCGTGCCAATAATGCAGTGCTGTAAACATTTGTCTTAGCTATGATTCCCTCTTACTGAAACAGCTCCAACTCCAATATAAAAACAACTTGCAATCTATCATTTTAATGTTTGCTTAAGAGAACCCGCTTGTTAATCTAAATCTTGTTCCCATTTGCTGTTTTTAAGGAGTTCCTGAAGAAACTCGAGGATAAACGAGTGGCTTTAAATAAAGCAACCGGTATGGGAGAGGCCATTCTGGTCATATGCCATCCAGACTCTATCACAACCATTAAACACTGGAACACCATCATTAAAGCCAGGCTTGAAGAGGTCAGTTCACAGCTGCATGCATGCCTTTCATACCAACAGGTATAGCAGGGCACAATTACACAATTTGGATGCGTCAAACTACAACAGACTTCCTCCGGCTTTTTTTTTCTCAAATTTTAATTTTATGGTTGCCTCTTATGTGCGTGCCTCGTCACACAAAGGGAATTTCTCTTTTTCTATTTAGTGTGAATAATGTGTGTCATGTTACTACAGGTGCAGGCTTGGGCAAGGCAGCACCAGCAGCGACTGGCCTCAGCCCTCACTGAGCTGTTAGCCACTCAGGACCTGCTGGAGAATCTGCTGACCTGGCTGCAGTGGGCTGAGACCAACCTCAACGATAAGGACAAGGAGCAGCTGCCGCAGGAGATCGAGGAGGTCAAAATCCTCATAGCAGAACACCAGGTAAAGTAAAGCTGCAGAAAAAATTACACAAGCGTAGGGTTTTTTTTCTTTCAGTAGTTGATTGATGTGTACATGAACCAAACTGGAATCATACTTATTGCTTTTCCCTGCAGGCATTCATGGAGGAAATGACCAGGAAGCAACCAGATGTTGACAAAATCACAAAGACACACAAAAGGAAGGCTGCTTTGGAGACCCCAATCCAGTCACACATCCCCGTGCTCGAGAAAGGAAGAACTGGAAGTACGGTTCACACAAATAGCCCTCATAGAGCGTGACCCGAGCCATCTGGCCTGTTGTTTAGTCACTGCACTGTTGTTTTGTGAAATGACATCCTCATCGTGTACATTTTAACACCTGGAATGATGTCACTGCTATTCTATTCCTCCTGATTACACGATGAGAGCACAGTCATTATGAAGATTTTTGTCTCTCACTTGCAGGAAAACGTTCTCCCACACAAACGATGTATGCGTCAGCAACACAGCCTCCCATTGAAACCAAGAACCCGCGTGTTAACCTGCTTGTTACTAAGTGGCAGCACGTGTGGCTGCTGGCTTTGGACAGAAGGAGGAAACTCAACGACGCCTTGGACAGACTGGAGGAGGTAATCAAGCGTTCTAAGTATGATTGCAAATACTTTGTCTTTTACTGAAAAAATGGCACTCATATCACCCTATTGTTTCTGTGCAGCTGAAGGAATTTGCCAACTTTGACTTTGATGTATGGCGTAAGCGCTACATGCGCTGGATGAACCATAAAAAGTCTCGTGTCATGGACTTCTTCCGCCGCATTGACAAAGATCAAGATGGCAAGGTGACCCGACAGGAGTTCATAGAGGGCATCCTCTCTTCCAGTAAGTGTCCGACATTTAAACTCACACCTGAACAGCATGTACCCCAGCCAGCAAAATGCTCATCTTGTACCACTCTAATGGCTCTTCAATAGAATTTCCCACCAGTCGTCTGGAGATGAGCGCCGTGGCAGACATCTTTGACAGAGACGGTGACGGCTACATTGACTACTATGAGTTTGTGGCGGCTCTTCATCCCAACAAGGACGCTTACAAACCGCTAACAGATGCTGACAAAATTGAAGATGAGGTGAAATGAACTCTCATGCTCAGTTTTTCATTTTAACTGTTTAGGGAATTGCTATTTGATAAAATGTTCTCTGTTTGTAGGTTACACGGCAAGTAGCAAAATGCAAATGTACAAAACGATTCCAAGTGGAGCAAATCGGTGCCAACAAATACCGGGTAAGCACATTTTTAACCAAATATTTTACTAAAAGTCAATGGTTCAACACATAAACACAGTGCTACAATTGTGAAATGTTTTAAATACTTGCTGCTCAGTTTCATGGAAAGGTAAGTGCTGCATATACAGTGAAGGCAAATGCATGGTAAAAACTAACTTTTCTATATTTTTACTGTTCCTCACATCACCAGTTCTACCTTGGAAACCAGGTACATATGAAAGTCGTCTTCTGCTTTCACCCCTCTGTTCTGTGCCTTATCAAGCCTTATTTCATACACCATGTTTGCTTTCCAATTAACACTCTCTGCCCAAAGACCTGGCTGATGTTTACAGACTGAAACTCATAAGTAGAAATAAGGCTCTATGGCTGTCTGAATTAATCTATAAGGAACTTTGGCCTAAGATGTGTTTTAAGTCTATGTATTTTTATTTATTTAAAATGACTAATGAAGGAAGCGTTTAAGGTCCTATGTGTTTCAGTTTTATGATATTGATTGTAAAACAAAACAATCCAGGTGAATAATAGTGCAGTAGTTAATCTGCTTTTGAGTTTCAGAAAATACAATATTACAAGCCAATATCATTTCAGCCCATATTTTATTAGTGAACGGGCATAAATTCATCTGCTGGGCAGTTTGGACAATAAAGCTTTCTGTGTGCTTGCCTTTGGCGCTTCAGTATCATTGGAATGATTTACCTCAACACTGGCTGACATACTTTTGTTTAACTGTTTTATTAATTTATTTTCATAGTGGGGCAACCTTGATGATTTCAATGAATACTTTGCTTTTCATTTTACCCACTGAGTTAACATGTCTTGACAAATTGCATGTTGCAGTTTAAAAGTCATTACTGATTTGTATGTGTTCATATGCCACATGCTTCCTGAAGCTTGTTTGGATTAAGATTAATAATGGGAGGTGTTAGTAAGAGGGGATAGGGGCATTAGTGTTGGTTTGTGAACTAGTTTGTATTGATGTGTTACACAACAATGAATTTAAATAATTCTTTTGACAGTTTGGTCTGGTTCACTGCTTACATGACTCCTTAATCGGCGATGAGACAATAGCAAACAGGGAAAATCAAAATCTTACCCCCCACCTACACGTTGCAGTTTTGGAAAGCTGTATCCTGGTAAATAGTTGCTCTTAAGATGTTTCTTGTGCCTTTTTTCCTCCAGATCATCATCACATTTAATGTATTTGATCACTTAAATCACCAGTGGCATTAAATCATTATAATAATCATACATAAGTTGCAAGATTTTGTTCTACCAGTTGAATAGACATCATGAGATTATAGGCACCTAGCGGGGGGTCATCATTGTTTGGTCATGTCTGCGTGTCACACTGTGGTGGATTAGACGGAAATGATTTGAACCATTCCTCATGTTGTTCTCGCTGTGCCATTGGAGCTAGCTGCATTGAATCTGCATCAGTGTACAGTAAATGCATCCTGAGCATTTGAGTCGTAGTTGTAGAAAGTGCAACAAAGTGCTGAATTGCAGGAGATTGCTGTGTGTCTGCTTGATCAGTACGTGGAATTGTTTTTGACAGAAAGCATGCGGCTGTGATCGTCCTGTGTCAATTATGTCTTTGTGCTTATGCTCGTGGTCACATCCAACTGGCTGACTTCTGTCTGTTACCTCATAAAGCCTGAAGTATTCACATCCATAATCAGTGTTCTTGTGATTGGTATGTGTGGTTGGTATGATGAAAGTAGGTTATTATACACTAGTGCCTCCTGGTGGTAAAATAATGTGCCTTCAGTTTATTCTTTTTTTCACAGGTTCAACCTTCAGGAATTGCAGCAGACACTATCGGACCAAACTCATACATTACAACTAGAAACCACACATTACCGGAAATTCTTTAATTTTAATTGTTTTAAGTAACAAGGAGTACTTTCTGTTTTTTATTGGCTAAGATAATACACACAGATACCAATATACAATAATAAGCAAATATTAGTTTATACAATGACTAAACTCATCAAAGCAAGGTATGAAAAAATAAAGTCACTTTAGCATGAACCTATTTAGAATGAATGGACTTGCATCCAGACACACCAGCAGTCACTACTAGAAGAAAACCAGTTGGATTGACTTTTTGTGTCATTTGTCTTTAATAATGAAAAGTGAAAATGTACGTTTTTGTCTCATAATCCTGTTTGTGTAAATCTGTGCAACATGGAAGAGAAATCAGTACTTAAGTGGACAAAAAAAAGCATCTTTGGTGGCTGTTTGTTTATGCATGGAAGATTTTGATTCAAGGTGTCTAATTCCCCCCAAAAATAATTAATTGGATCAAATGTCATTCTCCAAACCAGTTTGGTTTCCAGTGTTGCACAGTTTCTAACCTGCAGTTAGAGCGCGTTCAAACAGAGGTCAGTGTTTTCACACGACCCCTCTCTGCTTTTCTTCCTCCCCCCAAACTGTAGTTTGGAGACTCTCAGCAGCTTCGTCTAGTACGGATTTTACGCAGCACTGTGATGGTGCGAGTGGGAGGAGGCTGGATGGCTCTGGATGAGTTCTTGGTGAAGAACGACCCTTGTCGAGGTGAGTTCAAAAGTTTAACACTACAAGTCTCAAAGCAGGGCTTATGAAATAATCACTGACACACTGTAATGTGTAGTCATCTAATTCAGCCAAGAATTACTTGAAAATAACAGTTGGACAGTAGGTCATTCATCCATTTAAAAAAAAATCTCTTTAGGGAGGTAAACATTGCTGGGGTCTCCATTTTGATTGTCCAATTTCTGATTTACAAAAAAAGCAACATTATGTTATGAATATATAACAGAGAGTGAAAATCAAAGCCACACTGTGTCATAAATGATACTGTTTAATTAGTATTAAATGTGAACAGAAATCATTATAACTTGTTTAGGGTGATCATACATAGGTATACCTTACATTACTTAATATAATCTGTAATCTTAAGTAATGTATGGTACAGTATAGTCACCTAATTTCTCAGTGAAGAGAGAAATAAACTGTGATATTGTTTTCACCAAAACCACATGGAAAATATTATTAGCATTCAGAATAACGGGCTGTAAAGGGATTAGTACTTTCTCAGCTTCAGATCCATCAAAAGTTTTGGAGAGTTTTAAGCAGGACTGCCCAACCCTGCTCCTGGAGGGCCACTGTCCTGCGTGTTTTAGGTTTCTCCCTGCTCTAACACACTTGAGTCTAAAGATTTTCAAACCTGTGTGAGTTTCAGCTGCTTGATAACAAGCACATCATTAGATTCAGGTGTGTTGGAGCAGAGAGAAACCTAAAACATGCAGGACAGTGGCCCTCCAGGAGCCGGGTTGAGCAGCCCTGGTTTTAAGAGTCTAATCCTCAGTTTGAATATAAGTGGAAGTAACAACTGTGTCTGTCTTTTATCTGATTTATACTTTAATTTAATCCGAATCATGTTAGTAGTTATTTGCTTTCTTCTTAAAGTATTTTCTCTTAGTGAAATAACACAGTAAGAATAAAATTATATCTTAGAAAATGACTTTAATATGTTTGCAGATTTTTAGTATGAATTTGTCATTAATGTTGAGAGTAAGAATAGTTATTTATAGTTTTAGGTAAAGTGCAAAGTCAAAGTACAATTACTGATCACAGCCCTACATGTGTATTTTATTTTAGTGCAAACGCTTGATGTACTCCGCTTGTTTCTGCTACTGTAACTTCTGTATTATTGATCAATTTCTGTATTTCCTGCTGAGCCTTCCTCCTGCTGAACATGATATCATTTTTTCTAGTTCATCACCACGGGAGCAAAATGTTGCGCTCGGAATCAAACTCTTCAATTACTCAGTCTCCTATAGGTTGGCAAATCTCAAACTTTCTCACCTTGCTCCATGAACCCACCAGTGGTATGTGTGTCTGCACATCCGAGTGTGTGCCGCTTGTGTTGGTGTACCGTCGCTGTGTGTGTCTGAGGGGGCTTGTGGTGAATGGCATTCTCAAAAACCGGCTCCACTCACAATCAACTTTCATTCAGCTCCCGGCTGGTTTTCATGCATGCTGTAGTTCTGTGTGAGTCACATCACCTGTTGTCACTTTCTCTCAGGCGCTATTTTGGGACTTCATTTGCTAAATTAGCTCTTTGTCTCTCTCTCATGAGCTGAGCTTCTTTTGCACTTTTCAGGTTTGCTTGACAATCAAACAAACAAAACCCCATGAGAGATCTCACAGATGCTTAGCGGAATATATTACCTCCAAATATAAAACTGAGTAACTTCGTCATTGGGGAAAATGATGAAGATATCTCCGTATAACACACACACACACACACACACACACACACACACACACACACACACAACAAAACTGAAACAGTATTTATTGCACTGTTTTCTTTGTTTGACAGTGTAGCTTAGTGATTCAATCTGCATGTAAGCCAGTTTGTTTTTAACACAACTGATGCAAGGTCTGTTTGGTTTATTCTGTTTACGTCATGTTTCCTTGGTTTTGTAGTTCCTCTAAGTTGAGCTGTTATGGTGTGGGTGTGTTTGGGCACACTTTTCACCGTTTGTTTATCAGTCCAAGCAAACAAAGACGGTTTGCTGGTTGAGAAACAAAGATTTATTCCACTGCTGTTGCAGCAGTCTGGATGAGATGTGAAACAGCATGTGTTTTCATTGTTCATTGAGTATTTGAAATGTTCTGCTTTATTTGAAATCACATCATGTAAACACTTTATTTTATGTTTCCCTAATAATTTTCCAATAAGTTATTTAGACGTTCCCCGGAATAACTATGTAATGTGTTGCTAATGGCAAAAACATAGACAGTGGCTGTGTTTGAAATTGCATCTGCATACTACACTACATACGGCACACTGCCTGCTAAATTTTTGATTAAACGTTACTGGTCCGAGCCACCGTTCAATGAATCTTGTTCATCACAAATGTAAATCAACATGACTTTTTCGACTCTGATGTTGTCAGTATTATTTTACGGGAAATTATATTTATGAAATATTTCAGTGTTAAATATGTTTTTGAGAACATAATATATTTGAGCTTCACGTCACTCGCCACAATGTTATTATTTTATCCAACAGTTAATTATTTAATTAACTGCGTCTCATACACAGAAATTCTTGCTAATCTAATACACAAAAAAGAACAGAAAATCCACATACAATGCTTTGGGAATGCACTGCATACTCAATTTTAGTAGTTCTAAAATACTCATAATAGTATTAATAGTAGTTTAGTGTGCGTTTTTCGAACAAAGCAAGTGTTCAATTTGTACATTTCCAATGAACTCATAATTATTTCCTAGTGTAGCCTACAAAAACGATAAGTTGCCAAAATTAATTTTGGGATTTTTCTTCCCACAGCCAACCATACAACTCAACACATGTAAAAAAAAATCATTTTAAATAATTGATCATGAATTAATATTTGTTTGAATGTAAATAAAGCAGATATTTCAAGGGAATTTATATTTTGCCTGTAATTATAATCAAACTATATAGTGTCGTTATTCCTTGGAAATTAGGGAAAATAAAGTGTTAATTCACATCATCATCAACAACACAAAAATATGAATAAAACTAATCCCAATTGTATTTATGCAGTATGGCTCATTTGGAGTGTCATTTCTTAGCTAAAGGCAGGACTAACCTGGAGCTGCGGGAGAAGTTCATCCTCCCGGAGGGAACCACTCAGGTGATGGCGAGCTTCCGCTACCGAGGCCGGAGATCTCGGCCGTCGTCCAGAGGAGCTTCTCCCAACAGATCCACGTCCAGCCAGAGCTGTGCGGTCCCATCAGTCCCAGCAGTGACCAGTACACCCAAGGTGAGAGGCTCCACTCTGCTGTGAGAGCAGGTTCTCCAGTTGTCCGTCACACTGTTGATTGATCACTCCCCACTATGATTTCCCTCTCATTTATCTGCCTTCATTTGCTTATTTTACATTAATTGATCACTTTCTTGTTTTTTTTTGTGCTCCTTCCATCTAGTGTTTTTTGGTAGTTTTTGATTTGTGAATCCATGTCTGTGTTTTTTGATTTGCCATTGTTCCCCAGACTCCACAACACATACCCCGCAATTATGATAAGCCCTGGCTTACAAACAGCAAACCCTCCACTCCTCTTAAATCATCAGACTCCTTTGGGAGCCAAGGTTCATCCTCAGAGGTATAGTTATATAGTATAGTCAAATACAGCACATGATGTGGGGCGCTTTAGATTTATGACCCAACGGAAATCTAATGCAGAATTATTCAAAAAGAAACAAAGTCTACATAAATAATTATTACCTGTAAGCCCAGATAAAACTCCTAGACTGTAAATGTGTATTTGTTAGTGGTATATATTTACGTTCATGCTGATTTACAATTTTATTTTCCAATGAACAACAAAACAGTGACAGATCTGTAAGATGTTGGTTTTATGTGTTAGAGATTTCAGTTGGGTCTATAAACTTTAACTTCTTTGACTACTAATGGGCTGAATAAATGCTTCTTGTCTGACTCATATAAATGTAACTATCATATGAACAAATGTTTATGTCATCTATGCATGTGTTAATGTTTAATGACTTCCTAACTACAGGTTTAACATATATTCAAATACTAACGGCTTCCAAAAGAGATTTCCATGGTGTTGCAAAAATAAGGATTTTTCTTTTTGTCAAATTTCAAACTAAAACATTTTAATTTTAATTTTCTTGTACAACTTGTTATGTTATTCAGGTGAAAATTAGTGTTTTTTTTATATTAAAAAAAAATAAATTAATTACAAATAAAGGTAATTAAGGTTCTTTCTTTTGCAGAGTACACCAGTTCAAGGCAGCAAATTACGTCTCCCTGGGTATTTGTCAGGCAAAGGTTTTCAGTGTGGTGAGGAGGGAACCTTGATCAGCACTGCTGTACTGAAAGCTCGAACACAGACAATTGGTGGTGAGTAGAGGGAAACATCAGTGACTCTTTCATTTCATAGATCATTATATTTTGAATTAAATGGAGTTTTGTCTTGTTTGAGGAGGACTTGCAGCTCTTTAGAAGTGTGTGAATGAAAACTTTATAGCCACAGATGAAGAACTAACCTTTTTGATATGTTTGAATGTTCACGTAACCTTTTCAGGGGTGTTAAGATCCAGACACACCACACCTACATGGAAGAACTAGTGTCTTACCTGTGTTTGGGCCAAAAAGTTGCTCTTGAACAAACTAAAGACTTCAGCTGGCAGCCAACTTGCACATACGTTCTGTTCCTGCATGAGAAAAGAAATAAATCTTCATACCAGCAGGCGGCGGTAGATAGTCGGCCTAGTTTGTTGACCCTGTGGCCTTGAGGAGTGATCTCTGGTCTGTAGGAAATGATGGGTGAAGCATCTGAGATGTCACCCACAGGTCACTGAAAGTGTTGCAGAAATTGCTTTAAATAAATGTCTTACTTTAGCTAAAAGGTAACACATTAATCTCAGGCAGGTTGTATTTGTTGAAGGGCTAGCTCATTAGCCATCAGCTGAAATTACAGACAGCAGTCACAGGAAATTGTTAGAAATTAAGTATGATAATCATCTAAAAAGGGCAGTTGCCACTAGCAATAGAATGTTCAACTGAAACCAACTGTCCGTGGAAAACCTCTACTGTTTAGGCTCATTCTTAGAAGTTCATTAATCATCGTCATGCTATCTATCTATTCTAGAGTCAAGAAAGAATTCCAGCCGACCTGGAAGTAAAGCTGGAAGCAGAGGGAGCAGTCGCAGAGGAAGTGACGCCTCTGACTTTGACATCTCAGACATCCAGTCTGTGTGCTCAGATGCGTCTGAAACAGTCGGCGACTCGACCCGAGCGACACCGCGCTCCGCGTCCCGTCAACACGGAGGAAAACCCTCCAAGATCCCCACTCCTCAGAGAAGAACCACTCCCACGAGCAAACTGGCCAAGGGATCCAAGCGATAATCAGTGGCCTTGATAACAAACAACCCAGGAGCTAGTTGCACCCTAAACACGTGACGGACACTGGAGTTCTCTAACTTAAAGACTGCAAAATGTGTTGAGTGTTATTTAAATTGTTGCGAAGATGTAAAATATTCCGTTGAGAGGCAATATGGTTTAATATTATGTGTGAATGGAATGTTAATGGCCTTGTGCATTTGTTTTTAATGTATTTTATTTTTTGTGAAAAAAGTCATATTGTTTTTATCGTATTTTATTTTATGATGCAAAACCTGTAGAGGTTTGACGAACACTAGAAAACCTGGGAATGACTACGTTGTACGGTTAGCTTACATTTCTAAACACACTAATGAAGGGCAACACGCGGGATAGCGCTCTGAGTTACTGAATGTACTGTAATTTATGTTTGCTAATGTTTGGAGTCGATGGTGCATTATGGCACCATTTCAGGCACTGCATTTATCTATTTAAGTGCTATGATATACTGCCAACATGCATTTAAAGGGCAATGCAATATACTACAATAAACCCCAGTAAGCACTGCAGAAACCTTTGAAAAACACTATTTAAGGCAAGTAGCAGAAACCTCGTAATCATGAAGCTTTTAAGTCCTGTTTGTTTGTGAGCAGCTACAATCCCTGTTTTGTTTGACCACTTCACAGCAGTGTGTGCATTGACCTCGAAGAGGTGCCACTCCATGTAGACATTCTCTTGTGCATCCATGTCAATGTATGGTTAATTTCGGTAGAGCTGAAATTGTCACTGTAACATTACTTTGTAATAAACCTGCTTGCAGAAAGCCACCAGAGTTGGTGTGGACCATAGAATCCTCTCTGCTTTGATGGTTTTGGATCAGTTTATTAGCAATGCTCATTCATACACACATTCAAGGTTCCAAAAGAATGAATCCTACTGACTTTGGTGATCCCCTGACGTTTCCTCTAGCACCACCATGCAGTTAACATTTTGGCAGTTGTAGTGAAAGAGCTCAACAACTTCAGAATGGAAATTGCTACAGATATTCATGATCCCTTGAGGATGAATCCTAATCGTGTTCCCCTGATTTCTCCTCTACCACCATTTTCAGATCATACCTTAAAAATCCTGTGAAATATAAGTAAATATATGCAGTGAATATAGTAAACATAACAAAGATCAGCCTGTTAGCATGCTGGCATTATCATTTAGCTCTAGTACAGCCTCATAGAGCTGCTAGTGGGAGTGTATCTATGTTCCCTGTTCAATATCTTCTTGATATTACACATAAGGGAGACCTTTCAGCAATGCTCTTTGCCTAGGTCAAATTGTAAATGTATGTTTCCCTTGGTCAGTATGTTAAACTCGCCCATCTCCCTTTGTTCTTTTTCCATTTGAATTTCAAAAACAGTCCAATAAGGACCTTGGGGACATAGGGAGGACCCCCTGCTGGCATGGCTGTAAACTCTGGTGTTATTTTCTCCTCACCCCTGTCTCTCACTCCGTCTCTGCCTCCCACGGGTCTTTCTTTCATGCTGCTGAACTAAAGTTATTAATGGGCCGACATGTTGCTTCATGCATGTATAAGAAAGTAGAAAGCAATTGCTCGGTAATTGGACAATTAAATCATTATCACTTAGTATTCATATATTGAAGCAGTTCTGTACTGTATATGTGTATTATTCAATAAGTCTCTTTCCACAATCTCCCTATAGTCTGGTTATTAGACGCGGTGTGGAGGTTTAGATCGAAGGTGTGGTTTTCTCTGGGTGGAATGTTTGCAGAGCATCATCTTGTGTTTAGCTGTGACATACTACATCTTTCTCCCAGTGAGACTTTGTGGATGGTAAAACGCAGTATTGAATGAACATACAGTAAAAACGTGTGACTGTTTTTTAAAGCAATTATAGGCTAAGTTTCTACAACAGTCCTCACAAAAAGTTTTTTTTCTAACTGTACCAGTGAATGTTAAGGGACCTACAGAAACTCTGCCTAGTGAAACACACAAAACATTTTTCTTTTTAGAGAGAGAAAGAGAGAGTTGCAGTGAAGGAAACTTTGCTATTCTTTAACATTACTGGGTCTTTTTTCTTTCAGTACCCCTATAAAGTCCCTGGTATTTTCATCTACATTTCCTTAATGTGATGATGACTCGGTTTCCAGGACATGTGGTGACTGTAGGTGTAACTGGCCTATGAGAAGAGACAGAGCCCCTGGGGACGAAAGGTGGAGTGGAGCTGAGGGGTCAGGCTCCTCTGAGACCCAGAGCTTCTAGTTTGAATGGTTCTCCTGTTCAGCTCAAACACTGGGCCGGGGATGGCACTTTAGAGTGGGATATATCTTCACACCAGGAACTGGAAGAGACCCATCTCCCATTCAGCTTTTCTTTTTCATGAATATGTGAGTAACAGTAACAGTGGTTTCTGTCGTTTTTCCTTTTTTTTCCCACTATATTTTGATCTAAATATGGGTTGTATATGATGTCAGGCTCTAAATCATAAGTTTGATGAGCTGTGTGTTATCTAGTTATTAGAGTCATTGTTTTTTTCTATTTAGTTAAAGGTTTGCATGAACAAATCAATTCAGTGGATATAACTTTTGATATTTCTTTTGTAGGAGGATAATTTTATCAGAAACGAACAAAAAACAAGTCAAAGAAATGAAAATACTTTATATTTAAAGACTTAAAATAACAATTTGACTTGTTCTGTTCTGTTCTGTTTTTAAAACTATAAATCTTTTTACATTCATGCATAGAATGAATTCGTTTTTGAACAAAGTGTCTATTTCAACACCTACTGTGCACTGAACTATACGTTAATCTGATTGATTGAATTACTGATTAACTGAATTGCTGTACTGCAGGCACTTATAGAGCTTACTTCAACACATTGAAAATGCCAGTCTACGAAGACATGTTCGTGTTTGCAGCACTCTTTGCCTTCCTCGGACTGACCCAATGTCAACAGTTGCCAAGTAAGTCTTATTTCATTCTTTTCATACTTATTGGATAGCTACAGCAAATTCCTAAGTGGATCGATATAACACTAACACTGGATCATCCCTCTCACAACACACTGGTTCTATATAGTTGCTAGAAAATAGTTGTTAAACATATGTCTAATTTCTGTGAGGCATTTTTCTGTTCAATAAAAACATCTAAAACATCATTAACAATAATCACATACGCATATCAAATATGCTATGACTATAGTTTTCCAGGTTGAACGATGTATGGTACTTTGACCAGCAGATGTCAGTGTTTGTCAGTTGATACTCCATTTTTAGCCTTCACAGCAGTCGACCCACTATCGTATTTCCTGCTCCTAGTCCCTATGAGGGCACAAAGAGGTCGTCCTGGGGTTAAACTGTGAACATGAACCTTTGAAACGCGAGTCTCTAATTAGTTTTACTGTTAAATAAATGAATCAGTTAACACAATGTTTTTTTCTACCTGTGGTGTCCTACGCTACCCACAGATAAAACCGTCATAAATACATAGTTTGAGCAGTACTGAGCAATAATAATCCCAGTAGTAATAGTGAATGTAAACTGTTGTCAAGTCGACTTTAATATGTTTTGCTAGACTGTAACACATGGCAGTGAAATGTATGTGCAATGAGACAAGCCTCAGCAGATTTTAGACACAGACAGCAGGTGATTTCAATATCAAAGCTTGTTAACATGCAACAGTAGGTATCAGGTTTTTCATTATTGTAGGGCAGTAATTTGATTCTTTCACCATCTTTTACCCCCATGTTTAACCTCACAGTTAACACCACATCCACGCTGATTTAAAAACTGCATTAAATCTGCAGCACCAAGCATCCAGTAGCCAAATCCACCCATGAGATTCATGACATTCATGTTAATGAAGTTCATAATGATCTCACTGTATTTGTGAAGAGATGGTATTATTTATGCAATTAAAAATATCTGTGATATCAGCGCAGATGTAAGATTTAGAAGTAGTCCGGCACCCTTTGATGTTGAATCCTCATGACGTCAGACTAAGCTCAGTGTTTGTGCTGTGAGGTTTTGATCTGCTGGAGGAGTTCCGTGTGCCTGAGTTGAGAGGAGTGAGGAGAGTGGATGGCTCCCAACCTGAGGCGATGGCCTACCGTGTCAACCCCTCTATCCATCTACGGAGGACCATGAGGTACGGTACTAGACTGCCTGAGCCCAGTTCATTTCAGTGAAGCTGTAAAAATAATTAAAGAGTAACTTGACACAGAACAGAAGTGTTCTCCAGGGTGTGTCAAAACACCGTCAGATTGTGAGTGTGGTTACAGGTGATTTGTTACTTTTTAACAGGAAGGACAGACCCAGTTTGTTACGTACTAGCCAACTGCCAGCTGACAGAGGGCCGCAATTACAAGTCTGTCTGCTACTGCAGAACCCTGAACAGTACCATGGATTTATCAATACAGTTAGGCTACTGATATTTCAGAGCCATAGATTCTAACTTATGCAAACCTCAGTCTGATGAAGGAGCATTGAGTCAAACATATTCAACAAAACAACCCCTTTATTCTTGTACTCTCTCTACTACTACTACTCCAGGTCTTCTGCATCTGCACTCATTGCAGCTGGGGAATGACTGTCACAGCACTTTAGCGGCACTTCCCACCTATATATAAAGTATAGTTGTGACATCACAACACAGGTCGTTTTAGCGGCACAGTTTCAGAAGACAGGCTGTGTGCATTTCTCTGTGGACCAAGCATTTTTATACTTTCACCGTATTTATATAGCACCTCAACCTGCTTTATAATAAAAAAAATACATGGAATCTCACTTTATATGGGACCTTTAAGTTACTCTTTAAAGCTATATTTTGACACATGAGCATTGTATTGTGAGCATGATTACATGAGAGTTAATTTTGGGCTCAAAGACCCACTGTGTCTCACAGAGCTGCGAGCATGGCTGTAAACTATGTGTAGTGTTTTTCTCTGAACTCTCATACCCTGACAATGAATGAAGCATTGCCCACAGATCCTGAATTGTTGCCCATCCTTTAGTTTGGTGAACATGTGCTTTGGTCATGTGAAAGAAACAAAGAATGGCTGTCTGCTAAACAGTGCATCATCAAACAAAATCACAATAAGTTACAAAGAAATGTGTCATATGCTAAAGTGGAAATTAAAATCCAAGAAGCTCTGTTTCAACTTACTCATGTCCTTTTTAAAATAAAATCCTTATGCTCCTACAAAAGCCCTTAATTGTTGTTGTGAGGAAGTTGCCTCCCTCTGATGTTACCCAATTCCCTAAACCTCACTCTCTTGCCACAGTGATGTGTATCCAGATGGACTTCCCTCTGACTACTCCGTCATCGCAACATTTAAGGTGACCAAAGACACGGCCAAGAAATCCTGGGACCTGTGGCAGGTCAGCAACCCCAAGGGACGAGAACAAGTTGGCCTGCGTTTCCAGGGGGCTACACAGTCGTTAGACTTCTTCTACACCAGCCCCCATGGGAGCAAGATGCTGAGGACCTTCCATGGTGTGGAAAAGTTGTTTGATGGAGAGTGGCACAAGTTGGCGCTGAGTGTCAAGGGCAGCAAGGTGAAGTTGCTGATAGACTGTGAAGAGGTCAGTGTGGAGTCCATTGATGAGCTAAGGCCAGTCATCCACCAAGGGTACACCTCCATCGTCAAGCGGGCTGCATCAGATCGCTCTGTGTCTGTATGTTCACAGCTTGGATTTTATATATCTAAACTGATATATCAACTTCCTTCGATTTGGTCTACACCATTTATTTCTTGTTTTATCTCCTGTCTCTTTCCAGGTGGACCTCCAGCAGATGGAGGTATCATGTGACCCAGAGCAGGCCTATTCAGAGGGCTGCTGCGAGCTCTCCAGTGTGGTGAGTCAGCTCCCATACAACACAGTTTAACTTTCTCTGTTGGGGATGTGTTTGTGTTTTTAATACCATTGTATCACCTTTCTATCCATGGCAGTGTGGAGGGTACGCAGAGATCGGCCTAACAGCTGGAAGAGCTTCTTGCAAATGTATGCACGGACAACCCGGCATTCAGGGACCTCCAGGGCCAAAGGTGAAAATTGACTGAACATATTGATAAGACAAGTTGAATCTGTGTTGACATATATTTTTTATCCTTCTGCAGGGTCACATAGGTCTTCCAGGAAAACTTGGAGACCAAGGAAGACAAGGAAACTGGGTGAATACATTTACAATGTCTATGAAGCGTAGTACACACCTACACTGGTATTTTTGAAAGCATAGCTTTTTCTGTGCGTTTTGGCCTTTTGTTCACACGAAAACATTGTTTTAACCCCCCGGAAAATCTATTGGAAAACTCCGGCCAGGATGAAGATTTTCAGAAACCCTGTTTTTAGTGTTGCTGTGCGGACAGGGAAAACAGAGCTTTTAACTAATCTCAGAGGGTGCATTGTTATCTCCTTTTTGAGGTTTCACAAATGAGGTAACATTTGGTGCCATGGCGGACATAGCCAAATAGTCCTGGTTCTAACTGCTAACAGGACTTTTTACATGTTTACACATAAATGTACAGTTACTCTTCCACTATATAGAGGAACAGAGGCAATGAATTTGTACAGAGTGATCAATGCGCCATTACACTCTTTTTCAGGCTTCTGATTGGCCAACATCTTCTTCGCATGACTGGCCAGCATGGCTTTAGGGTTAAAGTTATATTGCAGCCTGTTGGTTGGGCCTGCTCTTGACAGTGCTTCAATGTGTTTTTGCATTTTAATTTGGAAAGTGACAGTGCTTGTGTGGACCTGTTTTTTTTTAGAACGAAGGAGGCAAAAACTTAGTTTACCAAAACACCTGTGTAGGTCTGGCCTCAGTGCTGCAAATATCGACACCTTGTGCTACACTGGATGAATGGTGTTTACTTTCTCCTTCATCTTGCTGTACAATAAAGAGTTAAACTGAGATGTGGGTGAGTGGCATTGTAAAACTTTTACTTGTGAGACAGCAGCGAAGCTGTGGAAAATGGCAATAGAAGTGCAACTGAGACTGAAACAGGATGGAAACAGATCTGGAAGCAGAAGCGCTTAGCGATAGTAAACAGAGAGGCTCCTTTCATAGTTTGAAAACTTGTGTCCGCTTTGCAAAAGATTTAGGAGGAAGCCAAGATAAATGCGAGCCAATACAGATGTGACAATAAATTTGTTTTCATTGTTCTGAAATAGCCATTTGCATCTTAAAACACAGGCCCGGTCTGTTAAGAATATAGTATTTAACTCAAACTGGCAAAAGATCACACGATTTGTAATGGTTTTGCATTTCTATTGGGAAGACACTGAGCCAAATGTAATGAATCCCACACACAGGAAAACCTTGCAGTTGAGCAATAACCATAACCTCCAAGTGTCTGGTAATAAGAGGAATTAGAGTGCTTAACTTTTGTGTGAAAATGTGTCTCTTAAATGTTTGTTTTTACGGATAAGGCTGCTTAATTCACCACAGGAAGACTAAATTGTGAAAGAGGAGAGGTTTGAGAAAATGATAATGAACACAGGAGTTACACATGCATCAATGAATGAACAAACACACTCACATTTGTATCCTCCAGGGAGCCGCCAAGATAATTATTTCCACTTCAAATTTATGACTTGTTAATCTATTTCTTGCTCAGCAGTCTGTGTTATGTGGGAGAAGATGAACGTCTTTTTAAAAAACAGTCCAAAGAACATGTGTTTAAACAAGGACTATTTTTTATATGTATGTGATCTTTTAGCATTTAACATGCCCTTTACTCTCAAGGAAATCCCCCATGCTGCCTGAGCAAACACATGTATTCCTGCAGACCCACGTACATTCAGAGCATATTTCCAGAGCTGTACATGCTACATGTCCTGAGCTGCAGCTGTAGCTCAACTGGGAGTAAACATCTGTCTTGTGTAACTCGTTAGAGTTTTGACCTCCTGCCAGCTTGTGAATCACAGAGCCCCAACATGTTTATCTCCTCCCCTGCTGGCATCCGAGGAGGGCATTTCCTGGCACAGATATATGAACTGTCCATCTCAGGTGGTGGGTGGTCCTTTGCTCATCGGAGCTATACCGCCTTAGAAACTCAAAAATGTCGTAAAGTTCACGGTCGTGCCTCCCGACGAACTGTCGGCCATCTCTGAGGTTAATCGTCGCCTAGCTGACTCTGCTTAAAGTAAGGTGAGGTGGTCAAATAAACTGACAACACAAAGTCTGTTTAATCTGTTTGGTGACTCAGTGAAATACAGCCAACTGGAAAACATACTTTTCCTTCTACTACTGAGGAAGTCAGCATCTGTGCAAACAATACTGGTCCATTTTGTTGTATTCACGACTAATGTTACCTAAATCCTGCTGAATATGCTTGTGTATATTTAAGCAATAGCTCACGACAAGCCATGGCTGTGATCTAATCACAACATATCAAGACCTGAAGTCTGACAATATGAAGTCAAGAGTCAATCCAATTTAAATGGATTTGTGTTCACAATAAAAAAGACCCTCCTGGGCTGCCTGCATGCACTTCCCGAGGCAGCTGCTATGAAACGTAGCCTACAGAAGCTAGCATTCATCAACGTCACACAATAACAGCAACAACAGACTGATTGAGGCAGTGGTTGACTAGCAACTCCAGGGTGCTGTTCATCTATTTGTACACAGAACCCTCCGCTCGCGAGCTGGCAAAACCCTGCTCAATCAAGCAGACCTGGTGAAGCTAGCATTACTTTTTCTTTTGTCGTTCATCTGCCTATACTGCCCACACTGCAGTGACACAGCCAATCAGATTACTTGATTTCAGCTATGCATTTTCTAATTTCCACAAATGTGAGTGTGCCTTAAACCTATAACGTAGTTTTGAAACTTAATTATGGATATTTTGTCATATGATTGTTACAGCTTACATTAAAGAAATCGTTTTTGGGAATACACTTGTTTTCTTGGAGAGAGTTAGATGAGACGATCAGTACCACTCTCATATCTGTGCTGGATACAGCCAGGAGATGGTTACATTGTAGCTTAGAATAAAGATTGGAAGGAGAGTGGAACAGCTAACAGCTGATTTTACAGATAATATGTTTTAATTAGTGAGCTTTAGAGTTGCTGGTCACAGATTTTTTTAACCGTTTCTCCTTGCTTCCAGTCTTTAAGCTAAGCTAACTAACTCTAAGCTGTAGCTTCATATTTAAAGGATTTTTTTTTTTTTTTTTTTTGGGGGGGGGGGGGGGGGGGGGGCTAAGCATTAGATGAAACCATTTATACCAGCCTCATAACGGTCTTTTAAATATAAAGCTACTGCCAGCAGCTGGTTAGCTTAGCTTAGCAGAAAAAATTGGAAACGGGGCTAGCCTGGCTCAGTTCAAAGACATAGAAGAAGTCCAACTCTTTCACCAATTTGAATGTTACACTTTTTGTACAGCCTAAACTAACATGTTAACCATAGTGAGCTTTAGAGCTACACCTAGGCAAATCTTCCAACCTTGGACAGAACCAGGCTAGCTGTTTCCCCCTACTTCCAGTCTTTATGTTAAGCTAAGGTAATCCTTTCCTTTCCCGAGCTTCATATTTGCGATACAAGCATAAGAGTGCTTCTCTCAACTGTTTGCTCAATGTTTTCCTTGCCACATCTGCAGAAAGATCAACAGCTAATTCGAGTATTTAACTAAGGAGAAAATTCTGTCATGTCTCAACAGGTTATCCTTCTGATGCATCCAAAGTTTAATCTACCAGAAGTCATTAGTGACTTTCTCTCTGGAAACAGACGCTCGTGTTTAAATTTTTATTTCTTGATTGATCACAAAAAATCTGTAGACTTCCTTGTGACTGAGCTAAACTTGTCTTGAAGGGGATCCGGGGAAACACAGGAGACTACGGCAACATTGGCGAGACAGGCCCAAAGGTGAGATCTGCCTTTATTTGCTCTTATCAGGGTTACACTTTAAAGGGCTCATTCTCAAAAAAAACCAACACATTAATGACACACATCTCCTCAGGGTGAAGAAGGAATCAAAGGCGAGAAAGGAATGAGAGGACTCTGGGGCCAAGAGGTAATTTATCACACTCAGATTTATCCTTCTCTTTAACCTGATGTGTTACAGATCTGTTTTATTGACATGTTGTGTTAACAGGGAGACAGAGGAACTGAGGGTCTGAAAGGATTACGAGGGGCAGCAGGCTTCAAGGTAAACACCTTTGCTAGGTTCAGGCTTAAAATGGGCTTATTTAATTATGCATGCCAGCTTATGAAGTTACCCTTCATTGGATTTGTATGCAGCTTGCTGTTAAAGCTGTACAACTAATAGATAACCTCTCATTTCTACATTGTGCTAATTACAGGGAGTTCGTGGACCACCTGGAGACATCGGAGAGACTGGGAAATCAGGAGAAGTTGTGAGTTAAGCCTTTAGACACAGTGGTAAGCCCTTTTCTAATGTAATCATTGTATTACTCACATGTTGGCCTCATTGAAGGGTGCTAAAGGCGAAAAAGGACATGAAGGGATTCCCGGATTTCAAGGAGTTAAGGTATTCATACGTCCTTCCTTTCCCTGTCTTCTTTTTAATTTACATATTGTGATTTAATTCAATCATGCTTGTATTTTTAAGGGAGGAAAAGGGACCACTGGTGTAGCAGGGCGTGCTGGGCCCATAGGAAAGCAGGTGGGTTGTTGTGTGGGATTCCCTTTTCCATAATCCATATTGAGACGTTCTTAATTATTTGACCACTACCTTCAAAATCCCCTCATGTGAGCGGGGAGAGCCAGAGACTGATTTTGAATGTGGTTAAACACTGGAATAGAGCTATGTTTTTGGCTTATGTGCCGTCTCCATAAACAACATTAGTGCATGTGGGCTTGATTCTGGCTGAGATCTAAAGGCCTGAACTGTATCAACATAATCTGGTGAGTCACTGAGAGAAGAGCTTCGACCGCAACGATAACCTTCTCTATTGTATATGAAGGAAGTATGTTGCTTACTGAATATAATGTATAACTTATGTTGCTTCAAATGATGATTTGACAGGGTATTGTGGGAGATCCTGGAGAGAGGGGCACTCCTGGAGAGAAGGGGAAGCCTGTATGTATCACACAGTAATCACAATAACATGAAATTATGTGTCCCAGTACGCAAAAATCTTAATTGTTGAAAAATTGTTATTTTGATATATGTGTCTTTTATGTCTGACCTTGTGAAAACTAGGGGGTCCATGGACCTGTGGGCAGGGCTGGTACCATCGGACCAAAGGTGATTTACTGCTGAGTGCTTGCTTACACTCCCAAAATCATGTGTCTGTTTTATAATTTTCATATCTTTTCCCTAGGGCATTATTGGAGATCCAGGGTTGCCAGGCAGAGATGGTGATCCAGGAATAGAGGTATTATATCCTGCTGATGATGCGATAATGAAGTAATGACGCAATACACTTGTATGTGTTTTTTTTTAAGTATTATCTTTTCCTCACAGGCTTATCAAGGACCACAGGGTCTCAGTGGAAAACTCGGAAGAATTGGAGCAAAGGTAAATCTCTAATCTTGTTTGTTTTTGTGAATATATGCAGGCTATAATTGAGTTGTTTTTGGCAGATTCATTTGTTGTGGTTTGCGTCTTTTACAGGGAGAGAAAGGCACCCTCGGGCCAGCAGGAGAAATGGGTCCCCAAGGCCGAACTGTAAGTTATTTTTTCAGAAGACATAATACATTTTGTACTTAAAGTGGTTTGCCATCTTAAAGGAAAACGACAAAGAATAAAGCAGTCCCTTAGGTTGGTTTAATAAATGTTTTATTCTCGAGGGCCCAAGAGGTTACAAGGGTTCTGCGGGGAAGCCAGGAAGACCTGGATTTATCGGCCCACCAGGACCTACTGTAAGTGCTCCAGATGAATTTTCTGAACTCTTCCAAACACTAGTTCATTTTCCTCTGGCCATTAAACCATGTCATCTCTTCACAGGGACACGTGGGTGTGCCTGGAAAACCAGGGTCCAAGGTAACTGCAAAATCACCATTTAATGCCACAATTAGCTTCAGAAGAAATATTAACTGGTTCATGGGCTGAATGCAATCGTATGATTCGCAGACTATTAACAGCTGTGTAGTGTCCTTACCGCTCTGACCGAGACCCTGGAATTTCACTATGTTCATTTGATAGATGCTCTTATTTACCAGCTAATGAAACATTCACAGAGCAGAACACCTGTGAAATTCTGATGCAACAGAGCGATTTGCAAGCTTCAAAATGCTGTTTATTTTTTCATTTGCCTTGTGCAGGGTGCCACAGGAATCCAGGGAATCCAAGGAGTTGAAGGTGGACAGGTACCTTAAAGTATTTAATTCTCTCTGTTAATCATTACAGCTGCTTTGCGTTTTTTCTTTGCTTTGTGGTAACCCCTAACATTTACATAAATGTTTCTTTTTTTTAAAGGGGGAAAAAGGAGTTAAGGGCCCAAAAGGAAAGGTGAGCTGTGACCCTGTTGTTGGAGCCTTATTGAAAAATATAATAATGTTTCCAATAGCTATGAGCACTCCTAAATTATAACTTGGCTGTGATGACTGGGGTCACTAAATACTGTTTCCTAATCATATTATGTTCCTACTAGACTGTCACTGTATTATGCTACATTCATCACATTCTCTGTTAGCAAACTGAAAAGTCTGAAAAATCCAATATCATTCCATACATATTTGGAGCATCTGTAGATGTGATGAGGGCAATAACACCCACACTTGCACCAATATGAATATTGCACATTTCTGTGGTGAGATTTGTTTTACATAAAAAAAATACGGTTAGTTTATGCATTTGTGTATTTTTCATTTTTATTCTATGTAGATTGAATTACTTCCATTTTGCATGTCTACTAATATTTACTTTTACCACTGAGGTTTGCTGAACTGTCTGTGTTTAGTTTAGTTTACTCCTGATATGGCACAATAAGCATTTCAAACTATCTCTGCTTTCAATAAACTTAGTGTCCATGCTGAACTCATTTCTCATTGTATTATGATGCATGCATCTAGGTCGGAGACAGAGGTGAGCAGGGTCCTCAGGGGGGACGAGGGAAGCGCGGCCCGGCTGGCCCACCTGGACGTTCAGGTCCAGTCGGAGTCAAGGGAATTCGAGGTGAAGGAGGACCAGATGGCTTTCAGGGGCCCCCGGGTCCACCAGTGAGTAAAAATACAAGCCTCTGAATTTTTTGCTTTTTTGGCTGACACCACAAACATCACAGAGCTACAGTATAATAGTGCTGCTCTTCAGTCTCTATTCAAAATTTGCACTTCATCTATTTGATTATGGCACAGAAAAAGCAAAGTAATCATTTGCACCAGCAGTCACACTGACTTGGCACACACAGTGTTTGGTAACAGCTTCGGTGTCAAGAACACATTTAAAGAGTTTCACTTAGCCTGTAGTATTATGAGACTCACAGCAAGGGTTTCATTTAGTGTGGCAATAAATCCATAATGAGCCTAAGGAAATATTTTTGGCTTCATTTCTTCATTGCATTTCCTCTGAAAGGCAGCCATTGCTTCAGCATGCCCCATCCTGTAATATTCCTTATATTACTGTGTCCCACAGTTGGGTCCCTTCCAGTAATGGATGTGGTAATGATTTGTTACGCAGGGCCCGACCTTGCCGGCTCAACACGTGATCGAGGTCTGTAAGAGGGTGGTCCTGGAGCAGATGTCTACCTTTGCCAACTCAGTGAAGAGGACGTGTGCCGCAGTTTGTCCTCTGTATGGGGACGTGCCAATGGGTGCCCCCGGTCCCCCCGGACAGAAAGGACCCCCAGGACCTCCCGTGAGTTTTACAGTTTGGTTGTTCATTGTTCAAGATCAATCAGCCTGCATAGACACAAGTCATGGCAAGTCAAGTGTCACGTCACCTCCTGTAGATCTTTAGCTGAGACAAACTGCCAGAGCGCAGTACATTCTCCATACATTGTTCACTTTGTGTCTTTGAGTAAAATGCAAACACATTGTGAGGTTCTGGACTGGACAAAGAGAGCTGAAGTATTTGGCAGAAAAGCTTGGAATGAAAACATTACAATTTTCCACGTCTCCATGAGGACAAATAAGGAGTCACAGACTAGACACTTGGTCTGTGTCGAGCAGTTTTTGGAGAGTATCAAGGCTGTCGTTGGATTAGAAAGCCTTTTCCACATTATTATACAGTCAGTGTAGAACCCATTCATGTTCCACAACTTCTTTAATCACAACGACCCCCGGGCTGATAAATGCTCTTGAAGCCATGACTAATATTAGATTATGGTCAGTAAGCCTCATGTTGTGGTGTGTAATGCCAAACCGAAGACAGCGATGCACCAGTACTGTACAGGGTTTTTCCAAACAAAGTATTATATAATCAGACAAAAATAAATCTTTTCAGCTTTTGAGATGGTCAGAGGTGAACGGAAACTTAATTCACGATGTGAAAAAAGCACCTGAGAAGAAAAAAAAAGCACTGCGAGGTTTATACTGAAGACACACAAAAGATTAACGATGTATTTTCCTATTGATGATGTTGTCAGGGTGACTCTGGTAATGATGGCGTTGATGGAGAAGTGGGCCTGCCGGGATTCTACGGAGAAGCCGGGGAACTGGGCCGAAAAGGAGAAACAGGTGTGAAAAAGCAACCTGACAGATAGTATTTATGAATATGATGAACACCAAAACTATAACTCACCAGCACTAGTTTAATGAAGAGCCAGTGGTGGAAAAAATATTCAGATCCTTTACTTTCACCTGCATTAATTGATTTGTTGGCTACTTACTGGCAGGACGACAACACATCAGTAACATATTATTACATGGTAAAGTTGCTCTGGTGTTAAGCAGGTATAGTACAGTGGGTTCATCAGTGCCTTTTCAAAAAAACAGCTTGTAACAACATGCTGAGAGCAGTGAGAGTGAGTTAAAAGGGGCTGAAATGCACGGTAGCATGGTAGAACTGCAGTTGGGTGATAATTCTATGTGTGTTTTTCATATATATATATACATATATATATATATATATATATATATATATATGTATATGTATATATCTCAAAGATGCCATGTTATTTTTTATTTTTATATATATTTTTATATAAATATATATATATATATACCTGGGTGTGTATATATATATAAATATTGACTGAAACAGCTTTAGTATCAAAACAATCAATACTCAAGTCAAGTCAGACCCCAGTCAAGGCCCTTTTAAAATGTCTTTCCACCTCTGGAAAGAACAGACTCGACCACCTTTCATCATGAAAATCACTGTACAAAACTGTCAAATCCAATATTGTAAAACTCATATAGGCTAACGGCTACATTCTCGGCTCTAATTTATGGTTAGAGGTCTGAGCATGATGTCACACTCGTGCCACATACCCGTGCCAAGCCAATGAAATTGAAGAATATTTACAAGGTGTTTTAAATATTTATTTAACAATGATCTCAGTAACACGGTCTTTAATCAACATGTATGCTGTGTTCTTGGGTGAAGCTTACTCCTGGGAGAATGGCATTTCAGCCTGTCTGCTGTCAAGACCAATGTGTGTGTGTGTGTGTGTGTGTGTGTGTCTGGCTTGCAGGTGACGGAGGAGAGAAAGGTGATAAAGGACCTAAGGGTTACGGCCTGCCTGGCTACTTTGGAGAACAAGGACCAAAGGGTAAATTAATCTTCCAATGCTTCATACTGTTTGATGACTTGGTTAAAATTAGGCATTAATAAATGTTCACATCTGGGCCTGTGCGTCATTTAACAAACTTCAGCGGCGTCTGTGTTTCAAATCCCAGGAAAGGGGAAAGGAGAATGGTTACTGTAAGAGGAGTGTGTTGTTTGCCAAAAAAGAAGCTATTTTTCTCTGTAAATGCTCTGCTACTTGGAATCTTTGAAATAGTCTTAGTCAGCTAACTGAGCAGACTGAGAGGCCTGGAGACTAAACAACATTTTTGGCCTCGCTTGCAGGTCAGCGTGGACGTCCTGGCAGAGCCTTCAACGGTCAGCCAGGGAAGGAAGGTGAGAGGGGACACACGGGCCGGCCTGGACTTAGGGGCCACGCAGGTCTCAGAGGACCTCCAGGCGTTTGTGTCACCTCTGGGTGTGCTCAGCTGAACTCCACCAGCGGGACACCTCCGCCAGCACCGCGGAGGTTGAGGAATCGCCCGTAGAGGGGAAATAGAGGTTATGTGGATGGTGAATTGAATATTGACCTTAAAGGAGGAAACATGGTAGATTGTTTTTGTTAATATGTGTCTTTTCAAATAAATTGAAATTTCCATGTAAATACGCATCCCAACTGAAAAGTGAACTGAACTTCTGGGAACAGTTTGATCTTCAAGGTTACCAGAGACAAAACCTCTGTGATTTGAAGGAGAGTGGTAACAAAATATATTTGTATAAAAAGGCCGTCTTCATTTGAAAGTTTTATTTAAACTGATTTCACAAGTCTGAATTGTCTTTAAACATCTGTTCTTTATAATAAAAATACTAAAATTATACAGATTTTTTTTTTACACCATTGCGTGAAAGCCTTATTTAGGTTCATGATCACATTCTGCATTCATACGCAAAAATCTTTTGAACTCTTGAACTCCTGTTGTGTAAATAAGTACATATTTAAATTACAAGATTAACCATATAACTTGCATGTTACACAGCACACATATCTTTATAAACTATACTTATTATTTTCCATTGGTTTAACTTTAGTGCTATGGCAGACAGCCGTACATCCTTCTTCTGATTTTAGAGTGGTGGTCACTGTATTGCAGTATCATGTGATGCATACCTGCCCAATAATACTATAATTATCACCACTGTAATGTCTGTAAAGTTCCGCAAAGACCCCCAAATTACTCTTTTTACTATCAGAATTGAATCCATCTAAATCCATTTTTTCATGAAATTCATATGGAGTGCTAGCTAGCTAGTCAGCTGGCTTGGTAAGAAAAAAAGTCTCTAATGTGCACGCTCTCAAAGAACGTGGAAGGCTGAAAAACTTTGTTTGGTAATGCATGAGCAACTTTTATCAAATGGTGTGCTATCTTGGAACCAAGCCGCAACCTCTCGGGTGCAAGGTCATTCCTATTTTATTTGCTTTTATAAACTCTATTTAGGGATGGGGGATATGGCAAAAATATAATATCGCGATTTATTTACAGCAAAGTCACAATCCCGATTTTAACACGTTTTTTACATTCATTTTTAATTATTTTGCAAGTGACTGAACAGTACAACCATTGCAAGTATTTCCCTATGTAATAATATAGCCACAAAAGAGAAAATATATAACACAGCATTTAGGCCAAAGAACCTTTCTGAACAAATTTAAAACAAGTTTGTGCAATTTTGCCAGCTTGTGCCAATGGTACCTAAAGCACCTGTTGCCTCTGCTGGCTGTGTTGTGGCTGTTTCACTCTCAGCAGACTGTTTAGGATGCTGTCTCTTTAGGTGGTTGAAAAGGTTTGTTGTGTTACCATCCGATGTGCGCACCTTGTGAAACTGTGTGTGTTTGTGTGTGGTAGGTTTGGGCAGAAAGGTGGCCTCTGTGAAGTTGAGACAACGGTTGTACAGGACATTTGTCTGTATTTTAGGCACATATTTTACAGCTTGTTCCACACATTCTATGAATGAGTGTGGACAGACAACAGCAATGTGACGGAATAGCCTGACGTTTGCGTGCTGTTAGTTTTGTTTTCATTTTTTCAGCCATCACATGAGAAATCTTTCGTTACTGCCTGTAGTTCACTATGATTGGTTAAATCTTTAGGGCGGTGCATGACGCGGACTAGCCAATAGTGCCATTTGGCTGAGGAAAAAAACCTGATGTATCTGTGCAGACGATAAAACAGCAGTGGATAGAATATGCCCTACAGACGATACTACGATCTCTCTGCAGATCGTCAGAATGTTCGAATCCTTCACAATCTAATATTGTAATATCGCCCAACCCTAACTCTATTTGTCCCAGATCCTCAAATTTTAAGATTGGGTTTGCAATGGTGTACTATAACAGAATCAGGGAATGCTCCTTTAAATGTACTAGAGCAAAGCATTTCCACGAGTGGAAGGTTTGTGAATCACGTACCTGTGATGATTTATGGTTACAATAAAAGTGCTTGCAAATATCAAACATATCAATGGACTGTGCCTGAGTTAGCTGTCAACAGAAAATTTACTGACCTTCCACCTTTGCTAACTCTTTTTTAAGACGTTGTTGTAGTGATGAGAACAAACAATGACACAAACAGCAGTGTTTCCTACATGCTGGCTCGGCCAATACTATTGTAGCGCTGTTGCTTGTTGGCCGGTGTCGACTTTCCAGCTGAAAAACCTGTTGGTCAAGTGGAATAGAGATTTTAAATTGCTAGAGGTGCCGCGTCTGTCTCTCTGTATTAGCCATGCATGGACCAACGCCCTGTCCGGGGCATTTCCCTGCTCTATGATGAATGCATGCTTGGAGAGAAATGACTTAATGAGTTGAGAAATATAATGATTGTTTTCCAATGGAGAAACACTTCTAAAGGGAGAAACTTACATGGAGCGCTGCATGCGGCTCTCCTCAGTATCTTTCCTGGCTCAAATTTGTTTCCTCTGAGAAGCCCATCGACTGTAGATCGTCATCCTCCACCCCCTCTGCGACTGCAGCATCATGTGTACCATGCTGCTCTGGATGCTACGGCTACCTCTGGGCAACCTCTGTCATGGAAACTATTACTAATCCCTGATTATCCTTTGATTTTTCTTTCTGGGCTTAACCACTTGCTTCAGACATGCTCACTATTTATCTCTGTGGCAAACCATACAAGTTATCAAGATAAATATGGCTTAATGCTTGTTAGCTGATTAAAACAACCCAGGATGGTTGAGCTTCAAAGCGATGGCACAGATTGAGAGGTTTTTAGAGAGAGAGGTTTTATGTGGTCCTCAGGCAGTTCTTTAAAGAGTTTCAGAGAAACTGCCAGACACTGTCAATGTTAGTTGATAGAAGCAATAAGCCAAATGTCCATCCATCCATCTTCAACCGCTTGTTCCTAGCTGACATCGGGCGTGAGGCCAGTCTATCACATTTCACATAAAGACAAACAGAGACAGACAACCATTCACACCTACGGGCAATTCAATTAACCTTACATGTGCATGTCTTTGGACTGTGGGTGGAAGCCGGAGAACCCGGAAAGAACCCATGCAGACACGGGGAGAACATGCAAACTCCACACAGAAGGGCCCCAGCCGGGATTCGAACCAGGAACCCGCTTGCTGTGAAGCGACCATGCTAACCAACATGCTGCCACAATAAGCCAAATGTGTTATTGTATTTTGTAGAAGTGACAATGAGCAGAGCACTCATGCTGTTAGGCACAACTGTAGATTTCCTTAGATACACTGACACAACTTTGCACGTTTTAATATATTGTCAGAATGAGATGATGTGCTGTGGGTGGATGACAAAAACTGGTTGATTTGATAGTTCATTATTTGGATGTACAATTTCCTAATTTGGGCAAACCAATTGCACATTTGTTTCAAGCATTTGATTCATTCAGCTTATTAGCAGACCTCAAACTGCTTTATGGTTGAACTTTGTACAAAAATGTTCTCTTGTGATCATGTGGGGAAAAGACTTAGAGGGCAGTTCACTAATCTGGTAAAAGGCTTTTATTCTTTGTGTCAGAGGCTGTGGGGCCGTATCATGGGAGCAATTATTAACATCCAGTAATGAATTAATTCAGTAATATTTTAGCCTGTGTCTTTTCCTACATGATTTCCTGATGGAACATTTGTTATCGAGAAGTTATGATGTTTGTAGTCATCAGTTCTGTTGATTTCTGGCAGCATTTAAGGGTCTTTAACACCAAATCCCTGAGCAGTGGTCAGTATGATTGTACTGATTTCACTGTGTGCATAAACCTGAAAAATGTGCACATTTGACATCAATTCCCATGTTGTCAATGCCAGAGGACCACATTTTATACACCATTCACATAAAAGACATGCATGAAATGGACAAACTATAATTATGTCTTCACCAAATAAAACAGTTTTTCTTCCTGGCCAATGGTTGTCGCAAGATGATTATTCCGGTAGAAAAAAAGAAAATCAAAATTTTGTGACACAGCATTCTGTTTATATTGCAGACTTTTTCAAGTATGTGCCCTTTCTCTGTAAACTACTGGATGTTACTACCTCCTGAACCAATAACAACTGATCTAAAATGCCTTGTATTAATGACACACAAGCAAAAAACATTAGGGAGCACCATTGTGGGTTTCCACTGCATCACAAAGTCCAGGAGCAACTGATCAAATAGAAAAAAAATATTTTTCAGTCCACAACTGCACTTGAGATAATGTTGTGTGTACATCGAAAAAAAACAATAAATTGAGCTCATGGCCTTGCTAGGATTTGATTGCTTGTGTCACATCTTTACTTTTATTCCTTTGGACTGCAATCACTTAATTTATGTAAACAAATTGTTTTACCTGTTCCCACAAATGAATATAATGAGCTGTTTGTGTGTGGCATTTTTTTAAAAATTACAGCTGTTTTGCTGTAGTTTTCCTGGGTGCAATTCAAAATATGACAACTAATACAATGTGTCCTGTTCTCCTAACATTGGCCTAGTCTAGCCAAACATATTCATTATATAATCGTGATCAGTTTACTGCTAAGTGTAATCAATTTCCCATTTTCAGATATGACCACAGTGATATTGATCAATGTTTAGGCTTCAGAAACAGCTAAAGTGGCTTCTTGTTTGAAAATAAGCACCAAGATTTTTTTTTGCACATGGTTTCCTTCATGTTGGTTACAAACCAGAGACCAGTACATAGAGACAGAGGATTACTCAGCATTGGAAAGTGTACTCTCACCAGCAGGTTGGACACTCCCACGCTCCAAATACTAACTCAGTATTTGCCTGTGTGATCCACCAGAGTGTGCTGAGGCTCAGGGTCAATAAGGCCAGGAAACCACTGCTACACAATCTCAGCATGAGACGAAGTCTGAGTTTTATATACTGTTTAATGATTTGTACTAAACTTATACACAAAATATACGAGTGACAAAATCTTTTTAAAGTTTTGAAAGTAAAGGTGTTATTTAAGGATGACCCCTTTGAGATGTGTTACATTTTTTTATATTTTGTAGTACTGGACTTTTACTAATGCTGTTGCTGGCCAGTATTATATATACTTTAACAATGACATGTAAAGTCTTAGTATGTAAAGTAATTTGTAGTTATATCAGCTGGCAGATATTCAAGAAAATGGATAGAAGTATGACAGAAAGAGAGAGAGATAGAGAGAAGGAGAGAGAGAGTATTCATGCTCAGAATATGGCACAATATTAAAGGTACAAGTATCTCAGAGACATATTAAAGTATAGTACATGGTTTTATGTATTTTCCACCCATGGATACAATGAAAATGTCCCATAAAGAACTAAATGTATATTGATTGAAGTGTACTGTCCAAGCAATTGGCCAAGTGGATGCAAATAAAAAATATCACCTTACTTTATTTAAGTTTATAATGAATATAAAGCATTATAATTAATGAAAAAGTGATTGTTTTTTCTCATTAATCTCACTTTTCACTGGCACCATTAATAGTAGTTGCTTTTGGTCCCTTCCTTTTTAGATGATTTTAAATTATTAAGAACATCTATCTTCTGTACTGCACTGTAGTTATCAACAAAGCCTCCTTTTCTTTTTAAACTGGATATGCTATTGTTGTGTTACACAGTACAGTGTTCGGTACACTATCAGGCTTCAAGAGAGCATGCAAACACTGAGGCTGCTCTGGGTTGACACAGCGCAGGCTTCCACTGAATACAAACATGATAAAACTTGTTAGAGGGGATCAAACTGAGATCTGCTTGCTCTACACATAGCAGATTCAGTTCTGCATTTCTAACGACTTCCAGCTGTTTGTGCAGGATAAAAGCACTGCAGTAGCTTTTCACACTTTGTTCATCGCTGACTTGTAAGAACATAATGTTGTGTCCATTAGGGTGATAAAGTGGAGTTCAAAAAGGAGCAGTGACAAGCATCGCTGAGCACTTGAGGAACTGCTGGCCTGCCTGCTGAGGGTACCATGAACAGTACAGTATATGTGTCTGCAGAATACTAAAACTTGTTGGCTGATCCAGTTCTTGTCCTGCATCCAGAAAACTCCATGTTCTCTGGTTATGCCCCTAGCAACCCACTCATGATCCAAACCCTCAACACTTGGAGGGAGGCTGTGTTCATTACTATTATTTTCCTTTTAGACTTTCAGAGATGGGCTGTCTGCTTCACTATTTCATGCTCTTATCTGCTTCTCTTTCCACCCATGGTAATTGAGGGTGGCTGTAGGCCAATAAAAGTCCGGAGTGAGAGAGAGAGAGACGGGGGGGGGGGGCAGTGGAGAGGAAGAAGGACAGAAACAGAGGAGAGAGAAAGAGCTGCTGGAAAGGGCAGGCTTTCATTCAGCAGAGAAACATGTGCACTTCTCGCTCAGTTCAGTTAGTGTAAACCCAGGGCTGTGAACAGTATTGATCACTAGCTCTCAATGAGAGGATTAACAGGAATTCACACAAGGGCTTGGAAGCTTACTGGTAACCTTTTGCTTACTTTGTGTCATTGTTGTGAGGCGACTTTTTGTATATCTGAATTTTAGAAATTCCATTTTGTTTTGATTGTTAATTTTTTTTATGCACAAAGATGCAACTGTCATATTTATTGTAACAGTGAACAGTTACGATAAAAGTAAAATAATCTATGGAGGAAGTTTTTGATCATTTGAGTGAACCATTTGTATTTTTACTGTCAACTTTTTAGAGTTTCTGCTGCTGCAGTTGCATATTGAAGACATTAAGCTCAGTTGTCAGTCCCTTGTTTGTGCTACTGTCATGCAATGAATGAATGGAATCAGCTCTAGATTTTTTCCCCCTGGCCTTTTCACTTCTCTTAAAAAGGATTTTTCTTTCATTTTCCTTGAATCTGGGCAAGCATAATGCAACACAGCATTGCGTGTTCTGTACTCAAACAGTTTTTACAGATGTGAGAATTACATGTACATGAGGGATAATACTCTTTGTGAGAAGAGTAGAAAATATCTGAAAGCATCCGAGAGGTAAGTGATAAGACTCCTACGAGTCGACATTTTACAAGAAATTATTAACCTCTTGGATTAGTTGAAAAGATTTCTACAGAGCCCAACTGATAGGGCTTGGCTTCCCCTTGTTGCTTGAAGAATTTGGCAGCAATAAACACCCCTGACGTTGGCAACTGTTCAGCATGAACAGCAGTTGTTGTTTTTGGAATGGAACAACTTCCTTTTGTCAAATGTACAGCAGATAAGTATAACTTAAGTTCAAGCAGTGCATTACATAAAGTGTCCAAAACATATAGGAAATATTTTTTTTCTTTCTGAGCTCCATAATTCAAAACACTTGTTATGGTTTCTGCTCAATGAAATGTGTAAAATTCAGACCAAAAAAATCTGTGGTCTGATACCGTCTTTTAAATATGTCACCCACCCCGAACAAGTGTAATGTTATCTGGTGAAATGGGCAAAATCATTTGTTCAGCAACTTCCTGAATAGCATAACCAGCTGGAACTAAAGGCTAAATAAACTAAGTCTCACATAAATCAGTAGGTTTGCAAAATACTGCAACAAACTAGTGGCTCAACCTAGAATTAATGCCACGTGTAGTTATGTTCACACCTAGAAAGTCTAAACAGATTTTGTTTTGTGTAATACTTACAGTATACCAATGTTAAATTTCTATCACTAAAACCTAGATTAAAAACAGTGTCTCTGCTGCCAGAGATCAATGGAGTCTGGTACTGACCTGCAACACAAGTGCACCTGTTAATTCTGCTACATTATGCATGCATTCCAACTCTTAGCATTTTAGCCTAGCACGTGTAATGTTGCGTTTTTATTCCTGGATGAAGGTTGCTTCCCTTCATCATGACTACATGTGTTTGGACATAGTCCACAGTCGGAATTTCACTGTCTGATGGTGTAAATGAATTCCATGTGGCTCGAGCAGAGGTGTAGAAACACTCCGTTTGGGGAAAGTCAGTCGAGGGGAAAGTCATCCTGGCTAGACCCTGCCAATGAGGGGGTTTTCCAACAACCTCCTCCAGCTCTCTAGTGGGGAAAAATTATGAAGAAAACGGCTTGCACAACTATGGCAGCTAAACGCCTCCTTTCTTACTTCAACGCTGAGTTTACACGGTGGAAAAATGCAGTCATGTTAAAGAGTGTGACCCCTCTTTGGCTGCGTAGGAATAAAAACACGACGGAGGCCAAGGGTTATGTCCTAGCCACTGTTTCGTTGACCTTCACGTGTCACAATCAGAAATAGCTATGAATGAGGTGTAGGGTCAGTTCCTTCCTATCAAATTCCTTCCACAAGTCCTGCTTCTTCTACTGTATGCAGCATATCTGGTCTTCATTTGCAACTTAGGATGTTAGCAGTTTCTTTCTTACACGTGTTGGAAACTACCGTAAAGATCATTTAATAGAGCAGCCACAGAAACGATCCAATAAAATGTCTACCCTCTGCTCACATGCACAATGTAAACACAACTTTTTTCATTGTTTCACCTGGTTCTTAGTAATATACCATTTCACCTCTTATTCCATGAGCATGAACATAACCCCCATTATTCTCCACCATAATGCTACATGTTGTTTGCAGCACATGCAATGATATTAGTTTCTACCTGTTGTTCAACTGAAATTAACTTACAAAATACAGTAAATAGCACGTACTGTATGTAACATGCCATTGTTTTGTATTTGACATGAATCGATGTTAAAGGACAAACTGCATTTTGTTATGTGTTGCACTTGCCTTGACATTGCTTCATTTAAATCTGAGAGGTATGGGCTTGCTCTTGTGTGGTTATGTGAGCAATACTAAGACTTTACAGCCATGCTAGATGTAAGTTAAAATGCTAATGTCATCATGCTAACATGATCACGATGACAATGTTAACATGCTGATGTTTAGTAGGTGTAATTTTTTACCATGTTCACCATCCTAGTTATAAACCAAGGTTTTGGACATTTACCATTTTTGACCTTATAATGGCGCAAGATGAAAAGTCAGGGTATCATCAAAAGTCTTTGGGAAACATGGTTTGGTACAACGGACATCGATACTAATTTTCACAATTTCCACTAAAAATCACAACTAGGGCTGTGGCTGTAGTATCACCACGGTTTGGAGGTGCATTGACAAATTACCAGGTGGTTTGAGAACTTGTTGCTAGGCTATGCTAGATACCATATCTACATAGTTAAATTAGTTTCTGATCGGACGGTCACATAACACAGAGGTTACATAGGGACACCAGCTTCTATGTTTGGACATCTTTTTTTGAGTCCCTGGGGTGTAGGAGCAGCTTTTCAACACTTAGCCATTTAGCAAGGATGTTGTTGTGCAGGTGTAGAGTGGGGAGCCTTTAGGGCTATGCAGCGAAATCATTACCGATTGAGTCATTCGGGTAAAAAAATGGTTGTAGGGCAAAACATCAAGAAAAGGGGGGGCTGTTTTAACAGAGCTGACACAACAGATGAATTAGGAACATAAAGAAGTACAGCTGGAGGGTATTGAAGCAATTTAAAAAGAAATGAATTATATATACAAATTGTTTCACTAACATCTTCCCAAAATGTCAGTTCCCCATCATGTTCAGACTTGCCAATGTTTTGAAACATTATTCCAGTGTGTTAGATAATTATACTCCAAATATGACACACCTGGTGACACAACTGTAAGTGTTTTAGTAGCATGTGACAGTAACTGGTTAAAATTACTTCAGCTGCTGATGGGAAGGAAGGTATTACAATTGGTTTTATCCAGGAAGAAGGGAAAGTGAAGTGAAGCTTTTCTAGGCAACCTAGGGAATGCTATCCAGGTTGTATTTATGCCAAGCATGGGCAGAGATTGAATAATGGCAGTAGATTTGAGGAAACAGCTGATAATCCCACAGGAAACAGTGAGCAATAGTTTAAGGGCAGTTGTGGTCAGTGAATTGTTTATTTAGTTAAACTGACAGTGCCATGTGAGGATGTGGTAGATGAGGCTTGACAGGAAAATGCTTAGGTGTGCTGAGGCTGTGCAGCAGGATTGGTAAGATAAAGGGCGCCGCATGGAGGTTGGATGCAGAGCTGAGAGCATAATTTTGTGGTACAAGTAAGTGAATTAGGGATTTGTGAGAAGTACAGCAGTGGCGACAGTGGGAGGTAGGAAGTGAATATAACTTAGGAAGGAAAAAATAATTATGGGCAGATGGGATTTGCATTTGATAGTCCCAGTTATGACTGCCTGTAGTTGTTGTCAGCAACAATAATAACTCTTACAAACCTACTGTACATACCTGCTCAGCACCAAACAGCAGATACACAAAATTACCCACCAGCTGGTGAACTCAGTGGAGCATTTGGCAGCTATACAGTCAAATATTTTTGTCAGGTGTTGGTATAGACCAAAAACAGAGCTAAAAAGATGGTGAATGTTGGATTAACATTCCCAAGGTTGATGTTAACATGACTCCAAATAAATAAAACTGTCTATAAATAGGCAATTGTTCACCATATCACCTTTATAAGGTGATATGTCAGTGTTCTTTCACTACCCCCAAGTAGTCAAAGAATCAAAGAATGCAGTTTTTAGAAAAAAAACCACGTCACCCTCTTTTTGGCTCAAATAAATTGTTTAGCATCTTTCTTCATTATTTTTACAGCTATTTTTGTACCTTTCATACAAAAATTTCAATTACCACAACAAATTGACACTCCTATCTATTATGTGCTTCACTTGAGCCTTGACCTACACACAATGAATACAGTATTGTTTGCACCAAGTCAACGTGTATGTGTGCACTTCTCTGTATTAATGCCTATCCTGGAGATGGCCAGGCTTCTTCCAAATGCACAGCTGAATTGATGAAAAATGTAAATCAAGACTTGTCCAATTCCTGCTGTAAAACAAACTGTTGTCACAAAACCTAACCCAGCTAAAAACTAAATCAGATAAAAAGTCCATCCAACACTTAGGTTGATGTATCACCAGAGACAACATTGCCTGCATTTGTACACAATGCTTAAATTATTTATTGTTTGAACTAATTCATATTTCGCAGAGTCTGACAACATCCTTGTCATTAGCTCAGGGTCACAAACCCTTTCCAATGACTTAATGTATGTGTAACTGCAGGTAGTGGGGTCGTTTTGTATTTAAAGTCTGTGGAGAAGGGACAAGCCAGAATAAGTAGCAGCCAAACATCTCAATAATGGAAAAACAGTAATCTGAGCCATTAGCTTCTGTCAAGGCAAGAATAACACAGGTTACAAATGCTTGCATTGTTCTTTTTCTTTTTTTCCCTGCAATACAAAGCATGTTTTCCCTTTTCCTGTAGGTGCACAATTGGAACTTGGTACTGCTGCATAATGGGTTACAAAGCGACATCCATGCATTGTGTCTTAAGATGCCTGTGCTTCATGCTTCTCCATTTGTTTAGTGCAACTCAAGATGAAGACATAAGAAGTAAGAATGCTTCTGTCTTCATTTTCTCACACTTTGTTTTGCTTGTTGTCCATAAGTCAAATGTCAAATGCATACAACTGGCAAAGGTGATTTCATGTACTGTAAATGCATTTTACTTGATGTATTTTACCAAACTAGATAGGTTTTTTTGAAACCATTATTTTACACTGCTCATTGTTTATGTCCTGTTTGCTTTAGGTTGTAGGACCGCACCATGCGATTTGGTCTTTATTCTAGACGGCTCATGGAGTGTGGAAGATGTCAATTTTGAAATAGTGAAGCGTTGGCTTGTCAACATAACAACAAGCTTCAACATTGGACAGACTTTTACACAGGTTGGAGTCGTCCAGTACAGCGATGACCCGGTTTTAGAGATACCTCTGGGGAAGCACTCCTCTACCAAAGACCTCATCAAGGCGATGGAGTCCATTGAGTACATGGGGGGAAACACAAGGACAGGTACAGCCATTAAGTTTGCTACAGACAAACTGTTTGGCCTGTCTGAGCGTGGACCATCAGGCGTTTCCAGGATTGCTGTTGTCCTCACAGATGGGAAGTCTCAAGATGATGTTCTGAAAACGGCAGAGGAAGCGAGAAAAAAAGGAATTATTCTGTTTGCAATCGGTGTTGGGGCAGGGACAGAAGCGGCTGAGCTGAATGACATTGCAAACAAGCCATTTTCAACTTATGTCTTCTCTGTTGAGGACTACAAAGGTATTTCCAGGATCATACAGATTATACGACAGAAACTTTGCGAAGGTAAGCAGCTACTGATCAGCGTCTTGCGCTAAATGTGTTCTACTCAAATATTGTGAGGTCAAAAATTACTTTCATGACAAAATAAAGACTCACTTATGCTCCCTTTATATGCAAAAATAGACATGTTCATTTCAAACTATGTAACTTTCACTGCCCACATACTGTATCGAACGATGAGCATAAATGGGCCTTTAGTGGTATCTCTACACCTCATACTACATTTGTCTTTCTGTCTCTCATCCTTCTCTTCATTATTATTTTATTGCACTGTGTTTGTCTGTTGCAGAGACTGTTTGTCCAGCAAGAATTCCCATAGACTCCCGTGATGAGAAGGGTTTTGATATTCTGTTACATTTAAATTTGGCTAAAAAAACGAAGAAGACACAAGGGGCATATTATGGCACTAAGGCCTATGAAGTGACATCCCGTGACGACTTGAGTGAAGCTACACGGTAATCACCTTTCTTTTACTCTTTCTTTTTCATCACCAGTGTATTAACAAGTTGACTGACCTGGATATTTGGTCATCTAGGACACTTTTTCCTGATGGCCTGCCTCCATCATATGTTTTTGTGGCCACACTGAGGTATAAAGGATCAGTGGCAATGGAGGAGTGGGACGTGTGGAGAATACAGACGCGTGACGGTAGACCTCAGATGGCGGTGACTCTCAATGGAATGGAGGGCACGGTCATGTTCACCACAACCAGCGAGTCAGCAAGTGGAACTCAAATGGTTACATTTTCACAACAGACAACAAGGGTACGGTAACACTGTGTTGTACTTCAAGGAAATAGTCTGAAAAGGGCACTGCACTGATGTTACACACCAAGATCAGTTTACTTTTCAAAGAGAGTACTACACAGTTGACTTCTGTGGCTGTGTAGAAGCTTTGTTAAGTCTGACAAAATGGAAATGTGGGAATTGTGGGTTATGTTTAGATGGTAACCCTGGATTTGCAAAACTCTCACAAGATGGTTGAGGTTAGGTGGTTAAGGCTAGGCATTGACCTTGAGTGGTTAAGGTTAGATGGTTAAAGTTAGGCATTGATCTCAAATATTTATGGTAAGGATAGGTCGTTGGTCTGCAAGTCTTGTGAGAGCTTTCATAATTTAGGGTTTACTATCTAGACCGTTTACCAGATTGTCAAACAAATAGACTTACTGATTTGCATTATTTGAAATGTAGGATCCAGCATTTTAAACTAAAGGTTTGGATATCTCAGCCTCTACTGCTTTGATTCTGACCATTCTTATTTGAATTCTAAATAATGAGTTGAATGCTTGTAATTTGCACACTCCTATTGTACTGGTAATCAAATGGTATGCTTGTGTTCAAACTCTGGCAGAAGCGATTTTATTTCAATTCACCACCAAGGTTTAATCATTTTCTTTGGCCACACATAATACCCTTTAACCTGGGCTCAGACCACAGGAGTTTCAGGCCAATATAACCCTGATTCACCCCTCCTGACAATTGGCGGAGGTTCAGCCCAGATTATCTGGTAATGTGAGTGGTTTACGGAACTAATCTTAAACCTCCCGAACTATTCACAGCCTCGTCTGGACCACCCCAATAATTTCAAACATATTTGATATTGAGGTGTTGAAATCTGGAAGATTACGATTATGATCACGCCTGTACTTTCAGGATAACTAATGAGAAAGAGTGCCGGAGCAGCTGATGGTGTTACCAAGCAATGCTAATCATTATAGCCCTTGTGGCTAACGGAAAGTAAACTACTGTGGTCGGATTGTTTTATTGTTTGGTTGTATAATGTCTTCAGCAAACTGCCAGCATGTACCATTGCATTCATTAACATTTCCTGTACCTTTTCTCTAACAAAAGAAGCTGTTTGATGAGAAATGGCACCAGCTGCGGCTGCTGGTCACTGAGGAGGATGTTACTCTTTATGTCGATGACCTGGAAATTGAAACCCAATCCTTGGAGCCCCCTGTTGGTATTTTCATCAATGGAAAAACCCAAATTGGAAAATATGTCAGAAAGGAAACAACAGTGCCAGTGAGTTTATTAACATCTACAACCCTATTTTTAATACAAATATATGTTTGGTTTCCAGAAAAGCAAACTGGCATAGACTACACTTGACGTACACTTGACTATAGAAAGAGGGAACAGTTTGTGTAATGAGCAGCACTGATATATGTACGTTTAAACAACATCGCACAATTTATTGCTGCCTCCTGAGACCCATGCTTAACTCTTTGGGTAATAAATCTTTGGCAAAAATGAGCCCTTTTCTCCACAGTTTTTTATTAATCTTTACTTTATTTGTCTCAATTGGCACATTTTACGCCAAAAGGGCTTCATTTGTAGTAAATCATAATTATGCTGTGTTGTAATTTGCTCTGCAGAAGGCTATATAATGTGCAGTTTCAATGCAAATACATCCCTGAAAACACATAACATTTTAATGTAGTGATAATAATATGGAAAAGAAGAAAAACTGCTCTGCACAATACATCATTTTATTCTTAGTGTTAATATGATATAACACTTTTTTATTGTGAAACAATAGCATAAATGGGCCATTTAAAATACCTCAGACACATATGTGATCAATTAGGCAGGTTTGTCGCAGTTGCATTTGTGGTGAAAATAACAGTTAATTAAATAAGATGCATGTACAATAATGTAAATAATACTAAAATATTAGTACAACTAGCTGTAGATCAGAATGTATAGAGAAAAATATGACTTAATCACTAACAGGATTACAAAAGAATTAATAATAGAGGGTCTGTGCAGAAAGTCCTTTGTTTAAATAGAAAGAAGGAAAGAACATAATTCATTTGTGATTTTTACATCGCCTATGCCAGCCAGTATGTGGACACATTATTATAGCTATGGATATTAACCTGAGCTGCAGCTTGGCAGTGAATGTTATGGTGTACTGATCCATTGTTATAAGTGCAGTTTTAGGCCAATTAACAGAGTGAATGCACTTAACTGAGTGTAATTTCTGGATAAACACATATGTAATTGGCAACAGATTTTTGTAATTGGACCTCTAAAAGTACTACAATGCGATTTTAAATAACATTAAATTAGCATGAACCACCAGACCACACCAGTCACTCTAATCATGTTTAAACCTAAATAGAAACCATTGTTATCATTTACAAAATGAAAACTATATATTGTTTTTCATGAGGCTGGAATATAAATCATATGTAGGGAAAGTCTTTCTGCTAACATGGTAACTGAAGTGAAACAGTCTATGGAACATACTGGAGCCATTTTACCAGTAACATCAACAAAATACCAAATAATGGAAGAATAGTGTAACGTTGCTGCAGAACACTTCCAACACTGAAGGAGGTCTGGCAACATGTAGCTGCTCAATGCCCAGTGCGAGCAATTTAACAGTTGTACAATCGCAATTTTAATCCATTAGTGCACTGATAAAACTGAACTAAGTGTTGCAAAATTACCCCCATGTTCGTTTAGTTAGCTTGTTCGGAGTCTCCTACAGTGGAGGTTGTGTTTTTAACAAGAGTTCTTCTCTTTTTAAATCTTGTTTAGTTCGAAATCCAGAAGCTTCGCATTTACTGTGACCCCGAGCAGAATAACCGTGAGACTGCATGTGAAATACCTGGAGTCGTAAGTACAAGAGTCTGCTTGGCTCTGAACTTGTTTTTTTTTTTTCAGTCCAAAAGCAACAAAGATAACATCTTCTCACCTACTTCTCACCTTGTCAAACAACATCTGTTCCTGATCTGAAACGCACAATTTTACCATCAGTTAACTCCACACCTCATACAGCATGGCATTGAATTATTTTTTGGCTTTGTATTTCATCAGCACAGTGTATTGTGCATTGTGCAGTTGTGAAAATGTAAACTCAGCATATTAATTTCAAGTCACATCTGTTTATGCATTAAATGATTTGTTGGAGGAGGACCCATGGCTGAGCTTCAAACACTTTACTCAGTTCAGTTTTTTTTATTTTCTTCTGGCTCTAACTGTGTTTGTGAAGCAGTGGCCCATTGTTATGTTGGCTTCAAAACTGCTATTACCGATAAGGATGTGGACTGAAAATATCAAAAGAGACAAGATGAGTAGCCTAAGTTTGCGAATGTTTGCCAAGTATACCACCGCTTCTCTCCTCTCTGTGTGCTTTTTAAATGGCTTATTTACAATGGAATCTAGGAGTTCAGTTTTCCTTTTGGCGGAGGATCAGATTTTCTGTCAAAATCTCACACTATTTGATTTAAAAAAAGAAATATGTCCAATTTACAGGGTATATTGTAGCTGAAAGGCATACTTGTTTAAGGTACATTCCAGATTAATTTTGAGAAAAGCAGGTAAGGTAAGATTTTGCGATGAAAATAGTTCATATTTAAAACAAAATGTTTTCATGAGTTTTCAGGTCTCCGTATTGGATTGTGTTAAGTACAAATCATTTTACCATTAATTGATGAATCACTCAGTTTTACATGTGTAGCCAAAATAGCCAAATAAAAAAAGATATTCAGTGTATAATCATATAAGACTAAGGACTAGTCCACACAACATACTCTATGCGTTTTGGCCTTTGTCGACAAGCAGACAGTGTTTTAGGTCACTGAACACTTTCTTTTTGGAAAAACTCCAGGGTGATGATTTTCAGAAACTCTCTTTTCAGTTTTGTCTTATTGACAGTAAACACAGTTTTGGGATTGTACGTCAGAGTGTGTGCCGTTATTTCCTTTTTGAGGCATCACAAATGAGGCGACAAGTCAGCCCTGGCCAAAATAGTGCTGGTTCTAACAGATAACAGGACTTTTTACATATTTAGTCATACAATTGTACAGTGATACTTCCAGGAGCATCATAATGGGCTACGGAGAGATCAACGGGCTATTCCAGAGAAAGCTAGCCTTCTGATAATAGCTGTATTTCAGGCTTTTGTTTGGCCAACATTGGTTCAGGGTTAGGGTTATATCAGAAGAAGAAGAAGAATTACTTTATAAATCGATTTTTTTAATTTTTTCACTCTATTATTATTATTCATGTTACACACACACATGCCCGAAATACACACACATGCACAAACAGGACCTATATACATGCAATCAATGGAGAGATGTTAGAGCGAGGGGGCTGCCAGTTGGCTGCCTGGGGGTTCCGTGCCTTGCTCGACAGCACCTTGGCAGTGCCCAGGAGATGAGCTGGCACCTCTCCAGCCACCAGTCCACGCTCCATTCATGGTCCATGCAGGAACTCGAACCAGCGACCCTCCGGTTCCCAGCCGAGTCACCCTGTTGGTGCTATTGACAGCACTTTTGCAATTTTGCATTCTCATTTGAAATATTTTTTTTAAAACAGAGCTTGTGTGGAAAAGTGGAAAATCCAGTTTTCAATAATACCTGCAGACATGAGGACTAAGGAAACGGGCAGCAACAGAAACCAGAGAATTGTGGCATTTTCTCTTTTGAAATAACTTAGAATACTTAATGAATTATTAAAATTGCTGCCGATAATTTTGCGATGGACTAATTAATGAATGTACTCTCTAACAACAACATATAATTCTCTATCTAAACTCAATGTCTGGTGTTACCTATTTTCTATTAGAGCCTTATATTTTGTTGATTACAGTGCTCCAACAATCCTGATTACACTGAACCAACCCAAGAACCTTGTGTTTGTCCTCCTGGACCCCCTGGACATCCAGGAATAAAGGTCAGTTATTAAAAGATGTTTCCTCTATATATTTTCTTTCATTCTTAGTCTCATGTAATTTTGTTGTTTTTTTATACACAGCACATACTGAAACACTGAAAAGACTTCAAGCATAATTAGCATTCAGATATAAATGCAAAAATACACATACAGTACTATGCAGTGAGATAAGAGCGTGTTCCTGGTTTAGCACCAAGCTCAACCTTGTCTCGCTCCTCAGTGTTCCGACAATTGGTTAAATTTTTACTTTAAACCGTGGTATTCTACTGAGATTAAATGAGAAGATCATTAATATCTAATAATGTTGGTTTATGTGTGAACTCAGGATAGACAAAGAGACTAAATAGCTTCTGTTGAGAGAAAGAGGACAAACTTTCTCTTCCTCACAGCTTAGCCTTCAGCAATGTGTGCTAAATGCTGCTCTCTGTGTTGGATAATTATGTGATGTGCACATGAGTTTGCACATTACCAACAGGTCATCACAGCCTGCAAACACAGACTTTCTTCGTGCCAGAAACAGTACTGTGTGGGAGGCTTGAGCACTTTAAACTGTTGGATACACAGTTACCTGCTGAAACTACAATTTATGGACACACCAAATAGCCTCTTTTCCCCAGTTGGGCAAATTTGCGGCTTGCCATTGCAAGGAAGTTATGGTTAGCCTTGTAAGATCCTGCTGTAATGGGCTGTTTGCTTGAAGCAAACCAGACCACAGCATAAGATAAACACTGGTTAGAATGGAAATTTTCCAAAATAGGGAATAAAACCTACAAGTTTCTTTTAATTGATGGCAGGGTATCAACCAAATAATAGCAGTGTAGTCATTAAAGCCTTTACACATTGACCTGAGAGAGATATTACCTTAGCAACAAGAGTCGTTAAAATTTACATGGGTTCAAGCATGTTTGTGTTTATAATGTCACAGCTCTAGTTTTACTCAATTTACTAATAAATCCAAAATGCTGGGGTCATAGGTTGCAGCTGTTCCTTATAACCCCACATAGTGTTCAAGAGCATCTCACATTAGATAAAGGAACCCAGCATGGCTTAAAAAGATCAATTAAATCAAGACTCTAAGAAGAAGGAAGAATATTGATACCAGAGTTTTTTGGGTTTTATCATGCTGTTTTTAGGTTACAGGATAGATAAAGATATGCAAACAATTAGTCTTAGTTACATATTATTAAAATACCTCATTCCACTTTCTTTAGGGTGAACAAGGAAATGCTGGTAAACCTGGTCAGCCTGGACCTGCTGGTGCTGATGGTAAGCCTGTGAGTACTACATAGTTCAATATACAAACATACAGATCATAACCACCAACAACACTGTCACAGCTTCTGAGAAAATACCAAAACCAATTGAGTTTTTGTACCCATTAAGTCATGATGGTTTCTGCTTGTTGATTCTATGTGGTCAGGACCCCTTCAGTGGTAAACAAAACTTATTTACCAATTTTTCCAATGGATAAATAACTAACGTCTCTAATTATACAACTTGTGGCAGCACAGTGGTGATTTTGTGTTATAAAAAACACACAAAAGTGAACCACATCCAAAACTTACCCCGTAGCCTGGAATCACCCAGAGAACATGCACACAGATGATGGGGTTAAAATATTTAACCAAATGTGGGCATCTCTTGTTTTTTTTTCTTTTATTTAAAGGGTATCCCTGGCATTAGAGGAAGTCCAGGGCTGACAGGTCCACCAGGAGTAGAGGTAAAGAAAATCGTACTTAATTTACCTTAACATTAAATCAAGCGTCCAAAAAGATCATTTAAAGCTTGTTTCTTTTGTTTCCCCCAGGGTCCACGTGGGTCAACTGGGTACAAAGGCGAGCAAGGGAGGCCTGGTGTTTCGGTAGGAAGGTCAAAAACCACATTTGTGGCACAATTGGTTTCATTATCTTGCAATAACTTGTGACCACTAAGTACCAATTTTTATAACACAAGTCTGTTCTTTTAGGGTGAAAGGGGTGTGCCTGGATTAACAGGACCGCCTGGCCAACTAGGAGAGAAGGTGGAGATGTTAACTATTCAAATGTGATTACTGCCTTTCTTATAAATGAAAAGTTGTTTGGGAAGTGCCTAGAATTGCTAAATGCACTGACTGACCAAAGCTGAGGGAAAAAAATTAGATAGAGAAAACAAGTGATCGTTACAAAGTACAAAACACGTTGAATTTTCAAGGTAAATCTTCTTTTTATGAGATCAAATGGAGGATTAGCAGGAAATCCCTGCTATACACATTAACTTAAACCATTTGAACATTGTCGCATCAATCACTCTAGAAACCATATGTTATGAATATAAAGCCAGATCCCCTGGGAGAGTAAAAAAACGCAACTTCTATACTGTCGAACAAGAGCGCTTTATAGACAGAGAGAAGTGAGAGAGCACAAGGGCTATCAGAAGCTTTTTAAATGTGTTCATATTTCCTGAGAAAGCACCAACCGTTATTCTTCAAGAGCCATTATATTGTTTCTCTTGTTGCGCCTTGTTCTCTCCCCCCCACCCCCACTTCCACCTCCTCCTTATCCTTCTAATCCCACTAAGATGTGAGGTAGAGATGCACACAAGACAGAAAACCCAGTAGGGTCGATCAAAACAGGTCATACGCCAACAGACATGACTGTATATCTCACAGAGCTATTAGTGAGAAATAAAACCTTTTTTTTTTAATTCAGTGTGACCAACTTTGTTTCAGTGCCCAAGGCGTAGAAATGGATAAAAAATACAACAGGAATGAATTGTCAAACCTTAGAGCTCTACACCTTTCAGATTCAAGGCTAGGGTGAAAATCTCTGAGCCATAGATGACAACAAATTCAAAATATCAGGAAATGAAAACAAGTCCGACTCTTCCAGTCGCACAGACCAGAAAACATACATGTTGTTGATGCTGTGTGATTTAGTAATACACTCTTTACGGGTATCTGCTGCTATTCTTACTGAAGAAACATATGCAAGAACAAGCAGTTTGAGCTCACTGGGTACTATAAATGCCTCAACTACAGTCACAGCAGACTTGAGCAGAACCTGACAGTCCTACAGCTTTATCAAGAACTTTTTTAATTGCTCCGATCGCTGTGAACATTTAACTTTTAGTGTTATTTTGAGGTATACTGAGGTAATGCTTTTTCTCTAGAATGCATCGCCTCTGTCATATCATCCTGCCTTGTAATCAGTGTGACCACAGGGGGTTCCAGCCAGTTGCCTGAAGTGGGGAACAATTCAAACGGTTAATGCCATTTTGAGTTAATGTCATTAGGCATGTCTGCACCTGGAGTGAATCCTCCCATTATTCCTATTATTAGGTCCAGGATGCAATCAAATTAATTTATTACTAGTGCTTGGACTGTCTTCTCTTCTTTCTTCAATAAAGTGGAATACTTTGGATTCTGGCCACACCCCCAAAAAAGAGAAAGAACACAATTGGGAACTGCATTCCTAAAGATCAGGTGGATTTACTGTATCATGAAAATCTTCCGTGTTATACTGACAAGATAAAAGGATCATGACTTTTACTGGTCTTTTAAAGTACTCTTAAAATCCCATGATCAGACATCTAATTACCCTAATGGTCTGATGCATCTTGAATGACCAGATGAGCATCTGGAGAAGGTGCACAGATTTTTCAACACTTCTTACATGGCAAAGCAAGACAGCTGCCAAGAGCAAGTTCTGGAGAGCTCTGGTGAAAAAAGGTTCCACAAATAGGAGAAATGTACCGTGATAAGAAGGTTAATATATTCTCACATCAGCCGCTCTGTGACTTTTTCCTTAGTCACAGTGGTGCTTTGAGGTAAATACTAACATGGGCATGCTAAAATGCACACAATGGCAATGCCAACATGCCGAAATTAAGCAGGTACATGTTTACTGTACCATGTTCACCATCTCAACTTTGTTGATATATTTGAGTGGTGGACTGACCGATCAACTGACTGACCAACATCATCATTGTAAGCCATGACATACTGCTACCATATACGTAAAGCATTTCCCTTTATATGAAACAGTAAAAAGCTCAGAAGCCTTTGGCTTCTTCACAATACATCCTCAACAGTTTTGGCATTCAACTTTCAATTAATTTCCATAGTCGCCAACACTCTAAAACTTTTGGTTTATGTAACTAAATACCCCTAATATCTGGGTCAAGAGCACTCCAGGAAAAGCTGAGGAAGCTCCATGCACCACAGAACAATATTGGCAGACAGAAAGGTCTTTAACCAGAAGGAAGACACTTTAGCTTCACTCCAAATTAGAGGGAGTCATCTTCTGTTAGAGTACAATATTTTCTTTGGATATAAACACTTAAACATATATATTTCCAAATTGTTCCCATATTGTAAGACCACACAAGGATGTAATCTCATTTTCCTGGCAGATGATCTAGAGTACGGAAACATATGATGTCTGCTTAATGAAGTCAAGTTCATAATTCACGGACACAAGGAATGTTCGCCACTTCCCCAAAATTGGTTTTGTTTGTTTATTCACAGTCTGTGATACTTGTTCATGACCATAGTCATTCATCACCTTTGAAGGAACATTTTATTGCTTATTTATGTGGCCATCCAGGCTGTGCTAATGATCTCTGTTGCTGATTAACATTCCTTTTGACAGAAATCTGTTTTTCTAATGGGAAACTCACAGCTCAGCACACATTGCATCTTTCCTGCACACCTGAAATGCAAACCAGTCATTGCTTACAATAGCTGTTCATGTTTTATGCTCCATGTCATCACATGGTGGTACTGCCACCACAGTCCAACCAAACAACAACACTTACTGCAGCATCAAGACAAATAAAGCACAAGCAGCACTACCAGGCAGTAGCATAATACATTTGTCATAGCTCATAGAGATTTTTGATATATGTTTTGATAGCAACGTAACATTAACACGTTCCTGGGACCTGTTTGTTAACTAAACATTGAATGAATCAGTTGACACTTAAAATGACAATAAAATATAAAATGTATTTTTATATAAAACATATTTTTGCAAATGAAGCAACAATAGCCAGTATTTACTATGTCATTTGGTCTTACACCGTACAGTCATTTTTTCCCCTGTGAGTTAATAAGCATATGTTAGAGTGGGGGAATGCAAAATCTAAGAAAACAAATGATGTTATGTCCCGTTTTGTTTCCAAATGCTTTTTATTCTGAAAATGGAGGGAAACATCATTACAAATGTTGGCACTATTCAACAAATACTTGACTAATGTCTACAATCAGGTCAACCAGTGCAATTTTAAAAATGCCAGAATGACACAATGAAACATGTCACTCCCTTCAGTTTCAGTCCAAATAGTTGAATAGCTAAGTTAAATTCATTGTCTATCCCAGAAAAACAAGACCACTGCTGACTAATGTCAAACACTGATTGCATCACTGGCGGGGCGGCTGTAGTTTACGAGGTTAAGCGGATGCGGGCAAGATACTGAACTCTAAATTTCTTCCGAAGGCTTTGTCATTGATGTGTGACTGGTTTAGATTAGATCCTGATGGATATATTGGCACCTTGTATGGCAGCCTCTGCCATCAGTGTATGAAAATGTGTGAATGGGTGAATTCAGCATGTAGCATAGAGTGCTTAGAGTGGCCGAAAGACTGGAAAGGTGCTTTATGTTGTAAACAAGTCTTAAACAAGTCTGTTTACATTTACCATTATTGTGACCATGTAGACTTAACGTTGGGTCTATGAAGTGCTCTTGTATGTCTTCTGATGTGACTGGCGAAAGGCTGTTGATGTGTTTTACTAGTTTCCTTTATTACAAACATGGATGATTCTTTCAAATGAGTGGCATAGCCATCACCACGTGGAAGTTTAGATAGGCCAGGCTCAGACCAAGGAAGGTAGGAGCCTTTTTTTCACACATCTAATGATCATTTCAAATCTTTTTACTTTTCTCAGGGCTCGGTAGGATCCACTGGAATTACAGGGTTACCGGGAAAAGCTGGGCAAATGGTAAAAGTTCAGACAATCCTGATGACTACTGAAAATAACACAAGAAGTTTAACAATCTTAACTGTATGGCATTATGTTTCCAGGGAGAAAAAGGAAGTTCGGGACCTCCAGGGCCACCAGGTTATCCGGGAGACCCTGTATGTATAAAACGATTTAGAGTCAAATTCAGAGCTTGTGTGCCATTATAATTTGTATGTATAATCCTTGTCTGGTTTCAGGGTCTACCTGGGAGAGATGGAAAAGTTGGATTTCCTGGGGGATCTGGTCAAAAGGTATGTTAGTTTTGACAGTGAAGAACAATATGTTTCAAAGCCCATTCAGGGGTTTGGAGAATAATAGAGACATGAGGCTGGCTAAGCGTGCACATTCTTAAAAAGACTTTGCCGTTCCCAAGAGTTGTGTTGTTGATGTTTGGCAACCATGGAAATGTAGTCATACAGTGCTGGTGTCTCCCTCGTCTTTTTCCAAACCACATTTGACAACTTTTCTACACATAAAAGTTTAGATGGATGCCTATAATAAATCCAACGTGACATGTAAAAAATATGAGGCAATGATGTGTATGATGATGATGTATCAATGTAATTTTTTTGTTTCTCCGATATATTAAGGGAGATGCTGGAGCTAGTGGTGTTCCTGGTGTTGATGGAAGAGAAGGCCATCCTGTGAGTTGTAAACAAAGACATTATTCATTGTGCATGTTTAGTATTTTGTAGGTTGTTTGAGCTGTTGCATTTTTATTGATTCTTGTGCAAGAATGTGTTTTGAGTTAAGACTGGAAGGAAAGAAAGGGGAGATTTATATATGTGGTACTTTACATTACATTTTACAAATTGTAGCTGATGCAGAAGATTCAAACAGGCAGATACTGTGCAAGTCCTGGTTTTATGGGTCACATAGATTTGCACGCAGTAACGTGTTTTATTGTAGTAAGATTGCAGTGTGTTAACATACTGTCAGCAGTACGGAGAGTAGCCCTGGCAGCCTGTGAATTAGGGGTATTTCCCCTGTAGTTCATCCCAGGATAACCCTCTTATGTAACGGCTATAATCTAAGGCAGTGAAAGTAACTCAGCAAGGGAATGCTGCGGTGCTCTAGCAAATCTGTTTTAGGAAGAAAGTGTTTCAACTTGGCAGCAACCCCACTGATCATGATCATAAGTGTTATGCAAAAGTTTGTGATGGGTTTACAAAAGATGAGTCAGTTGCTCCACAAGGCTGAACTCCATTTTTCCCCCACCAGAACAATATTGTTAGTGATGTATCCAAGGAAGTTAAAACAAGATGAAGTTAGAGCTTTGGTGTTGGCCCCAAGACAGGGATTTCTTCCCCTATAGGGAGTGTGAGAGTGTGTGTCTGGGTGGCTCTATCTATGTCTCTCTGCATGCCTGTCAGATCTATTCACTAGGAACATATGTTACTCAAACTTCAGTTTGAGGCAACTGCAAAGCATCTGCAAGCATTTATCTCAGAAGAAAAAAACATCCAAACAAAAAAACTATAGAAGCTCTCCAGGGTTATTTTGCTGCATGTGCTGAACCACATAAACTTCCAATGTATTAAACCACTTATTTATAAATTTGGATCTGCTTTCTTCTTTTTTCCCACATGCAATTCAAACAGAAACTATTTTTTTATTATTGCTTTTATCAGCAAATAAAACTTTCACAGTTCAGGTGCAGTTCATGGGATTCAGGATCATGCACTTTGACATAGCGTTAAAACATTAGGTAGTGCTGTATTAATGCACAGAACAAGGAAGTTTAAGAAAATAAATTAAATGAAATATTCTTCCTTAAAGCCCTAAACCATGTGCCTCTATAACTGGCCAACTGTAACTAGAGAGTTTAATATTTTGAAAGACATTTTTCAGTGCACTATATCAATTCAATCCATTCTTTTTACTGAACAATTGGCTACAATTGTTAAGAACACAATGAAGTAATTGTTTTATTTTGAAAGGACATAAACTGAAACCTGTAGTCCTTTATGCTACTTTTAGAATCAGTTCAGAAACATATGAAAACATACAGTTTTATGAAAAACTAATGGACAAACAGAAGCTTTTAATATTTTTTGAGAATATTTATCAGTAATACAGTATAATGCGTTTCCTTGTTCCCAGGGTATGCCTGGGTTGCCAGGAATTGCAGGCCTCAATGGACAAAAGGTGAGCTGATGTTCCTTACACATGTGCAAAATAAACTGATGAATGGTTTTACATCATTCTTTGTGATGTTTGACTGACATGATTTTCATTTAGGGGGAAGCTGGTTTGCCTGGACCCAGGGGCTTCACAGGATCGACTGGACCACCTGTAAGTTAACAGCTGTTGGACTATTTTTGTGTAAGTGTACATATTGCATCTGAAGAGTTACTGAAAAGATTTCTTCACTCTCCTGTAGGGTGAGATGGGTTTACCTGGTGCACCTGGGTTAAAGGGATCAATAGGACCCAAGGTAATTATGTATGCCTGTAGAAAATCCCCTTTGAGCTTATTCAAACAGCTGTATTGTCAGTGATGTAAAGCTACAATGAAGCTGGCAGAAATAATCACTGACTTTCATCTTACCGGCAGTCATCAAAAGGATTTCATAAAGTATTGAAATGGATAAACTGTGCACTAAATATAATGTGAGTTTATCCCTCTCTGCATCCCTGGGGCTATGAGCACACCGGCTCAACCTGTGACCCAGAAAATTCAACACTACGGATCAGTCCACACAAGCCAGCCTTGGCAACTGACAAGCTGCAGGTCAAGCCATGTCATGATTTAAATTATAACTTTTCAACCTTTTTCAACCACAACTTCAGCCTGTTCTTATCCAAGAGGGTAATTTGTGAAACCAGCACGGACTGATACAAAATTTTGTTTGCCCAATTTGTAAATGCGAAAACAAGAACAACTGTTTTTATCGACAATATTTAGATAACACAAAGCTATGCTCTCTGTACTCCAACACAACGAACTCTCCCCAGCACTCTTCTCTCCAACTCCACCTGACTCAATGTTTCCACCGTTGTCTTCCGGAAACAGGTCACCTCTGCTGGGATTTCATAACGAGACTTCTCACATCTTTCCATAATGTGGTCAGACAATTATAACAACGATCTGAGCCTGTTAGTGGCAAAAACAAACACTTTTAGTGGACATACATTGGCCATGATTATTGCCTCATACAGTAAGATTACATTGCAGCCCGGTTCACAGCTGCTGGCTGCAACACTTTAGGTCAATACTGGACCAATTTTGAAAATTGTTGTTCTCATTAGTCACTTAGAGACAAAAACATTGGAAATAGAGTCCAGGTTGTTCCCCCAAGTTCCCACTTTAAGTTGAGCCAGAGCATCCTGTAGTACAGTTAAATAGCTGCCAATAAGTAGTGTATCACTGTAGCGTTGTATGGCACTACATTTCCAAGCCCATCTAGCCAACACAACATGCATTACAGTGCACAGTGTCATTAGTTTAGATAAGGTCAAATCTTTTAAGCTTTAAAACCAATGAATTGGTTGAAATGCACAGAAAGCTGCTTGGGTCTGGAGCACTGCATGTTTTGTTTGCTCACTGTTTTTCAAAATGACGATCTCTTGGCCTCACAACACAGTGCTAAATTAAGCAGTGATCCGGCCCTATTGCTTTCGTCAGTGGAATTTTCATGGAAATGTAAGCAGTCTGGGCTAGTCTGGTCTGGACGCTCCGTCTCCTAATCACTTTTCATTAGCTGATCTGCCTTTAACAAGCCAATGTGTATTGGTAAATGGCACACATGTGAAAAGCTAGTTTATGGACAGGCAGGCAATACTTTGATTTTGTGGCTGCGCTTCAGACTGCAATTACAGATGTTTGTTCAACGAGAAAAGAAAGCACACAATAACACATAATAAAATGCCAAGCTGCAATACACCAAAACCTTGTGAAAGTACTGTATGCTAAAACTGTTGCACACATCAATGAAAATAAATCGGGACAAGGAAGTGAAAATACCAACTGCATTGTATGTTTTCTGTAACATAAGACATGTTTTATGTCTTAATCAAGGGGAATAAGGGTGAAAGTGGAAGTCCAGGTATACAAGGAACACAGGGGCCTACGGTATGTTTCCATTTAAATAATCCAATATGAACCAGGTCGAATTATGTCTGCTGTAATACTTTATAGAATCAATATGGCTGCAAGTAAATACAAGTGTTTCCACAATGCAAAAATAAAAAATAAATGTATTATTGTTTTTAATAACATGTGTTAAATGTGTCACTATTAAAGGGGGGAGCAGGACAACCAGGAGGAGCAGGTCAGCCGGGGCACCCAGGCATGCCAGGCTTGAAGGGCAGCAAGGTATTTGTGATTAAATTTTTTCTGCCAGTCACTAGTCACTAGTGCTAATTTCGTTAACAAAACTATGACGAAATACATTCGTCAACAACATTTTTTGGAGACAAAGACGAGACGGCACCGACGTCATTAACACTTACTGTAATGATTATCATCCTGCGTTACTGTTGAAAAAAATTCCGGGACTAAAATGTAGTTTACGAAATAAAAACTCCATTCATTTTCGTTGAGGCAAAAAGAGGCCAGAAATTATTATAGGGTTTTTTTCCTCAATGAATTAGTTCTGTTTCCTGCGCTGCTCGTGGCTGATATTTACCCTGTCAGTGCTGCGTGCAAAAGCTTTGATACACCGGCAACAATACACAACACTGGAGGAATTTAATTTAATAAAAGAAAAAAAAAGCAAAGCATAATGACAACAGGGCTTGGAAGAAGACAAATGAACTCATATATGGGCCCATTTTTGTTTCATTGAGGCAGTGAAAAATACAAAATGCATCTTTTTATCAGACGGGAAGCAATGTGGTCATAGAATAGCTGGGAAGAATACCCCCAACCTGAAGGGACACGTCAAGGCTCACCACAAAGAAATTGAGACCAGACACGTTATACAAAGCTGCATTCTTAATCATTCAACCTGTGTTTTTCATCATGTAAGGATAAGATAAAGTCTTATGAAAATGTTTTTGGATAGACTAGATTGACTGAAATGTTCAATATAAACTGATGACTTGAAAAAAGTAATGTCAACAGTTTTCATTGACTAAAACTAGATTACAATAGTTATTATTTCCTTTGACTAAGATAAGATCAAAATGCTCAGACTTTTGGTTGACTTAAACCTGACTACACAAAAACAGGATCATGTTGACAAAATATGATTAAAGCTAACAAGGACATTTGACACAGGAATAAGACTAAATTAAAAAATAGCTGCCAAAATTAACACTACCCCATACTATTTTTTGTATCTATCTATCTATCTATCTATCTATCTATCTATCTATCTATCTATCTATCTATCTATCTATCTATCTATCTATCTATCTATCTGTAAATCATTTGGAACCTTTGTTTGTGTAGCTGCCACAAAATGTTCTCAAGTTATAATACATGTCATTATTTTTTATCAGGGACAAAGAGGAAATTCAGGTGAAGGAGGACAACCGGTAAGACTGAAGACAAAATTAGATGATATGACATGATCATGTTGACCTCTGTAATGCTTATCTAAAAAAATAACACAAATTGAAAGCTTGAATGTTGAATGTAGCTCATCACCATTAGGTGTCTGATTAAGACTTTGGTCCGATAGAAATCGCTAGCATAAATTATTAAAATGTGGAAAAGTCTGAAACTTAATCAGTTATTGTTCTAAAGTTCTAAACACTACAGACAGTCCATACTGTAAGTAGCGTTCCTCTATTAGTTGAGAAATATATTGTCTTTAATTAATTTCACATAGAAACAAATTTCAAGAATCTAATGGCAGTAAAGCCTCCCTTGCTGTATCACATATTGATTATTTGTTTTAAAAAAGCATGTGTTTTTTAGAAGTATAACTGGATATATGCCATTCACCTGACTTTCAACATGGTTTTCTCCATTAAGCTAAACTGGATCAGTGTCATGTCCTGACAATGCAACAAAGAAGTGTATTCATGTTTATGTAAAAAAACTAATCATGCTGTTTTTTTATTTAAAACACATTATCACCAATGAATACTACTGCAAATATCAATCATCATGTCTTGAATGCATGTTTTACTGTCCACCATGTGCTGCACATACAGTATAGACTGGTGCTTGAAACAATGATTTCAGATGCTTTAATGACATTAATGTAATGATTTTCTCATCAGGGCCTTAGAGGTGAAAAAGGAGAGCATGGTCAGCCAGGGGAACACGTGAGTCTCTTTGATCAGCTTTGTTGTGTGATAAAGACTTTTGACAAATGGACACAAGTAGTGCAAAAAAAAAAAAAAGCCCATTAAAATTGCTTCGATATTTTATAAGATATTGTACTATGCGTTTTGAAAATTGGTTTCTTTTAATAATGTGCGAATTAGAATACAACTTAACAATATATTACCTACTTCCCTTTTGAATGTCCATGTCTGTTAATCTGTTACACAGCAGGGAAGCTCAAAAACTGTAACTTAGTTTTAAATGAAGATAGCGCCACCATGTGGCCGTTTGGTAAGCACTTTAAATCTTTACTCACAACTCCTGAACTGTGAGGTTAAGCATTATTTTATTTATTTTTTGGAATAAGGAGTTATCGCAGCACATATCTTATCTATCCATATAGGCAATACCCATAGTATGGTGATTTTATTTATTTATTTATTTTTCCACAACTCCTCATCCAAACCATGTTTGTTTCATAACATACTTGTATGACCCTATAAGGATGATCCTTTTACTGACTCAAATTCTTGAAGGCCTATTTGACATAAATTCTGAACACATGCAGGTGCAGCTGTAACGAAATGTAGATGTGCATACCAGAGTGATACCGCCATATTCAATTCTATTTAGCCTATTGTTGGTGCTACAACAATTTGACACCCACTGAGTGGCCATGAGTGGGTTTTTAATGACTTATCCTTTCATTGACAGGGCTCCAGTGGTCCAATGGGACTAAAAGGAGAGGTATGTGAAGCTAAATCCTTTAATAACTGTACCTCCTTCCAACCTGAATTGTTGTATTTATTGCTAACCCTGGGGTGGTATTTTTGCCAGAAAGGGACAGCTGGGGATGCTGGGCAGAGGGGTCAAGAAGGTCAAGTTGGACGGCCCGGACAGACGGGTCAGGCAGGCCCACCTGGTCCCCGAGGGCTGCTGGGGGAAAGCGGTCCACCTGGCTCACCTGGACCTGAAGGAAGATCTGTATGTGCTGCACATTGTGTTTTATCTGATACTGGCAAATATAATGGGCAGATGAATGATCCATCACATTCTATTCCAGGCAAGTCAAATGTCAGACAGTCACATTCGGCAAATCTGCAGAGAGATTCTTCTGTGTGAGTATCATTACAGACTGAAGATGTATGTCTGTGTGTTTTCATCCCCATCTGAAATATTTTCATTGTCAACCATCCTAGCTGAGCTTCCTACATTGTTGCTGAGCAACCAGCAGAGTAGCTGTTCCAGATGTCAAAGCCGGCCTGGATCTCCTGGTCCTCCAGGTCCAATTGGGCTCCAGGGACTCAGGGGTCTTCCTGGACTTAGTGGCTTCAGGGGACAGCCGGGCCACCCTGGCCGGCCAGGACACCCTGGTATTAATGGGCTGAAAGGTAAAACCAGTGTCTACAGTATGTTATTAAAGCTGTTTTGCCGAATGCTCAAACAGGTCCACTTGTATTTGAAGGAGAACCAGGTTTCAAGGGTGAGAAGGGGAGCTCTGGTCGAACCACCATTGGAGACCAAGGGCCACCAGGGCCTCCAGGTAAATATTGTGGATTTCATCCTTTTAACACTGTTCCATTGAAACGGTCATGGCTTAATGTTTTTATCTCCACAGGTCCAATGGGTCCGGAAGGGTACAGTAAGCCGGGGCATCCAGGTAAGCCTGGATCCCCCGGTCTAAACGGTGCAGAGGGTCAAAGCGGTAATCCTGGCATCCCTGGTCGGCCTGGGGTGTGTGATCCATCCATGTGCTACGGTAGCATAATGAGGCGGGATCCTTACAGCAAAGGGCCAAACTATTAACGTAATGCAGCGTCACTGCAGGCACCAGTCTAGAGCTGATGTGGAACAGCCATTCTCAGGAAGATCTCATCTTTACAGTTTCTCTCTGTCGTGGACACAAACCGGACCTCCTCTAACACATTGTATGTGATCTCAGACAGTCAACAGAACTAGATCCTATCACATTTTCTCTGTTGGTATTTTGTATTATTATTCACATGCCCTTAAAAATGCTTGGAGGTTCTAATGGGGTTAAGATCATTAATAATTGACTCCATTTAAAACCTCTCATCTGAGCACCTTGAACTCATGTACATCATGTATGTCTGGATCTCTCAGTGCAGCTGGCGCTTTTTCCCATGTTGCCCTGCTGTTGCTTTGTTGCATGTTGCTTTCTAAATTTTCACTGCACATTGGGTGGGTGATATATTTTCCGTTGAAAAAAACCCACAACTTCTATGATCTATAATTCCATGTTCAGTAAATTATTTCACCATGAATTGTGTAAAAATTGGCATGTTTCAGCACAAGACTGTGATTCCCTGTAGCTGATTATGAGCTGCTGTAAGCCTGTGTTTCTAAAGCATTCCGTTTTTTACTGTTAAGCACTCTTCATGAAAACCTTTTAACAGCTAACATTGTATATCACACAAATGAATACTTTCCCCCGTATCACAGTACATGTTATTTTATTCCAATTAGGAACAACATTATTAAAAGTTTTACTTTGAAATTTGATGTAATTTATGTTCCAGAGGCATACCTTTCATTACTGTAGCAGGTATTTTATTGTTATTTATAAAAGTAAAAAAAGTCATAACTGTGTATTTCAGCAACAACATGTCTTAAACAGCTTTTGTAATTATATTATTTTGTGTTAAAGTGACTTTTGTATGACCATTTAAAAAAAAAAAACTAGAATTAAAACATCTTACTGATTGTGAAATTTGTTTGGTCTGTGCTTTGGGCCTTACTTTTCAGCTACATTCCTGGACTCTATATTATCAATCTCATCTTTCTCTTGGATTTTTTAAATTGTGAAAAACTTTGGTTGTTTCGTTTGCTTTCAAAGTTTCCATTTTTACAGCAGCATCAGGTCGGATGATGTGTGGAGCAAAAAAGAGATCAGTACCTGGTTTCTCCTCTAAGGACACATACAAGTGCAGTTCGAAAGCTGGCAGTGTATGCGTGGGTGGGTGGGTTGGAAGTTAACCTTCAGAAATGACAATTTAAGTGCTCTGTACACTAGATGGTGCTATGTGGTAACATCCCAGCATGTCCAGGAGTTACTTTACCTAAGAGAGGGCTTCCTTTTTTTCATGTTGGACAGCAGCCACCCATCACATAGAAACTCTGAGTATTTATGTTTTTAATTATCCCAGCATACTTACTTCAAACAGTTGTTTGCTTAATGCTCCTCTGAGAAATAAGCTTAGGCTTAGGAACTTTTCTATACAACTGTTTGTGGTATTTTTTAAAAATATAATTATGAAGATGGAAATCATTGTAGACAGCAGCTGAGGCTCTATACTGAATTTGCAGTATCCTTATTAATCGTATAACTGTATTAATATTTGTATCTCTTCCCTGATCTGTTCCTAATGGAATTGTTATTATACTGTATAATTTTGAGTGCAGGCCATTACAAGATGGTACACTTGTTTGATTGTGCATTTAATAAAATAATATTTAACACCATCCCAGTAGATAATGTTTAAGCCCATATGGATACAAATAGGATACTTGTAGTTGGTGGTGAATGCAGCTGGAGCCGTCTCCCATAAACATGCGGACTTCAATAAGTTGAGGTGATTAAAAGCCTCTGTCATTATTCTTTCACTCGTTAAGACGGGCTCTCGGATTTCAAGTGTCTCCTTTTACACTCCTGAGCCGCCACATTCATCATGGGACTGGGCTGAAGTTTTATTGCAGCCGCGAGAGGTGGATGCAAAAACAAAAGTTTGAGAGTGGGATGGACTCAGAGGGCAACTAGCCCCAATACACTCCCTCGGGAGGGAAAGTTAAGGGGGAAAAGAGGAAAGAAAGTCGAGCTGCTCTCTGTTCATTTTTGACACAGTTCAACACAGTTTCATCTACTGGAAATTTAAGGGTATCCCTCGACGTTATGGGCGTAACTACGCGTTTCTGCATCACAGAGGAGTAAGGTGAGGGACGGGGTCATAGCTCCATAAATACTTGGTGTGGCAGTGGCAGAAGCTTTGGATGGACCCTGGAGGAGTAAATACTGCCGGAGGAAGCTCGCGCATACGCGCACAGGAGAGGAGCGGCGACTTTTCTGCAAGCTGATACCTCATTAGCAGACGGGCTGACTGGTTTAAAAAAAAAAGAAAAGAAAGAGCCTCCTCAGTTACCACCGTGAAAGTTGCGGTGCCTCTGTCTAATATGGAAAGTCTATGAGTTCGTATTGGCAGATATATAAATGATTTTATTTTTCTCACAGAGTGCGATGTAGTTCAACTTCACAGCCCCAAAAGTGAACTATTTGTCAAGATGACAGCGCTTACACCTCTGAACCGTGCTGTACTTGGACTTGCGTGGAGCTGCTTGAGTTTTCTGTCTTGCGCCCATTGCGGGTTAAGTGACAACCATGTGCACTCTAGTTTTATTTACAGGAGGTTGCGCAATCATGAACGCAGGGAGATCCAAAGAGAGATCCTCTCCATCCTGGGCTTGCCTCACCGTCCGAGGCCCTTCTCTCCCGGTAAGCAGGCGTCCTCCGCGCCGCTGTTCATGCTCGACCTGTACAACGCCATGGCCGTGGAGGAGGAGGAGGGGGTGCAGCAGCAGCAGCAGCAGCAGCAGCAGGGCGCAGGGAAGAGCTTCGGTGCCAAGGCTCAAGGGCAATCCAGGAAAGGTTACTACAGCCCCCAGCATGCCGGGTACTCCCGTGTGGCACAGCCTTACCGAGCGGCCCCTCTGTTAGGCCACAGCCCCGCACTCACCACAGCGCAGGACACCAACTTTCTCAATGATGCCGACATGGTGATGAGTTTTGTCAATTTAGGTAAGTGGCATTAACATGTTTTCGTTTCTCACCATGGTTTCCTTAAATCTATTTTATGAATTTCGTAGAAATTGGATTGCGGGCCAGGTTTCAATATTATTTAGAGAGATCTCAAAATTTTAAAAACTATCTGCGCACTAATGAAAAGCCTTTAACTTTGTTTTTTTGTTTTTTTTTAAATCCTGCAGCATTCAAGTATTCATTCGTGTATTTGAACAGTTCAAGAGTATATTTCAGTCCATTAATATATAATTAGCCTGACTATGTTGCTTTCAGCACATGTGGTTAATTGATTTTGTCAATATAATTTGACACATGCACATTTTGTTTAAATAATCTGAGATATGTGATCCTATAAAAGAAACTATACAAACTTATTTAAGTTTTACAGTTGTTCAGTCCTCCTTACTCATAAGCTTATTTATTTTATTTCAAAATCTAAATGTGAACATGTGAGTACATCTTCAGACATCAGTCAGTTCAGTTGCTTATGTCTTAGAATATTTGAGTATTTATCAGATTTAGGCCCAACATTTTGACCTTATCAATTTGTGCTGCTTCCCATTAAAGAGCAGCTGATCTTCATAATGATTGTGTTTGTTCAGTAGCAGCGACCCTTAACCCAGCAGTTCAGAGCACCTTATCAGATGACTGTCTGACCTTGAGAAAATTGGTCTAAATTATTTCCTGTTGTTAAAAAGGGAGTGATATTGACTGATGCCTTTATTTCTTGAGGTCCTGTCACTAAAACAAAGCAGTAGCTCCATTCTTAATACATGTTCTTTGTAGCATTTAGGCTATTGTTCTGTAATGGGAATTATAATATTATCCATGTCATGTTGAAAGTTAGTCTGAAATTAAATATGAAACAGCACTGCAGAATCCCAAATGAAAGATAAATAAATCACCATAAATAACATTTAGGTAACATAGCGTTGAGGATTTCAAGGACTTAAATATAGAGCAAAACATGTAAAAGTGAATTTGTGTAGAGTTGTTGGAAGCATAATCCCTCACCTTGGCCTGAGCCCATCTGTTTCCACTTACCACTATACTAGGGCATGTACACTGTCAGCCTTGAAAGCTCTGCTCTCGTTCTGGGGACTGTCAGTGAAGTGTTCAATGGGGCTCTGTCTTTATTACAGTACACTCAAATATAGCTACTGACCTCAACTGTTTAAGAAACGTCTATGTGGCAATTCATGCAGTTTAATATGCTTACTGTAACCATTTGAACTTCTCGTTAATAAGAAGTCAGCTATTGAAAATCCATGAGATTGTATGCAAAGGGAGTAAAGATGAAACACAACACCGGTCATTTAATAAACTTGTTAACAAAAATACTGGAATGAATATGGATACTGTCCTGGTAGAACAAGCTGAATCTATATGCAACACATCAAGAATGCACCAGAGAGTGAAGTCATTATTATTTAATACTTATTCTAAGAGCTAGTGGCACCTCTGCTTCAGATTACTGCCTGTGGCTAATATAATGGAACACGCTCAGTGGGTAAAAGTCAGACCTGACCTCTGGCCTGTTTGTGCTAAGTAACCGCAGGCGTTCTCTCTCGATAAAATATCAGGGAAATGCACTGCATGATATCACCGCGGATGTCAGAAAATCCACTGACCTCAGCCACATGCTCCTTTTCTGCTACTAGGCAGGGGTGTGAGACAGTTAGTGGCCGCCTTTTTAGCAGCATCAAAGTATCTTTTGTCACATGTTGATACACTAAGGCTCTTTGAGGGGGTTTATTTTATCCCCAAAAATACAGTAGATGCAACCCCTTGAAAGCTGTTCATATCTTTTATTTTTTAAATCTAAAACAATTATACGTGTTATACGTTTTTAAACATTTTCAAAAATGAAAGTCCGGACAAAATATGTTATGTTACTCATTATATAAGGAATATTTAGTTTTAAAGGTTAAGGTTCGTTAAACGCTCTTAACTCATTGTAAGAAACCTACAAGAGGTCAGTATGAGGTCAGAGTAGACGCTCACATGACGTTGAAGAATCCTGTCTGGTCTTTTCTCACTTGAGGAGCAGACGAAAGTGTCTTTAATTGAAATCAGCCTGTTTTTCTAAACTGACAGCCCATTCATCATGGCCAGAGAATGCAGTTAGGCACACAGTAGAGAGCCTGTCTGGGAACTGCTACCTGTATTCAGTTGACTGATTTAATGAACTGGAAAGTGCTTTTGTTGGTAGTCAAAATGTTTGGATTGGACCTGGAATGTAAAAGAAGATGTGATAAATTACTCTCTTTCTGTGCGTTAATGCTGCCATATTTTCTCCTCAGAGCAACGCGCACAGCGGTTCAGGAGTTGAAGTCATATTTTTTGGTCAGTTGTGAGCTTTTGCTGCCCGTAAAAATGAAATTAATTATAAAATATTTTCTTCCCAGTGGAAAAAGATAAAGATTTTTCCCATCAACGAAGACACTACAAGGAGTTCCGTTTTGACCTGACGCAGATCCCTGAAGGAGAGGCGGTGACTGCGGCAGAGTTTCGGATCTATAAGGACCGCAGTCATGCTCGCTACGAAAATGTTACTCTGAAGGTTACCATATATCAAGTCATCAAGGAATATCAAAACAAGTAAGTAGCTAATCAACCAAAACCAAAAGACAATGTGGGATTGAAACTAAGTAGATTTACTTTAAGTACTGTACCTACATATATTTTTGAGGTACTTGCACTTGAGAATGTCCATTTTCTGCTACTTTATACTTATACTCCAAACAATTTTAGATGCAAATAATTTATTTTTTACTACATTTATCCGACAGAAGTAGAAGAAGTTACTTTTTATGATCTTAAATACCGTACATACACACTTACATACACATGACCTGCTACCCAAAAAATGTCTTGTTATAGATTAAAATAGCAACAACATATAAAATGGTTAAATTAGTTCGACCTCCACCATCTAAAACATTAAAATGCTGCTTTCTAATCAGTGATTTTAGTCCAGTAACACTCTGACGGGGTCCCAATCAGTACTTTGACCCCACAGTTATCCTATTTCAAAGTTAAAGAGGCAAATAGTCCAACAGCTATTGTCTTGCGCAGTTAAAATTTTACACTCAAACAGACCGCCCTTCTATCTCCAACTCTGTTCTCCTTCAGTCGCACCATGTCTGCCTTACAAATATAGTTCTCGGATAAAGAGAACTCCATTAGCAAGTTGGCCACTTATGAGGCTTGGAAGGTCCATCAGTTATCACTCGTCTTGTGTTGCCTGCCAAGCTGGCTGCGTCCCAGATGAAATCATGAGGGCCCACAATAGGGGGGAAGGGGCTCCCTTGGGTGCTGCTGTGGTCACTGTTATGCCCACCACCTGCCTGTCTTAACAATATTCCGGAAGTTTAAACCATGACATAGCTGAATACACAAGGGTGTACTTAAAAGTGGGCCCACATTTGCTTGTCAAAAATGTGTGTGGGTGATTGAAGGGGAGATACGGCCCTCCTGGGCTTTGAAAAGGTCCAAGTCAATGGACTCTGGCATCTTAAAGGGGGAGACTGCTCAGTCTGAGTTTTCACACACATTTTCATGGGAAATGGTGTGTTTGAGTTAGTGTTAACACAGGAGAACAATTACTCCCCAGTGCAAGAAATCTTTGAAATAATATTGGAGTATGTTTTTAAAAAATCAGTTTGCTGTAGTGTTTCCTGCACTTAAAAAGCCACACTAAAATCAAATGGTATGAGTACTATTAGTTTGTAAACCTTTTTCTTCAATATACAGAATGTTAATACCGTACACACAGATTGATGGTTATTTCGCAAGTTAATGGGGTTAGGTAGCAAAACTAGAACCCCTTTGTTGGGGTATTTTAAGGGTTGTAGATAGTGACCATGTACAGTACAGTAATAGTAATGTCCCTAGTTCCAGTCCATCCAACAGGGACTATCTCCCCTCACTTCCTGTCAATTAAAAACCCCTTTCGTGTGGTTAAATAAAGATTGTGGTAAATGTTAAATACAGCAAACTATTACTCAACTCTACTGAACTGGAGATGCCGGTGTTAAAGGTACCTTGTAGTGTTTTTTTTCTGAACAAAGTTATGTTTTCATTCATTCTTTCTCACCAAAACACATTGTCTGTTCATTTTTGTTAGAATTCCAAACCTACAGTTTTAACATCCTTGTTTGTTTGCTAGCAGTTGTCTTCCTCACTGCCATTGTTGGGACATTGCAAAATATTTTGGTTCTTTATTGCCATCGTCCTTGAGCACATGAACGGAACAAACAAGGACATACTGCTTCACATACTGGTGGTCAAAAACTCCACAGGGTACATTTAAAGTCAGACAACTATGCACCGCACTGACCTCCTTTTACTCCACTACATCAGCGTCACATGATGTCCTATTCTGCTTCTGAACTTTGCTGCTGAACATAAATTGCTAATGGAGAATAGTGGCACGTGAACATAATTTGCAGGAGACAGGTTTGTCTAAAGAAGAGAAGTTACCTCTATCCCTGGTATCCACTCACTTTAACTCACTCTCTGTGGAAAAGTACATCCAGTAATCAGATATGAAGGGGCAGGAGAAGCATTTTCCTCTCGTGAATTCTTAACCGCCAACTAAATTATCACAGGATATGAGCTTAGTACTTTACATTTCAAAGAGGAAGTTCACCAGTATGTCACTCATAACAATTGACCTCATGTGGAATTCCATGAGGTTGAGTTTTATTACACCTGTAATAAACACACAAATAATTCCTATCACTATTGGGGCCACATGGAAACTCTTGGTTCTCTCTGACCAGCACCATGTACTGTAACCACAAGAACTGAAAAGGCACTCCCTTATCCGATCTGCCACTTGAAAGAAATCTGATGCAAATTGTAAAGCGGGGCTTTTTCGACTTAGGGTTGATTGATACCTTATGTCAGGCTCATGTTAAAAATATTCAAGGGCTGATATACATGATTCATAACTCCTGAAATGTTTTGCCCATCAAATAGCTGAAATCTTGGCACATGTTGTACCACTAAACTCTGCAGTTTATTAAGTCACAGCTTATTCAACAATAGTGGTGCTGCTTTCTTTCTTTTTTTCCTCTAGTACAAAGCTAGCATATAAAATTCCCAAATTACTCTTACACACCAAATCACCAGTTTTCAATACTGAAAGCCTTTTAAGAGACAAATGTTTGATTTCAAAAGAATTAAGAGAAGGAGAAACCAATAAAAGTCCCTCAGATTGTTGACTTCTGCTACAGAGTTTGATCCCAATGCTGGAAGGATGCTTTTTCCCAGTCACTGATACCTCGTTTATCTGTTCCACTCTAACTGGTTAAGACCTCTTGGAATCAGATAAATGTTCTCAAAGAAGCATATGGTGTCCTTTTTGTTTCCCATTAAAGCTTTGCAACATTAAGGTACACAGACAGTTTTCATTTGTTCTAGAGTTTAATGCACCATAGCAGGCACTGAGGTTTTCTAATGACCACATTCATTTCCCTGACACCTCTCCCAAACGCAGTAATATCTTGAAAACCAACATACCCACAGAGACTTATTATGAAAATCTTTTCAATGGATTATTATATGTTTTAAATAATTAGAAGACATACTGTATGTTTTAGTATTAGCAGTTGCTGCTTGCACGTTATGCACTGTTTGGGCGTGCATCATTTTAACTGCTGTTTATTTAATGCAGATGTTCATTTTATTGTTTTTTCTTACCTTCAGAGATGCAGAGACGTTCTTGCTCGACTCCAAAAAGGTCCAGGCATCCGATGGGGGCTGGCTAGTGTTTGACATCACAGCCACCAGTAACCACTGGGTGATGAACCCACAGCAGAACTTGGGCCTGCAGCTTGGTGTAGAAACTGTAGATGGCAAGTGAAGTTCAGTTTTTCTTTCAATTAATGTGTTCTTTTACTTGTAACATACTTTTGGAATACACAAAGTTAAGGAAGGTTAAAACAATATTTTCATTGACTTCAGGACAGACGTGACTTGTATATTTGACAATCTGTGGATTTTTTATTATTTACCACCAATAAAAAGGCATAAATATACAAAAAAGACAAATGGTTTGAACAAGTATATGTAAAGATACTGGACTTACCTTGAAAGCAGTCATAAAACAGGACAAAATCCCATTTTTCTTTAGTTTTGTTTTGAAAGTTTTATTTACCTTCTGTGTTTTAAAGGCCGAAGTATCAACATAAAATCTGCTGGAATCATTGGGAGAAACGGGCCTCAGTCCAAACAGCCTTTCCTGGTAGCTTTCTTCAAGGCCAGTGGGGTGTTGCTTCGCTCTGTCAGAGCTGCTGGTGGGAAAAAAAAGAACCACAATCGCAATAAATCTACTAATCAACAAGAATCATCTAGGGCACCAAAAACTGGAGGTATGTGCACTTATATTATAGTTAAGATGTTATAGGTAGTAAAGTAGTAATAGTAATATATATATTTTTATAATTCCTTTTATCCTACATACATCCGATCTCTCAGTTATATATATTTTGATGACATCCTTTTACCCTGTCCATCCATTAGTCAGACTAACCAACTTAATTTCCAGCAGCAAGACATCTCTACAAGTACTGGCCAGATTGCACACCGATGTGGGAAAGAAAACACAACTCCAAATTCATGGAACATCCATTGTTTTTCAACAGTATAACATTTAAAGGGAATATTTATCATAATAATGTTGTGATCAACAGAACACTAGGATGATCTTGTGTACTTCCAAAAGTCTGTAGTTATGGACTACATTTATGTATTTATAGTGCATTTCTTCAGAAGCTTTAAAGGCTTTATATAGGAAGTTAACAAAAATATATAAACATGAATTACTTTCTGTTATGATTAGAAATCTTTGATTGTTTTTCAGATTACAACACAAGTGAACAGAAGCAAGCCTGCAAGAAGCATGAACTTTACGTCAGTTTTCGAGATTTGGGCTGGCAGGTAAGACAACATTATTTCATATCTCCAAAAAAATTCTAATAATATTTTATAACACCACAATGAACAATGCATTTTGATTGATATTATAAGGTGTCATAAATAAAGGAAGCTCATGTTTTGTCCAGGATTGGATCATTGCACCTGAAGGCTATGCTGCATTCTACTGTGACGGTGAATGTTCTTTTCCACTCAACGCACACATGAATGCAACAAATCATGCAATTGTGCAAACCCTGGTAAGTACTCTTTAGAGTGCTTTGTGTATGCATATTGCAATAAAAATCACGTTATAAGCTACTATAATGTTCTCAGCAGTACTAATTCATTTGAAACTCACTGCTGTTGCACCTCTTTATGCTATCATTTATAGGTCCATTTAATGTTTCCTGACAATGTGCCAAAGCCATGCTGTGCCCCGACCAAGCTCAACGCGATATCGGTGCTTTACTTTGATGACAGCTCAAATGTTATCCTCAAGAAATATAGAAATATGGTAGTTAGGTCGTGTGGTTGCCATTAGTGACTGGCCTAACTTTAATTTATGCTATCTGGTATGGGTATCGCTGGAAAACGCATCTGCTGCAGGTGTGATGTGATGTACAGTATTATGTATATAAAGTTCTATTATCTAATTTATTTTGTTGTTTTTTTTAAATAGCACTGAATATTGTGATATTTAATTCATATGGACAAAATGTTGATTTTACTTTACGTCACTTACCAGTTAACTTTTGTGTCCGTTGGCATATACTCCCTCTAAGTTACGTCTGCATAACTTTTATGAGTTAACTATTCACTGGAGTCATTATGATACGTAAGATCGCTTGCCCTTCTGCTTGTTTTTCCCCTTTATGAATATATGTGTGCTATAAATGCTCACTGAGCTAGAATAATACATGGATGTCAGTATATGATGTATTAACCCAATACAGAGTAGTATTGAGACTTCTCCAGTCCAATAATACCTGCCTTTGATCCTGTTTATACCTAGACCTAGAAAAAAGACTATTTGTATAGTTCTTACTTGCAGCCAATCAATCACCTCAAGTGTTCTTCGATTTAATATGACATGTAATTGACTCACTACCGCAGCAGCTACAACCCACGCAGTCTGTGTTGGGGTGAAGTCGAGCAAGGTGTATTTGACAGAGTTGGCAGCTCAGCGGGCCGAGATACTTCCATTCACATGATGCGTATCGAACGAAGTAGGGAAAAAAAAGGTATCAAATGAAGTACTCTACTGGTATCAGTATCATTAAGTACAAGGGTAGTGGTAATATTTTAAAATACACTGCCCTAATTAGCACTTATATCACAACTAAAATAAGCTGTTGGAGAATCAAATTGGATTACTGGAAAAGAGTATTCTCTAATGTAAACCAAACTGCCCAAAGTTATTTTCAAGCTGCCACTGTCTTTCAGCACTGATACTGTTTCACCTTTTTTCAGGCCAACTTTTTTTGTTTTTCAGAACAGAATGTGTTCGCAGAAGGGGATTATGTCAGTTTGGAATGAAACACTCAAAATGTTGAGTGTTCACTTATGAATGAAGTCATTTTTTTTAGACAATGTTTATGTAAATCCCATCCACAAACACTATTTTCTCATTCCTCTGCAGACTGGCTGCACATGTTGTTTCTCCACACTAATTCTATCTTATGTTTGGGAAAAATATATCTTAATGTAGTTGTTGTTGTTGTGTATTTTAATAAATGTTCAACTTTGAAACTTGTATTTTTTACTTTGCCTTTACTTGACCTTACTACTTTTCCCGCTCAATTCATCACCTTAAACTATATGCAGAAGTCTTGGAGCTTTTTCCCCTCCTCCAGCTGCAAGTCCTCCAGCCTTTTCAAAAATCAAGTTGTTCTTTTGTATTTCTGTTTGGAGTTGTGCGGATGTTTTACACACTGTTGCTGGACTACCGTCTCAGATTTATAAATGTTTGACAAGTATGATATAAACTAGGGGTCCACCCAGGGAGCCTGCTGACATGCTCTTGGGGAGTGGTAATGCTAGTGGTACAGTTCTAGCAATAAAGCAGTGCTGTGACCTCCAAAGAACGCCCCAAAATGTGATTATCATGAGGCAGCCAGCAGAGAAAAGTATATCATTTTGTAAGTAACCCCTTCCTGAGTATGGGGAAAGATACCATCCATCACATGATTTATGGGATGTGTATGGCACACCTCTGCTTGCTTGCATTCTCCGTACAGGTATTTTGGACGTTGCCATTTGCTCAGAGCTAAGATTCACCCCGGGAAACAGAGTAGAGAACATAAACTAATCTGAGCAAGTGTTGTTGCATTTCCTCCTCATTCAGGATATACAGAATTTTCATTAAAAATTGCGAGAAAACGTGCTGTTTCTAGAAAAGTACTCTGGTTACGCATGGATTTTCAATGGTCTTGGAAATCTAGGGATTAGGTTAAGGATTAATATTTATTTGCACAACTGTGTTGACCTTCACTGAACACAGGATATGTACTGTTGCACCTTTTCTCCCCCTTCACTCCCACTTCTATAACATTTTTTTTCTCTGACATGGCAGAACATTGAGTGACTGTATTTCACTTAATTAAAAGCAGTGGCTGGCCTGCCCAGATGTTATGTGGGCTCCATCTAAAAGGAGTGTTGACATTCAGTGAATAGAGGAGGCCACCTGCTAACTTAACTCTTGGCTTGAGGGGTGATTTGCATTCCTGCGGCCTGTTGCCTGGCATGATTACTCCTAGCACTTCACAATCCCATCTACTGTTTAATATCATAGATTCTTTCCAATTCAGCTAAATTTCTTCCTTTTCTGTAATGCAGGAGCTGCTATGAATGAGCTCTCATTTAAGTTCTCCAATACTACACAACCCTCTCGGCAGCAACCTTTTGACCACATGAAAGGAAACGGTAACAATTGCCATACTAAGGGCAGATTATTATAGTGGCCCCTTCTCCTCTGAGACCCCTGTGGTCCCAAACAGGCTGCAGTGAGTCAGAGGTGCCTCGGCATTCATCAGATCAGCACTTCCACTTCTAAAACATGCTGGAAAAAGGTAACAACCCACCGTAGTTTACTTTTCGTGAAGGGTATCTTGTGAATAATTCATGAATCATACTCTCAGGTTTATAGTATTTGTCACGACATACTGTTGGCTTAACGTAAAGACTTACATAATGTCAGGATGTGTTTCCAGGTGCTGATATTAAGATTTTTTCCACCACAAACATGTACTCTTCACTTGATTGAGAAAACAGACATGTCCACATGAGCGGCTGTTGAGAATATGTTCTTTTGTTCAGCAAATGTGATATATTTAGTGAGGAGAAATCATCTTGAAGCTCTTAGCTGGCTGGATGACTGGATGACTGGAGTCATTTTTTTTTAATCTAATCCAAACCATCATAAGCAAGAATTATGTTGACAAATACTGCAAATCAAAAAGCCGATACAACAAGCCGCTCATTTTGTCAGACCTACAGTGGTATTTGTGCTCGGAGATGTCCTCACAGATCAAATCACAGAGGCTACATTATTTTACAGTCTGTTTTCTTTTTCCAATAATGTTTGAAGTGAATTTTTAAGTTGAGTGATGCCACAGTCACCCATTTTAAAAAGTCTATAAACATCTAAGATTCAAAGTAACTCAAGATAATTAGCAACAGTTTCTGACTTTTTGAAAGCACGCAATAGAAATGGTTTAGAAACAACATCTTTTTCTAAGCCAATGGCTCTTACACTTCCTGTAGAACACTTCCCATAATGATTTATTTATAGTGTAGTTAAAGTATTTGAGTAGTCATTCATGTTGTAAACAGGTGTTCTAAATAGGAACATTTGCAGTTGAAATGAAAATCACGTGTGGGTAGTCCATGAAAGACGAGTTGGATTTTACATAAACACACTCATGAACTGTGAAACTAAACATTTGTTCACAGTCTTAATGGTGTTTAGAGTAATATGCCAGTTACTGTAAAGGCACACTTCCAGTTAAACGTTATATTTGCGACTTTGACTGTCATTAATGTGCTCAATTAGTGGTGGAGTCAGCTCTAATGCAGGCAGGTCAAATGGTTTTGACCATTTTGTTCAATCTGATACAAATATAAAGCAAAATAGTTATTGTTCGTTTGGTTTAGTAATTCCTGTTTCATAAATCTAACCTTTGCTAACTAGAGGTCTTTTTCTTTCGAAGGCTCAACGTTTATTTTCAAAGTGTCACCTTGCAGTCCATTGACAAGGCAAGTGAAATTGTATCTAATAAAAATGTTGTCCAGTTTACCTAATTCATCTCCCCACATATGGTTCTCCTTATTTGTATTCTGTGGGTGGGCTATGACTTCCAAACAGCTCAATCAGTCCCTCTTGAAAAGGAAGACCATATGGGTCGCATTTTTACATGTTGTTTGGTATGACAAGGCTGCAGCAATACCAGCAAGGAATGTGTCCCAACAGAGGGCAACTCAGAAACACTGTTATGTTTGCTGGTTATTCACATTATGCACACTACCTTCCACCGCCAGAAAAAAAAAGGGGGTTTGGGTTTTCAGAGTTACGACAGACTGTTTGTGAAGTCAACTGTCACTTCCCATTAGCAGTAGAGGTGGCACCTGTTCATTTCAACCATCTCTATAGTTTTCAAATCTTGAATTTTTAACATGTGCATTAAAATAGCTGAATTTCAGTGTTAAAGTTTAGCAGTGCTTTTTGGAGGTGATTTAGTTAATAAAGTCGAATTATGAATTCCAACACTCTGTTTACTTTAAATAACTCTATAAAATGTTTACCCACCGTTGTTTTTAATGTAAATCTCAGCTGGGTTTTCCGTTTCCTTTTTTTTCTATTGCGTGCAGCATTAATGAAATATATTTTCCATGAGAATCCAGAAAAAAATGCAAATATTTTTAAGATTCTTTTGAGGGTTTGTCTGAGCAGAAATAAAAGCTTCTGACATGATGTGCTATTCATTTCTGCTCTCTTCTTTTTGTGCTGGTTAGTTATGCCCTGCTGTCACCCATCTATCATACAATTTATGTGTAAGAACACATACAATAAAAAAAAAAGATTTAAAGGAAAAATACAAACCAAGGCAGATGTGGGATATAAACCTGTTTCTGAGGCCAAGGATGTTTCTGTCCTGCACTAATCATGCGGATTTACTGTATCACCGAGCTCTCAAACTAATGTTTAAAATGCTGCCAAAAAGGTACATCAGAAGCACCCGGGCATATCTGGGCACAATTATGAACAAAGGACTGAAAGAAAGAACAAAAGCAGAACATAAAAAGATTCACTCTATAAAGGTAAATTATTTCTATAAAAACCTGCTGCTCTGCTTGTTTACAGTAAACAATGTAAGCACTACAAAAAAGCACGGAATGAGTTAATCATGGTCATAGCCAAGATAATTAAAGGATATCGAGTGTCCATACCTTAGATTAGAGGTTATACTCTGCTTAGACAAAGTGCAACCTCCAATGTGTACTAGCAGAGTCGGCCTGACGCATAGGCAAACTAAGTGGCTTCTAGGGCGTTTGAAATGTCCCAATTGAGTGCTTGAAAGAGAGCCAGTTGGCCCATACATCCCCTGATTGTATGAAGGTGTGCATGTGAGTATGCCCTCTGATTGCATGAAGGCATCTAAATATGTATGTCCCCTGATTGCAGATAGGTGTGTATGTCCCCTTTGTTAAGCAGCAGATCAGGATGTCCTCATACCGTAGCACGAGTCGCAGATTTAAACACATGGTTAACATCAAATGGTAGCAGTTTGGTTAGGTTTAGGCAACAAAACTTGTTTTTCGTTAAAATAAGTAGGTTTGTTACATAACTTCTGTTGCCTTTTGGCACAAACAGTGAACTACTGGGTCCTGTGTTTGTTCAACCCCTCCATCCGACCCGACCTCCTTTCTATGTGGACCCTATGTGGACTTTGTGTCGGTTTTTAAACTATTTCACCAGACTCTTGTCATAATTACTAAGGCTAGAACTCGCTACCCAATTAAATGTAGTCTTGCTCACTGAATGTACAGTGCTAGTATAAAGCCTGACAGCTATCTCCACTGTCTGTTTTGAGGAAAGAAATACAAACAAGCTAGAGTGTTTTTCCCCCACCAAGACCATACCCCAGCTGTGGAGTTTTGGCGATAGGTCTGGCTATGCAAGACTACAATATGCATTAAAATGGGTCGTAATAAGCTGCTTGTATAAACAACCTATGGGGTCTGTTTTTGGTAGAGGGCAGTCTCCAGACCTCAGTCCTTTTTTGGTACCAAGTGAAATGAGTTCATAGAACCAAAGTACCAGAAGCTAGTATTAAATGTCTGGTCGGATTCAAAATCTTGTTTACTTTTTCTTTTATTGTACAGTTGAATGTAATGACACTATTTTATCAAGGGATTGTAAGGCTGATTGTGTACAATAATGAACATTGACAAACTTTGGCTTCTTTGGTTAAAAAAACAAAACAAGATTTTGTAGAAAAATATGTTATGCCTCCAAAAAAAGTAAGGTATCAAAAAATATGCTGGTATCTATACCGAAACAAAGGTATCATATTGACCCGAGTATAAACAAATGTTTACTTTACCAGGGTGATTTTTATCTATCCTGTCATTGCCTTGCACCCCCATAACAATAATGAACAAAACATGCTAGTGTTCCCATTTAGAAAGGAAATAGAGATGTCAACAGCCACCACTTAGCCCAGTTCATGTGTAGTCTGGCTGTTGTAAATTTCTCTGTGAAATTCAATTTCTCCCACCAAGGATACGGATACACTGCATGAAACTCTTAACTTTATGATCCAGTCGGAGCAGTAATCCAGCCATGAAGTCCTCTGTGGTACAATGTAAAAATCTGTACAATAAATATCTGGCTGCTTAGAAACATCCGCTTGGATGTGTCTGTGACAGAGTGGTGTAAACTAATGCCTTTGTGAAGATTGTAGCATAAATGAATGATATGGGTATAAAGTATTATAAAATCTAGACTAATGTTCATTATTCTGAACTGGCAGGCGCTACAACCTTACTTCAGGCTGCAGGGAAATGGTATTTTATACATCAATGCTCAGCAGTTATGATCATGCGTGGACGCAACACACAGGTCAGTGGCTTTTGTGACTGAAAGCCACAGGACGCTCTCCGGTGTGATTACTGTGAGGATAATCTTTACCACACATGCTGTCTCTAAGGGGAGCTGTGGAAAGTTGGCTCAGAGCAGCCAGCCTTCCTGAAGAAACTGTAAGGTAGGCTGCTATTTTTAAAAAGGCTTTACATTTTATTTTGTTTCTTAAAAGTGTTTGTGGTCATTTTTGCTCTCTTAGAGATAACATGCGGGTGGTGATGCCTTTCCTTCCACAAGATTTTATATACGCACATTCTTTGCTCTTTTGTACAGCGTGTCTTATTCATGATTCAGTTTCAATTATACACCATCCAGTGGTCTGTTTTTGTGGGATTGGGTGTAATAATTCTAACTATGTAAAAAAACCTTTCATCTTCTTTGGGTATGAAAGACTGTCATGACTATTGCTTTCAGGGTGATGATCATGTGCTATTCGCCCACCATCAGGACTCTCTTGTTGTTACAGTTCAGTTAAATCCATGATGTATAAATTGAAGACGGATGGAGGATGAAAATTGATTTAATCTGGTTCCTGTTTTCTTTCTCTCACTTTGTTTTCAGTATATATCTCAGAGCTTAAAACCTCTTTCATGCCTTGCCGAAACCTGCACTCTATAAAGTACTATTTTTCACATCTGTTTCTTTCTTAGTACAAAAAAAGAATAGTCTCTTTCTTTTATAGGCAACGTTTTCCAGTTTAGAAACACATTGTGACATTTTCACTGTTCCATTCTTATTTCATATTTTGAGGCATTCATCAGGTGCTTGGTCTCCGAAATCCTCATGTGTAAAATATATTGTTTTCAAGAGACAGTTTGCAAACTAACGCAGACACGTCCTTTTTCCTGTCACGGCATATCCGTTTGCCTAATTTACACAAACTCTGAAGTTTGTGCAATTGTTCTATTTGTTAGAAGCCTGATAATTAGACTGAATTGCCACTTTATTTAACTTCATTTTCCCACACTATTTTGTATGAACAAATCAAACACCTGGTCAGTGGTTTCTGAGATCTGGAGTGAGGCTAATTAGTTAATGCTAATCTGATTGCCAAATGCCAAAATCATCCATCCTGTGTACACTGAAAAGTACAGTGTTTATTTACCTAATGCCCAACAACTCACACATGATTTTGTAAGTAAGATCCAACTATGCATTTTTATAAATGTACTACAGAAAATAGTTATTATCGATGTTCCACATATCATTGTTAGCTTGAAACTACATCCAATTTGAAATATTTCTCTAACAGCTTACAAAAAAAGGCTATTTTCTTTTTCTTACAGATGTCAGATGACATGTTCTATCACTATTTTTGTAAAATGTCATCCACCACTTACATACTATTTTAGACTTTAAAGTTTCCACTCACCTGTATTGCATTGACTCCTAAAGGCAGGAAAGCCCCTGAAGGCCACTTCATTAAAGTGACCCTCTGCATCTGGTATTTGTCAAGATAAAACGTAGCTGCCGAGTTTCCTTGAAATAGAAATGTTAAAAGGCCAGTTAGGGTTAATTGGTTGATTCAGTCATCATGGATTGAAAAAGAGCCATGGAGTAAGCAAGTTTTCCTTGAAAAGTTGTCATTTTTCTGACACTAGGCAAGGAATACTAATGATGATTTACATTTGTTATGGTGATAATAACAGATATCATTAGGGATTATTGATCATTATATTGAGTTCCCCAACATATTCATTTCAAAGTTTCAGTATGCATATCCAACACGGTGCACTGTGGTATTAGCCTTTTTACAGAAATAATTTGCACTGATTTAGTGCTTCCACAAAATGCCGTTTTCATCATTTCCACATTTAACACACACATTTACAGACGTCTGAATAGAATTTAAAAGCTAACAAACCACTCAAACCATGAAATTATGTCAAATGAGTAATTATCTGCAGGCAAATATAACTACAACAAATTTCTTTTTGACAGAAATAATTACCAGCACTGATTATTAATAGTTTAAACATTTATTTAAAAGTTGTATACTTCAAAATTGAACCTTTACTGTCCCCTGCACTGTTTTGTGAGAAGGGCCATTAATAAGTCATTAGAGGCAATACAAAAATTTAGGGGCGGGCAACAGATAGACATCAACCTTGAAGTCTGCTACACAAAAAAAGGCTTTTTGAGGGCTGATCATGTGATTCGCCCTCCTCTCAAAGAGAGAGGTAGAGGTCTCTCATCACAGAGCAGTTTAGCGTGGTGAGATGGTTGAGTGCTAGGACTTCATTAAGCCCCTCTATTGTTAACATCTGGGTTCAGAAGAATGGCTCTTTCTCTGGCAAATGTTGCCCTGGCTTAACAAGGGATTTTATTACACCAGTTGACATTGGCAGCAGTGGCACGTCTGGCAATGGAAACCCTGTGGAAACTGTTCAGGTCACAGGAGATCAATCAAAGCAGTATGTTTCCCTGAAGTCTTCAATTCTCACTCGAACAGGGAGTTGAATGCGTATCTGAAGTTGATATTGAATCAAAATTGTTTTTAAATAACATCAACTGTGAGAGTTTAATGCTGGTTAAAATGCATCCAAAGTATAGAAAGCAATCAGTTCTTTCGGGGCTGATTTGTTGTTGTACAAACTCTTCTTACACTCACTCTTCGTCTGCACCTGCATCCCCCTTTTTGGATGCACATATATCATTCCGCAAAATCTTTCCACAAGAATTCCCTGACTAAGGTACACCACTAATCTTCCATATATCGCTCCATTTGCAACTTTGATTCACACCATTTCCTCTCTCTCTCAGTCTCCATCCCCCCATCCCCCTCTGTGTTTATATCCCCTGCCTGGGATGGGGCTGCCATGGCAACTGCTGAATCATCCTCCACCGCGTGCAGCCGTCCTCTCATTCAATCTCTCTATGAAACCAGGCTTCCATTAGCATATTGATCTGGCGCTTCAATTTGTTGTATTAGTTGCAGAAGAAGGACACGGAGGTGCAGCAGGGCTGAACAGTAGCCATTCGGATGGGTAACGTACCAGCTACAGTGAAGCACTGCCTGAGCTATGAGCAAATTATCCAGGACTACCCATGGCTGAAACGCTGGCTGCTGGAGGAAAAGGTGGGCGTTTTCATTTTTCTTGTTTCTTATCTACTGCACATGCTCTGCCACATGACTCTACCTCGACAAAGAGGATGCAGCCAGCCACCGATGACAGTGCTGCTGATGCTGCATGCTGCTTATGTAATGGACCCCGTCAATGGAATGCTGCTCTACTTTTACATATTACTGTATTTTTAAGGATGCGTATCTCTAAATAAGAATGGCAAATTGTTATAATCTTTCTGAAGAGACAAAAGATGCAGGCTAGATTCTTCTGTCTGGTGTGTTGTATAATGCCATCTGGCTCCCTCAACAGGATTATTTGATAATAATTTAACAAGAATATTCTTTTTTTACTGCAAATGGGCAAATAAGCTGCACATAGAGATTCCTTTACATTCAAATAATACTCACTGATCACATACTAAACTGAAATAGATATCATACATTGAATCAAATCATTCAAAAATCATCTAGTACAGTAGGTCGTTTTTTAAGCCTCTTTTAGTTTTATGATCTGCACATTTCTTGAATGGCTGAGGCGGAGCTGCTCTCTTTCAATTGTTACTTTCAAACGGTAGACAAACCACATTGTAAAAATACTGTGTTAGAAATAAAAGCCATGCATTCAAAATTTTACTCCAAGTATTATGGACAAAATGTACTTTATGTACCACAAGTCAAAGATGCTACAGCTGTTTTTGGTGGAGTCAATGAAAATGTGCTCTACTGTTGATAGCTAGTTGTTAAATATATGACACAATCTAAATATACTAAGAAATGTGAATGAAAAAGTACAATATTTACCTCTAAAATAAAAAGTAAAGTAAAAGTAATGAAATGGAAGTTCAGTATCAACAGTGGTGGAAAGTAACTAAGTTCATTTACTCAAGTACTGTACTTAAGTATAGTATTGAGGTACTTGTACTTGAGTAATTCCATTTTAATCTACTTTATAGTAAAAATCTTTTTTACTCCACTACATGCATTTGGCAACTTTAGTTACTAGTAACTTTATAGATTAGGATAATTAATACAAAATATTACCAACAAATGAAATAACATATATTGTTATAGATGAGGCTATATTTTATATAAAGTAAATAAAAATAGCCCCACTTTTTATCAGCTGCACCATTAATGTGGCATTAATCTATCCATAATTATAATCTGATAATATAATATAATATAATATAATATAATATAATATTCTGAAATGGGCGATTCTGCATAATGAGTTCTTTTTCTGATGCTTACACTTTTGTTTTTCTATTGATGTCACATTTTCAATGCAGTACTTTTACTTATACTGTATTTCTACAGTATGGTCCTACTAATTTAACTAAAGTAAAAGCTCTGAGTACTTCTTCCACCACTGAGTATAAAGTAGCATAAAATGGAACTAACCAACTCAAGCAAAGGACAAGTAAACTCAACATAAACACAGTTATACACTAACTTCGTCGAGCTCGTCGAGGATGTTAATGTACCTGTACATAGTTAACGGCTGTCTAAGCTAAGCTAGCAGGCTGCCGTTAGCGAGTTTAGCTGAAGACAGCTTAATGTCTAGCAAGTTAAATACACAGTTACTGTCAGCGGAGAACAGTGAATATTGGACTTACATTCGTCAGGTACGTAGACATAAAAACGACTCCAAATGAATGCTAATGTTGCTCCATGTCTCCTGAATATAAAAGAAGAAACAGCTTGAAAAAGTGAACATGTTAGCCGTGACACCTTCATTAGCTGCTACTATGTCCGGTTGGTTGGTTGGTTAGTTTGTTTTGTTTCTAGATGAATCAAAATCGATCAGAGCAGAGATCTTCAACTGGGGGTCCTCTGAGTTACTGCAGAGGGTACCGTTTTATATCTTTTTTCTTTATTTTGATGTGTTTGAACATATCAAACATTAACATTAATGAAACGTATTATTAGCAAAGATACATTTGTGAATAAATAAATACATTTACACAACTTTGATGATAGGGTTACTGGCATATAGGCACTAAGCTGAAGGATTCAATGTCCCTTCCAAATGTATGTTTAACATTTATATATGATGTATAAACACATGAATATGTTAATAGTTATCACTGTAATATCTTAGTATTGTATGCACCATAAAAAGCTGTGTATAGGCTTTAGGGCAACCAAGCTGTTAGGCCTACTTTAATATGTAACTCAGTTTACTACAATATTAGTAATTGGGGGTCCCTGCTCTCTTTGGCCTGAAAACGTTGAGGACCCCTGGATTAGACAACGTTAGATTAGTAGTTATTGGTTAGCTTTAATGTCTTAAAGCTATTATAAAATTATATAATCTTCAATTTCCTGAGGTTTTATACTTGAACTCAACAAGGGTTTTTTCTCTAGAATTATGAGGTTCAGACCATAAAAATACCATGATCCTCAGAATATCCCTTGTGGTTTGTGTGGAGTTACCCTTATCCTTCTTTTTTCTCTATGAGACATATCCTGAGTCAACATCCTAATGTCATGAAAGGCTTGTGTTTTGGTTCTCAGGTTTCATCTGGTTCTGAGGTAGACAGCTCTCATGTTAGAAATAACATGTCCTGGAGCATCCCATGCCAAAAGGATGACTGACTGCATGTGTTCAGTGCCTTTCTTGTGTACTTATCCTTATTCTCCTTTCTGTTTATATTTTCCCAGACTATTACAGGACATGAGTATCCAGCGTCCATTAAGATAGTTGAAGTCGGGCCGAGAGACGGACTTCAAAATGAAAAGGTATACACTGTCTTTAAGTCACGGATCTCATTTATATTTATAAATAAGCACCTTTGTTTTGTACATAATCACTGCGGGAAACCCCATTTTTCATACACAAAACAATCCATAACATATGGGTTGTGTGCCATAATTGCCAGGAGCATATGTTTCACATTTTCTTTGAAATTGAATAGGAAAGATGACACGGCTTCTGGCTTAGTTTACTGTGCTTAGCATGTCACTGCTTTATCATTTCCTTATTGCACGCCTGTAGTTTTACAGATTGCATGAGATGCAGCGATAATTTTATTTCCCACTATGTGTTATTACCATTTGAGAAATGCTGTATATTATGAGAGATCTACAAATAATCAGCAAGTGTAAGATTCACTCTGTGTATAGGCCTATAGGATAGCAATGTGATTGGCAAGCAGTGTAGTAAAAAAAAGAGAAATCTGCCAGATATCTGCTTGTTGTACCTCCCATCTTGAGTGGAATCAAATCCAGAAAGAGCAGTTTCAGTTTCATTGTCCTTCAGGAAATTGTTCCGACAGGGGTGAAAATCCAGCTGATAGACATGCTCTCAGGAACAGGCCTGCCTGTGATCGAGGCCACCAGCTTTGTCTCTTCAAAGTGGGTACCACAGGTAATAACTCTTCTTTGTGCACAGCAAAAGAGTGCTGAGTGATTTATTAGGCTCCCTTTCGTGTTTGCATAACTACAGAGGAAAAAATGCTCCTATAGCATCCTTATTGGACCCATAGATGCTTTTGGAAAGAATATTTTAAGATATTCTTCATGTAGTCGCCCTCTCATTTCCTGTCATAAATTGTGTCACTGTTCACTTTAAGAAAAAGAGCAAACACGAACATGTCCCATTTTATTTATTGAGAGATGTGAGATGAAAAAGTAATTATTTCCTTTATGGAATGGCTGCTGCCTACAAGCATGTAAAAACATTTGTGAAGGATGATGTAGATCATGTTAAAAGTTTATTTTTCTGCGTCATATGTTTTTCCCCCTTCATTTAGATGGCAGACCACACTGATGTACTCAGAGGAATCCAGAGAGCACCTCATGTCCGGTACCCTGTTTTGACACCCAACATGCAAGGCTTCCAGGATGCTGTAAGAATTAATTTTCAGTTCAGCATGATGATCTAGTCCATAAGTTATAGCTATTAATCCATGCTTGTGATTTGAGTTAACTGTTGGCACTACATTCTTTATTTTCCCAGATAATTGCTGAAGTGTTCAAAACGGTTTTACAAGTTCATTTTTTTCTCTCCTGTTTTAAGGTTGCAGCTGGTGCTACTGAAGTGGCGGTGTTTGGGTCAGCGTCTGAAACCTTCAGTAAAAAAAATATTAACTGCTCTATTGGTGAAAGCATGCTTAGGTTTGAGGAAGTCATTAACGCTGCCAAAGAGCGACAAATTCCAGTCCGTGGGTCAGTATTCTGGATATGAATTGTCATTTACAATAAGTGAAAACCCATATCTAACGTTTTAATCACTATGTGAATGTTTTTTTTACATTTCAAATGAAAACAGTTGAAAATACTGCAGTTTCTATATGAAGAAGGAAACACAATTCAGTAATGATAGCTTTATAGCAAACTTCCAGATGTTCACCAGGTTATATCTATGCATTAGTGAACCACAAGTCCAGATGGACCTTCATGTAAACCAAACAGGCTAAGTTCCTGAAAATAGTTCAGTCTTAATGCATGCTTTCTTAGAATATATTAACATTTCTGTCCAAAACAGATGAACACACCAGAACTCAATATTACTATAAGGATTAGTGTAAACACTGTTTCTTTCCAAGTGCCAAATACTGACAAATAGTTAACAAATGGCAAATCAAGATCTGGATCACCAGTGTTAAAATTGGTAACTTTCTGTAAAACCACATGTTTTTTTTCATAGTGTATTTGCCAAAACTGTCACTTTATTCTGACAGCAGATGAGACAGACGGTCTGTGTAATAATACCTACCTCTCTGTGTGCTTCTGATGTCAACTCCTAGATCGACTGCACCTGACCTACAACCTTCAGTCTTCTGATGCAGCGTCAATAACTACTCAGTAACTCTGATCAAACTTTGAAACTAGGCAGCACTGATCAAATATGAATCAATATTCTGTAACTGTATTGCATATTTCTCACAAGTGTTTGTAGAAACATATTATATAGTGTAAGGTTTAGCTGTGAAATGAGAATGTTTGTCCGGCCAGTTGGTTGGTGGGCGGGGCTTGGTTTTGGCTTGACAACCTTTCTAATTTTACAGCTACACAGTATTTTGATTCAATATTGATTCATATTTGATCAGCGCAGCCTTGTTTCACAGTTTGAGCGGAGTTCAGAACACTGCATCAGAGACTCCTCAGAGTCAGAGTGGTTGATTTTCATGGTGGGAGCTTGCTGTTTATGTAGCAGATGCCCTTATAAGCACACAGAGGGCTCTGGGAGCAGACAGGAACAGAAGATGGCTTTGCATGACTTTTTCACAGTCTCATTCTGCTGTCACAGTATTGTGACAGTTTCAGCAAATGTAAAAAAAACAACATATTTTTCACGGAAAGTTACCAACTTCAAATCTTGTGTAAAAACAAGATATTGTGCTTTAGAGATCTCACTGAAAAACAGATGGACAGCCAAAATAACAAAAATTAACAAATTTTAACTATCAATCTAAAACAAAAAAAAGAAAACTGTGAAATATTGTTTGTTTTAAATGACTGTGCCACAGCAGTTGTTTAGTTTTATACAGTTTGTCAAATGCAAAGACATTACAATTCTCACAAATGTTGTCCTCTTTCAGATATGTTTCTTGTGCCCTTGGATGCCCCCACGAGGGACACATTGAACCTTCCAAAGTCTCTGAGGTGAGATTAACCTTTAACATTCTTATTATACTTTAATCTTAACTGAAACACAGGTTGAACATGCAAACTCCACACAGAAGGGCCCCAGCCAGGTTTCAAACCATCTTGCTGTGAGGCGACAGTGCTAACCACTACACCGCCTTGCCGCCCTTAGTGCATTAGCAAACATTTTCAAAATAAAGGTTTTTCTAGACTGTACGCTGGGACCCTTCTGTGTGGAGTTTGCATGTTCTCTCCGTGTCTGCGTGGGTTTTCGTGGGTTCTCCGGCTTCCTCACACAGTCCAAAGACGTGCACGTGTTAGGTTAATTGATGACTCTAAATTGCCCGTAGGTGTGAATGTGAGTGTGAATGGTTGTCTGTCTATGTTTGTCTCTATGTGCCCTGGCGCCACTGGCGTCCTGTCTAGGGTGTACCCCGCCTCACGCCCAATTTCCGCTGGGATTGGCTCCAGCCCTATGCGACCCTGATAGGGAGATGCGGTTGAAAATGAATGAATGAATGAGAACATTTTACCATTTTTTCACTATTCTTTAGGTGGCAAAAAGGTTATATGAAATGGGCTGCTATGAGATTTCCTTGGGGGATACCATTGGCGTTGGTACTCCAGGTTCCATGTTTAAGATGCTGCAGAGTGTGATGAAGGAGGTGCCCACCAACGCTCTAGCAGTTCACTGTCATGACACTTATGGGCAAGCGCTGCCCAACATCCTTACTGCACTTCAGGTAAGAACTCATAATATATAGTATAAAGAGTAATTTCAAAACTATGACTACTAACCACAATGATTTATCATGTTATGATCATTACTATACTTATTATCACCAACAGCAGAAGTAGTGTGTCTTAATATTGCAGTTACAAACAAGGACTTACTTTTATTCTTCTGACAACAAAAATAAGACTTTAGCCTATGTAGCAATACCTCTTACTGCAGTTTGCATTTTCCGCATCAACTTATTCAACTTTGACACCCTGTACCTTTATAGTTGTTGTCTTATGTGAAGGATGACTATAAAATGCAAAGTTAAGTTAAACACATCCAAAAATGAAAACAGATACAAGCCCCTGAGCGATCTCATTTACAAGAGGGCCCTTAAACACAAAAGACATACATATGTTAACATTCAAAAAGAAATCTAAAGAGAAAAACAAGGGCAAAGAAAAAACAATTTAAAAATATAATACACACACACACACACATACAGTTTACACACACAAACAAGAGCTCAACCCCAAACTCGAATATAAAACAATCTATCCATCTTTCTAAAAATACATTGTGTTAAAGGTTTATAAGATGCTGCTCTCTGAACAGACTGTGCTGCCCTACTAATTGCTCAAGGCATCTGGCATTTCTGAAAGTTCTTAAAATGAAGGGGAAGAGCTCCAAGACTTTGCCAAAAGTTGGTTGGAGGAACCTGTGAATTCTGGGAAACACAGAGGAAGAACCTTTGAAAATTCTCAAAATCTGCCAGACATCAAATGGATGTCTATGAAAATAAGATTGACAGAGAGACCTGACATCTTTGCAAAGTTGGTGAAGTAATGTGGCATCCCTTGAAAACGAGCTCTGGTAATTATGTGAGGACAAGTGTGAGTCGCACCTCTTTTATGAGAAGAAAAGTATGAAAAAAAACATCCCGTTCTATGTGAGGGGTGTGAAAAGTGCCAGTACTTTCTCATGCAGAGGTCTGCAGAAGGCTTACAAATACTAGCATGTAAGAAAAGGAGGCCCCAGGAGACCTCAAAGCTATCCTCTGTATAAGCACAACAAGACAGTAATGCATCATCTTCTTGATCCTCACATCCTCTCGTGTTGAATTGTTTGACAGTTTTACTTTCTGCAGTGGCTTGGCAAGGATTCTCAGGGCACCTTCTTCTTCACATGCACATCTTTCTCCTCATGATGGATATGAACACTCTTGTGGAGAACCACAGGGCGATTATGGATAAATGCCCAGCCTTTACGTAAATCAATGTTCTTACTCATGATGACATGAAGAGGAGCAACCAGATGTGGGAGAAAAGTCGAGGTGGTGATTCTTGCTCCAGGATATCATTCAACTAAGTAATTGCCAACATTATAGACATCACAAGTCTTTTCTGAGGCTTTAAATTCTTATTTATCCTGGGGATATCCTATGTTGAGCTGCTCCAGTCCCAATCCAATTTTAGGGACAGAAGTTACAGTACATTCAAAGAAAGCATTGTTTCTTCATTTTTTACAAAGAGCAAAGGATGAGTAGTCTGTTTACACTGGAATCAGGAAAAAGGAAGTTCACATATCATCACAATGTTAGATTAGGCTTATACAGATTCATTTTGTGCATTTAAAGGGCCCATAATTGTCTCCTTTTCAGGTTGTATTTTGGGTTTCTTCTTTGTAGAACTATTTTTAATGTAAGAAAAAAAAATACATTATTATTCTCACGCTGTGAATGTACAGTACCAGTTAAAAGTTTGACATGCTTTCCCATTCAAGTGAATGCGAAAGTGTGTCCAAACTGTGACTGGTACTGTACTAGTATTCACTCTCTGTCTGAAAGACACTTTTGCGCCGGTCTTTTTACTCCCCCCTCCTGAGAAAGCCCAGTCTGCTCTGATTGGTTAGTTTTTCTGGGTCTTCTGCATCTGCGTCCTCACCCAGTTATTGAAGTTCCCCACATATACATGTGAGTGTGTTAAATGGGAAAATGACAGGAGTAGCTTGACCTTCGGTACAGTACGTGGCGCTCTGCCAACATACAGCTGGTCGGAATACGGCTTTATACGACTTTTGGACAGAATTACAACTGAAACGGGTCTTCTTGGTAGTGATGTTACTTTCATGGCGAAGTCCTCCCTTGGTTTAAAGATAACGCTCTATTGTTGTTTTCGGCGCCGTTGGTTCCTCGTTTATTCTATTTCCGGGTCAAAAACCACCACAGCGGAGGGTGTAGTTCTAACCCCAGCTCATGCGCAGGTGAGAAACCTGATATTACTCTGGGTAAGATATTAACATGCAAGTTTACATGTTACTAAAGAAGTTATCTAGGTGTGTTAACCGGGGTATGAGAACTCCGATTTTACCCGGGGTATGGTGTTTGCATGGTGTTTGAGAAACTAGAGTATGCCCTTAACCCGATAATAATTGGGTTCTTAAACTGCATGTAAACGAGTGTACAAGTATCTCTGCATCGTCAATGCAGCCGGGTAATGAGTATAACAACACTGTAGCAGCACTTTTTTTACCTATCTTGTGACAGTGATGACGACTACTTCAAAGGCACAGTTTCTGAATACTAGGGGTGTCGCTGATTAAAGATTTTCATAGTCGAATCTGATTCGTCACGTGTTGTCTAAAGTCAACTGATTGTCAAACCAGTTTTTGTTTTTTGTTTTTTGCAAATGAAAACAACATTTTGCACATTTTGCACATTTTGCACAGTTTGCACAGTTTACGACGATTTGACTGTGAGATTGTCACTCAATCAGGCTCCTCGGATCACCCCTACTGAATACAGTCTATGTGCATTTCTCTCACAGTATTAATAAAGCACCTCGGCCCGCTTTACAATCCAAAAGAATAGAATAGAATGGAATAGAATAGAATAGAATAGAATGACTTTAATGATCCCAGACTGGGAAATTATTTTGTAACAGCAATAGTGTAAATGTACATGGAAGACTCCCTTTTTACAAAGTCAAATATTTTAGAGCTTACACATGCAAGTGTTCCTCTGATATAAATCTCAAAAATACTGTTGACATTCTCCCCTTAACAAATACTGTAAAATGAGTATGATGCTTAAAACAACATATCGCTGTCCGAGTGTTAATGAAACTGACTATAAACCTGAATCTGCCCTGAGCTTTAATAACAATGTGTCAGTTTACGACATAATGAATGTATCCTCTGTTTTTGGGGAGTATTGAGAAGGCACTAAACAAATGTGTAGGTTACAATAGGACACACAGAAAAGCAGGAACCATCCGTCAACAGGGAAGAGGGGCATTAAGAAACATGATCTTAGCCTCCCGACAAAGCGAGATGATTCACAAACTGCCCACTAAAAAAATCCCAGAATCTTAATGAACATAAGGTATTTCCAATGGGCCCTTCCATCACAGTGCACATGTATTGTAGTGAAGAAAACAAACTTCAAACTTCACTATTACAGTAATACACTCTATACAGCAAAATTTAAGGTTGTAAATCCCTGTGTGGAAGAGCTATCGTCTGGGTGTTTTTAACTACTTCGCCTGTAGCGAGTGTAAAACTGACATAAATCCAGACATAAAACAGAAGCAACACAGATATGGCTGTATCATTTCTCTGGAGCACATTGTCATTGCAGAGGAGGAAGCCCACTGGGGGCTGGGTGGGTCAACAGATGTGAGGGGGTCAGCACAAAGGCTCACCTATTCAGTGTCTGCTGGACAAAGCAACTGAGAGCTAGGTGGATAGAAGGGCCCTGGGGGGCTTCTAACTCATCTGTCGCTTGGCTGTTGAACTCTCTGACAATGCTGCGCTTAAAGGCCGATGAAAAATGATCCTTTCATTCGCTCGTTTGCCAAGCATGTGATGAATGGTGCTGCAGCTGCAAACTCTAGAAACTATGATAGCACTTGGAAATATGCTTTGTGACTTGTTTTTTTCTAAATGACTGGATAATGTGATAATGTTATTCATTTACAGTGACACACAAGAATAACAAGATTTACACTCCCACCAAAGACAAAGCACCTTAATATTAATACTGGTAAATACAATAATTAGTTACCCCGTATATAGCTGATGTTTCACATATTACACACACATTTCCTGAATTTTTATTTTAAGTTGGCAAGTTATTACTTCTTACTGCACGGCTTTGTTGAATACTTTATTCAGATCAATAACAGCATTCTATTTATGAATAACATGGCGTTGCTATGCACATAGTTCTGATCATAGCCTCTGGAGGATCATTTTTAAATGAATAAAATATTAATTATTGATTTCTTTAGTAAGTAGGCAGATATTAAGCAGGTTTATGTAGAATAAGCAGGTCATTATTGCAAATTCAACCCTGATGACTCAATACCTTCTTATACTTAGTAGACAACACAGTTAGTGTTAGTTACTATCCAAAACTGTTATTTTCATATTTGCTGAAATGGTCACTATATCCTGACAGCATTATGAGACAGACCATCTTTGCAAAATTGATGTACACATGCATTAAGCTGCTTCTCTCTGACCTGAAGGATTTCACTGCGCCCAACAGACAACCAATCAGGGCAGAGGAGTTTTTGATGATGAGAAAGTTTGTACGGCAGGTCGGTCAATGGGCTGTGCTTGCTTTTGGCTCAACCTGGTAACAAACATTCTCTTTTTACAGCTTAATAGTACACTAAAATGTTTCTTAAAACACTTTATGCCAGAAATAGGTCAGTCTTAATTCATATTCAATAAGCGCCGTCTATTGTTTCACAGTTTGATTGGAGCACAGAGCAGTCACTGCGTAAGAGACTCCTCGACTCTAAATGGTTGTCGGCGGCCGGGCACGGTGAACTCTAGCAGCTGCCATTAGGAGCACACAGAGAGGACTGTGGGAGAGCTGACAGGGGGAAGCAGCTAAATGCAGAGGTACATAACATTTTCACAGATTGTTATAGGGCTGTCAGGATATGGTGACAGTTTCAGCAAATATGATGAAAAAAAACGTTTTTCATTGAAAGTTGCCAACTTCAGCTTTAACATGAGAATTATGAAGATGCCTTCTTACTGATGTGTAATAAATGGATTAACTGAGTTTTCTGAGCAAATATTTTTGAAGTTAGCCTTGATTTTGGATGGCGGAGTGAAGAAGCACAGAGGGACAGTTAAATTCCTCTGTGGATCATATTAAGAATGATTCATCACAGCTGCCCGTGGCCACAGAAAATAATAGCAGCCGGGGAATCTTTTGCCTACCCATTTGCTCACCCGTAAACAAGATGGAAATGAAAGATTTTATCATTGCTTTTCATTACTGTGTGCCAGAAGTCCACACCACCAACCGAGAGAGAAATGAATTCCCCCAGTGCTGTCAGCCCTGAGTCACCTCTTTTGTTCTTGATAAAGACATTCCTCAGTCTTTGTACCTTTTCCCTTTTTTTCTCAGGAGGTATGGGGGGGGCTTTGTTACAAACCTACTCCTGGCAGGTCCCACAATGACAACGTATGTACTTAGATTTCATAGGCTTGGCATCGAAAATGTATTTATTCTTACCCTCAATTATGGTGTAATGTTTACAGGGAAAACAGTATAATCTGTTTGTGCTCACACTTGAGCAGCATTCATCTTCAGTGAGAGTAACTTACATTCACAGATCTACCGGGAGTGTGTTGATACTTTCTGTACAACTTTATGTTGAATGTCCTTGATTTAACATTGGCACGTGTTTATGATGATGATTTATATTTGGTTGTATAACTTAAATATTATGATCATGATGGTCACACCTATCGTGATCACCATGTCACCTGTTTTTGAGATGAAAATTAACATAATCAAATCTAAAAAAAATACATTACATTAAAATTGTATTTAATCACAAAATAATATTGATAATAAATTGTATTCATCAGGCAAACTACTGTTGGTAAAACAGACAACACAATATAATTGCAGAGTTCTATTATTATTTTATTACTGAATAGTATGAGACATAAAGGACATAAATTCATACGTGTAGAGTACAGTATGTTACCTATAGTTTTATCATCTACTGTAGGTCATGCACATTACACGTTCACCTTGTTCATTTATATATCAGGGACAACACAAATGAATTAACATTCATACGACGCACTGTAGATAGTTTTCATTTTCATCTGCAGCCCCGGGCAGGTTTCATTAAGAAGTGAAAAAAACTTTTAAAAAGCAGACAAAATACTGGAGCACCAAGGCATGTACTATAAGAGGATAAAATGTAAAAAATAAATAAATAAATAGAAGCACGTACAGTACGACATTTAGAACTTTATAATAAGACCAAACATTAGTGTAACTTTTCTAAAATACATAAAGACGTATGAAACAAACACACACATATACACACACACACACACACACGCACACACACACACACATTATTATTATCATAAAAAATAGAATAGGTTGACAGTTATAATATTAAATATTATAAATTAGTTTTTAAAGGTATTTGTATTACAATTGAATTCAATTTGATGACAAACTATACAACTGAGGCTTAATATTATAGCCAATTAGTAGTTTTGTACCATTTGTTTTGTTTTTATGATTAAGTTTTCGGTTTTCGGCTTTTTGGCAGCTCTGACCAAACTAATTCCTTTTTTTGTTAAAGTTAAAAATGGTCCAATTTGATAGAAGTCTTTACCTGTTGTCTTCCACCAGAACATAAACCCTTTTAAAACACCAGGATCTTAGATTAGGATTTTTTTTTCTATCTATTAGGACTGGTTGTCATGATTATTAGTTGTTCTGCATTCATGGAGCCCAGTAATCCATGAAGAGGTTGATATGAAAGGTGAATGATGTGATTATATAGTTTAAAATAGATATGCTTGAATAAATTAGGAAGTAAAAATGACATTTATTTATTCTTTATATGTTTGTTTTGTCTATCTCCTAACTGCTCTCTAATGTCCAGTAGCAAGCTTATTTATGCGTTCCTGGAGAGAGGCAATATATGTGTCAGCGGTGGATCTGTGACAGTTTACTTCAGCTTCCCAGTTTATGTAAGAGTGGGTAAAGCATCACTGCTTCATATCCTTCCGTGAATGCACTCTCTCTTTCTTTCGCTCTGTCTGACGCAGTTATAAAACCGAAATGGGAGCATGTCCATCTTCAGCCTCGTCCACTCAGAGTGTAGAATGTCAACAAGCTTATCCCGAATCATGCGAGTTTGAAAATGCACTGTGTCTTTACCCAGGAATGCATTGTTTTTATATGGCCACAGCTCATTGAATATGGCTTTTTTTACACAGAGTGCACATCTGGTTTCTGGGCAGTGTGAACCTAACTGAGCGTTGGCAAACCTGAGTTGCTGACCACCAGTTCCTGCGCGATTAGTGTCCAGAGGAACAGGGCACGCTGCTGAAGGGTCCGTTTTGTTCCTCTCGAAAACAGTACGCTTTGGACCCCTGACCTTACACGGTTGGCAGCTGAAAGCGAGAGGATTGGCATGGTAGATTACAACTCTGTGTTTATACTACCAAAAAAATCTGCCTAGTACAATATCCTGCTCTGGCTTTATCCAAGGTCTGGAAATCTCGTGCACAGCACACACCGGAGTAGATCTCCTCCTACTTCTACCCTACCTCCTCCTCCTCCTCCTCTTCCCTTGCCAACACAAACAGCAATTACGGCTGGCTCCGACATCCCATGAAAGAAATAGGTTCTTGTCCGAAGGAAAAGCAACCAATTAGCAGCATTGTTAAAAAGAAAAAAAAAAGTAAAAAGGCAATAGAGATTCTTTTAATTAAGCTCACTTGGTTCTGCTCCATGGGGTGAAAGTCCTTCATGACCCAATGCCACTGAGAGGATCAGCGTGTTAATTTAGCCTCACGGTGGGATCCTCTGACATCTGGTTCTGCCACGGAAGCTGGAAAACATCTTTAATATTCTCATGACAATCCCAGGGACATGTGGAAAACATCCCGAGACCTTAGTCCATAATGACTGAAAACTCAAGGTCTGGCTTTATCATTTTTTTTTTTTGGTGTGAAAACAAAGGTTACACTGGTCGTTAGGTTATACACAATTGCAAAGAACTGCAGTTTATCTCTTAAAGTAACACGTGAATTCAGAGAAATTGTAAAATATATCTACATGAATGTAGCATTAACATCAAAACAGCAGTAAACTGATATTTCCTATGAAGTTCAACAAAAGAAAAACAACTGAAAATGCATCTTAATTTTCATATGGAGGACACTTGGTGTTGTTGGCAGTAAAAAAGAAAACAACATAAAAGTTTCCCACGAAATAAAACAATTACGTTGATTGTAAGCAGCCAATGAGCCAAACAAAGTCAACAACCATAAAATTAATTTCTTGCAGGCACCACCACCAAAAGACAGGAACTTTTGTAACCAAGGTCATCAGTGAAATAATTTATGACATTAATGATTATTTGTACAACTGCCCATTTGAATGGTACAATTACTGTATTGTTGGCGTGGTGTAAGAGGACACCATCTAGCTTAGGAAAAAAAAATCTTCTCAATGTGGCAAGAAAGTGAATCCCCATGGTTAAGAGCAGAGTAGTGCTGTAAAAACATGAGTAACTCAGAGAATCAGAAACATATGAAATATTTTGCTCAGCATTATAATGTTCCTGTCGTATGGAGAGAGCCGTGATTATGTGGTGCTCGTGGTTTAAGCTGACAAAGAGGATGACTAAGCCGTACTGTGGGACATTCTGTGCCCACTCATCCTCTGGACATAAGCCGGCAGTTCTCCTAAACAGCTGTAAAACACGGCCGCAGCCCTGGCAAGGCATGCTGCAGTGGGCAGAACAATCCAACTGAACAAGGATCTTTGTTCCTGGATTTTACCTGAGGTGAAGCCGGTATGGAGGTCCTGAATGGCTCTGTTGTGCGTCCTTTGCAGATGGGGGTCTGTGTGGTGGATTCTGCAGTAGCTGGCCTGGGAGGTTGCCCATACGCTCAGGGTTCATCTGGCAATGTTTCAACAGAGGATGTTCTCTACATGCTCCACGGCATGGGCATTGAAACTGTAAGTATACTTTATATTTATGTCTCTGTAATACAAACAGATCAGCAAAACCCAACAATCTTCCAGTGCTTATTCACATAAGCAGATCACTCTGCAAACATGCAGTTGCTCTGTAAATGTTTATTTTATAATATCAGTGGTTTTACACAACCCACAGTGTTGCAAGCCTTGAAACTATTTATTTAACAATCCCTACCCCTGCTGGTGGGATATTTTCACTACACTTTTGTTTTCTATCACCTGTTGCACACGTTCATTTAAATTTGCAAGCAGCATGCCTTTAAGTTGACACTTTTTTTAGTTTGTCTTAAGAGAAAATCAGCTTAGTGACATTTATGGCATTTTGACTGATACTACTATATGTTTCTTTGCAGGGTGTGGACCTTGACAAAGTTATAGAAGCTGGGGACTTCATCTGCAATACTTTACATCGCAAGACAAACTCCAAGGTTGCCAAGGCAAGAGGTGGACCACCGGGATGTGCTTCTGTAAAATAATATATTTTAATATTTGACTCCCTTCAAAGTGCTTCCCCTGTTGTTGCTGCCTTCAGACGTGTCGCCTATGCTTCTGTATTTGAAGTACATTATTCTTTGCTTTAAACTGTCAGAGGTGTCGCATCAAATAACCTCAAGAATTAGAATACATGTTTTTTGGCTTGTGTTTCTAAATACCAGCTCTTTTGAGTTCAGTTCCCTACCGTTTAGAGTCATTTTTCACATTTTGGAGTCTATGATATGAAGTACAAAGGGCCATTATGATCAACTGCATCATCTAAATTTTTGAGTGATATTTTGGATGGCTTATGTTTTGCTCTGTATGGTTGGATGTTTCAAAAGCAAATCAAGGTGACTATTCATATTATTCACCTCTTTTACAAAACGTTGTCATATTTTTTTAGCCCAGTAAAGGTCAGTCACTTTTATTACTTTACGTAGCTCAGTGGCCTTATAAAATGAAGCAACAGAATAAGAATTGAATCTGTTTTGGCAACTTGCTGAACTCAAGTAACATTCACCACGGATCCTTCCTGCTTTTTTAAAATATGAATCTCTTTATGCACTTTACTTCTTCCTACCCGTGTAAGTTCATTCATAAATAGCAACTGAAAACATAACTCTAGGTACCACAAAAATATCTAGTATTTGAATGCTGTCGCTGAAGATTTTTTTACCTCAGGTTTGCCAAAGATCATTTAAAAAGTGCCCCTTGATTGTTTTTGTATTTCTTTGCCATTACAAAAACTTTTACCATGACATAAGCTACTGTGTGGGAGGATCATCTATGTGTTATTCTGTCTCGCCTCTCCGTTTACACCTTGTGCTATCTGTAAAGCATAATAAAATATTATAACATTGAAAATGGAATGTGACACTTAATTTTAGGGATTGTATCTACGGTAAGAAGGCAAAGAATATATGTTGTGTATATTGTGCTTGAGAAAAATGGTGATTATCAGGTAATGTACCCACCCCTTTCATGTGGGTGTTTTTCATATGCTGGAGGATTAACATGATCCAAATAAAGATTTTCTTCTATAGCTCTGTCAGGGTCATCAGGACTCAATGTACCCCTGGATTTCATCTAGCTGTGTCATTAATTGCTGGCACTTTGCCCCACTAATTAATTAGTCAAATTAAAATGCCAGAGTCAAAGCTGGCAGGACTCTGGATGCGAACCAGGTCTGAAAAAACTTGACTCTAATGAATAGCTGTGAGAGAGAACTGGCACATTTGCATAAATGTATTAAAATGTGGCAACCGCCTCCCCACAGTTGTCCATCTTCATCATGTGTGCAAACAATTGTGCATTCAAGTGCAGTCACACATGCTCAGATATATTTTGGGAAAAGAGATACTTTTAGAAGAAGAGGAATCAGGCTGCAGCAATCCAATAATGAGCAAGCTGATAATGAGTGGAAATGGAACAAAAAAGTCCCAAAGTTTCACAGGATAAATAATTCCAAAGACAAAATACAGTTTTACTGGTAATGCAGTAAAAATCTGCCATCATTTTTTATAAGAACATGAATATTTACTTCAGTTGCTGATAGTTAACAGGATACTGTTTCGACATGGTGTAATTTAATCAATGTGCCTTTCTGCTAGGAAGGTTGTTTAAAGGTCCACACAATTATGTCTGGGTCTTGTATAGGGCCTGGGGATTAGCATTTAGACACAATATTTCTCACAGTGGCTGTTTGATTCAGATTTGAATTGAAATGTGGAATATAGTTCCTCTCAGTTTGGTCAACAAGTTATTGAAATTCATCTAGAGGTAGACATGAATGTGAGTACCCAATTGCACTTTTTTTCAGTGAAAACTTGACCTGTTGGTGGCGCTACATGAAATGTCAGGGGACCAAAGTCATTAGAATTCATCCTCTGGGAACAATACAAATTTACTAGCTGTTGATATATTTTCAGTTTGTACAGTTAGGTGTCGTGACCCGTGTCATCATCATCATCATTATCATCATCATCCATAGAGTCACTCCGCCTTCAGGTGTGTGGGTACGGTAAAATAATTCACTCATTCTCAAAGTGTAACGCTTGGTTATAAAAAGTTAGAATGTCACTAGCTGAACACTACCTGTATATTTCAGCTTTTTGCCCATGCGATGTACCAACGCCCCCTCCCTCTCATCACTGGGAACTTTAACTGCACGCTACCTCTTGCACTACTTGTGTAAATACATATGTGTATACTTTCTATTTTTATGGTTGAGTTTATTATGCTTAGGTTTATTTTTATGCTTATATTTATGTCTGTTTCCATGTGAGCACCGTCAAATCAAGGCAAATTCCTTGTAATGCAAATTACTTGGCAATAAACCTGATTCTGATAAGGCCAGGACATAAAAATGGCCGCACTACTTGCCCTTGTGCCGTCACCATGAGACATCATACTGTAAAAAACCAAGGGATCCAGAATCATGGGGAGATTGCATCTCACACACAGGCTTGCAGGCACTTAGAAAAACCATGTTTTCAGCTAAAGCTGCTAACAATAACCCAACCTCTCAGAACATCTTTCTGTGGGATGAAAATGTGAGGCGAACCAGCACCTCTGAAACCCTCAAGGGAACCTAGTGTGAGAGGAAGCACAAAATGACGATGAGAGAGACAAGGGACTCCTGGGAGAAGAGCCGGTTAACATTCTTGGACCAGAGGTCAACCCCAAAGAAAGATGGTGGAAAAGACGAGAGTGGAATAAAAGTTTAACATGACGTTATCTTCTCTGCTTATATTTCAAAACTCCTATGCCCATATCACACTGTCAAATACCTTGGATCCTCTAACTGTAATCTGAAAAAATGTGGTACACCGTGTATCACTGCAGGCTGTTCTTATTCTCTGTTGAATAACTTCACTATGAAAAGTAACACACTGTAATTCGTACTGTATGTAATCCACATTTGTTTTACTGTAGAAATTATACCCAGAGCAAAGTAATACATCAGGTGACGCAGTATAACAGCAGCAAATCCTCCTAAGGAGGATGGTCGGGGTAGTGGATGTGTCCCAAAAAAACAGAACTTTCATTCGGAGGACCCTGAAGTACTAAGTCAAATCAAAACCTTTTTTATAATCTTGACAAAATTGTTTTGGTGCCTAAACATAACCATCACCTTTTGTTGTTCATCTTTCGTAAGATCTCATACAATATCATACATTGTGTTTACATTACGTTTTCATAATATCTCAGAATACATTGACCACTGGTGGTGCGGGAGCTCCCTCTCGTGGTAGAGGGCTTCCTCAATGGCTGCTTCAAAATGGAGGAATTGCTCTTCTCCTCCTTTACTTTTTTCTTACTCTGTCGATTGATATTTTTTTAAATTTCAATATGGAAACCACCTTGTTGGCCTCTAACTGTGCCAATCATTTTCCTGCTTATTCTTTTTTAGCGTGTGCAGATTAACAGTGTTTGGCTTCCCTCCGTGGCAGAAATCCACACAGAGCGCAGGAGCGGACTCTTGCTCCGAGCCATATGCTGTGCTGTGGAGGGAAGCAAAACACTGTTAATCCGCGCACACTGTCCGCACTGCCATGACACTGGATGTAAATCAGCAAAATTTCCCTGTAGGACATTGGATTAACCCTATTTTCAGCAGTTAACGTGCCTTTGTCAAAGAGAGTAGAAAACAGCAACATTTATTTTTTATCTTTAATAAAGCAACAACCTTGGCAAGTTTTCTTAAACCTGCCTGTTAAAAGGTTTAACTGCAGGCTTTCCTTTAAAAACTGCTTTGTGAACACGTCACTGGAGAAATAATACAGAATTTAAATAAACTGAAGCTTCAAGGTGTACAGAGTGAAGTTTATTATCAGATACAGTTTAAGCCTAGAGCACCAATTAATCATCAGAAAAATACAACAAATGGTGTAAAGCAATCTCAGACGTGTCAGATGTGTTGCGTATCACAATGATGGATGGCGCAAATCTGTGTGAAACAGATGAAAAGATTGTGAAGATCGATCATCTACTGCAGAGAAAGGTTTATTTCTGAATTCGCACAGTATTTTAGATGTGCAATAAATATAGATGTAAGAATATATGTTTTTATCAACCCTCTTAATTTCTTTAATAAAGCACTGACATTCAGACTGATTACTCTCATAGTAACATTGTCATCTGTAGTCAGAACCAAGGTACAACACTACATGTATGAAATATATATCATTATATCACATAATGCCACATACTAAAGTATCTGTGAAGATTTGATGACATACATTTTTATTAACATTGTGCATTTAATCAACCAACTTAATTTTGATGCTATTTAACAGATGAATAAACATCAGGGAATAACAACACAATTGCTCTTCTGCGGATGGTGAAATTTAGTTTTTTTGTCTCTTCTTCTCAACGTCCTACAAGACAAAAGAAATAACAGTTAAAATTCATACGTTGGAATGGATCATTAGATATCAGAGAGACTTAATATATATTTAAAATGTGGATCTACTTACCATATTTTACTGACAACAGCCAGGGGCATTAATACGACAATTCCAAAAAATAGCACAGCCGCAAAAGCATACAGTAGATAATCTGAGAAGACATAGTATTGAACATTAAACATTTTAGCCAATCCCCGCAGACAATGGGCGAGAGTGCAAACAACTGCATCACTCTGCCTCTGTATTGATGTATTGGATTTAACTGTACCAGTATCATAAATCGATGTAAAGAGCTGAATTTCAAAAGTAAATTTACCATGTGACCATGTGTGACCTTGCTCGGATTCAACAATTTCAGGAGGTTTAGAAGGACCACTGCTACCTTTCCAAGATGTCACTGAAATGCAGATAAAAACACTTAAAAATTATTCTAATAGACACACTCAACCATGAAAATGTCTGTCTTTTAAATAAAAAAATCCTTCTTACTGAAGCGTGATCTGTTTTGAAACACATCACGAATCATGTTGCATGTCAGTAGATCTTCACTGAGCAATCCTTCACATGCACAAGGATAGTGAAGTGCTGTGCCCAAAGTGGCCATGAAGGCAATTTTACATTCAGAATCTGCACCAAGGATGAGAGCTGGATCCATCTTGGTGATACATTCATCATTTTCGAGCTCACTGTTGCTGCATCGGGCTTCTTCGGGACTCCAGCATTTGGCTCGGAAAGTTTTTAACAGGTCTCTGGTTAATCAGATGAAAACACATGATGCAGTCGCTTGGTGTTTCGCTTTATAGATGTTTGGAGAAAAATACTGTACACAAGGCACACCTATCATCGTTAACATCCTGTGATAGTATTTAAATGATTAATTAAGTTGTAAATAAATTGGGAAATGCAAAAATAAAGACAACCACAATGGTGATATAAAGATTGTGACAAAATGACATTTTCTTTAAATAATTGCCAGTGGAAATTTCATGCAAATCGGATATGTGCCTCAAAAGCATGTTCACTGTGACAAGCCAGCATGGTAATGTGCTCTAAGCCACTAATTCATGAGTTCAGCCACACTAGTCAGTCCATTACTTTTGTCCGGTCTGTATTATCTCGACAATTAGTGCGTGCGAAGCATCAGGACGAACTTCTGTACAGACGAGCCTCTCCCAGGTTATGAATTCTAATGACTCTGGTGGTCCCCTGACTTTTCCTCTAGCACCAACACAACGTTGACATTTATTTTGAAATTTTGTGGTCAAACCTAAACTTGCTTCATCATCAGGTCAACATTTTAATGTGTCAAATAGACCTACTTTGGTTGATTATGAGTAACAACATTACCATCAGGCTTAATTTTATGGCATCATTAAGTGTTCTTCTGTAGTATTCCTGCAGAGTAAGACTGAATGGAGACATAATAGAAACATACCTGCAGTTACTGTCCTCAACACACTGGTTTACTTTATCCTGGCAGATCCAGTTCTGGGGTCCACATGTGCTACTGTGCAGGGTAGTTTTCATCTCCAGACAGTTCTTATCTAAAGCCTCACACTCGCACATGACCAGCATCTCTGCAACATTGTACGGCATGCTGCCATAGAACTGCTGAGTCACTTGCTGACAGCTGTCTCGGTCACACTGCTGTGGCATACATGCCTTAAGAACAGGTGCTAGGTACCTGTTGCAAACAGCATCACTGACACAAACACTCATGTGTTCCAAGCAGGATGCAGAACCTTTGTGTACTGCAAAAATAAATAAAGAAATTAGAGTTATTAGATTTCAGAAACATCACTTTTATATTAATTGGTTTAAGACAACCTTTCTACCTTCTCATTATCTTTCAGTTGAGATTCAACTACAGTGAAATATTTACCAAAGCCTATTAAACTGCTTGACTGCCAGTCCATCGCTGTCCGGCTCCTCTGCTGGGTTGCTGTAAGAAGAATTGAAAATATGATTAGCTCTTCCCCAACAAATGCCTATTGAAGCCAGCCTGCTGTTCATTCAGTACCACAATAGCGTTTGTTCACACTGTACATCAGATCGCCTTTTGTAAACAAAAATGCAATTTCATCTATAAATTCTTATCTCAGAGACTACTGAGAATACTGCACCTGGCTTTTGGTGGCATTGTGTGGCTAGCGCTTGTATAGAGCCACAAAGCTCCCCCTCCCAGGCACACACACACCCGTGCAGAGAGGGAAATTGGTCCAATACAGTCTGGATGGTCAAGTTACAGACCTCTGAACCTTTTATTTGGCACCCTTCATCTTGAATAAAACAAACACAAGAGGGAGGCAGAAAAACAGGATTTTCAATAAGCGAGCGAGGTCTTGTTTGTGCAGTTGGTGTTTTCTCATATGCCTGTTGCTCTCATTGTCTGTGATGGCTTTTTATATGCAGATAAAACTTTAATGTCAAAACAGACATATTTTAAAAGCACTTGACGGCCTATTTATCATCATTTATTTTGTTGTCTGTACAAACTTTACTCCAGGCTATTGCCTCAGTTATTACATTTAAGACAAACTCCAATAAGTGCAATTCAATTAAGCCGCCTCATGTCCTGAGGAAATGAAATGATTACTTTTATGATGCCACTAAAAACATGATAAAGGCACCATGCTCCAATACGCCCTGCAGCAGAAATGGTAAACTGGAGATGTGGCATTTTTACCCTCACAGATGCGGCCGTAAAATGCCTCTTGGCTCCATTTGCATAGGTTTGACATGCAAGTGTCCACAGCAGCGGAGCAGTCAGAATGTGGAGATGAAATGCTGGATGTCTGAGGAATCACTATCCCTGAAATACACACATTACATCCATTTATTTATTTATCCTTCAATTTGATTTTGATGTGATTTTATCGCATTAGGCTATATTAATCTACACACCATTTAGATATATTTTGTATTTTTCTCAAGCTGTTATAAAAAAAGATAGGTTCAATGGTTCAATTATAGACAAGACATGTAGCTCTAATTGAAAGCCTTCGTTTTAGTTAGATTCTCTTTCAACACTCAGCGCTGTTAAGATGAATTTAATAAAGAGTGTTTTACTGTCAAAAATCTGTAATTTAATAGTCAACTTACCAAGTATGACCGCAACTTCCAGGCGTATCAGCTGCATGATAGTTGTTGTAAAGATGTCAGTGGACAACTGAAGCTCTCCTGCAACTGACCTGTGCCTCTCGTTGGGGCTGGTACTTAAGCTGGGAAACACCGACCTCAGTCAACAGGATGTGGCACATTTACTGGTGGCTGCGTCGTGTAATCAAATGACTCATGCAATTCAAGAACAAAACAGACTTAAAAGAACAACAAAAACAAATCTTTCATTCTGATGAAGTCAGTGTGTGTGTGTTTGACTTTCCGAATGTTTTTTCTGAATTTGGGATCAAAATGCTTTTGCAACTACAATAATAGATCAATTTTATATAGCGCTTTTCTCTGAATATGATATGATATATTTACATAATTAATGTGTGATGTTAGTATCTTTTGTATGATTAATGTAAAGTAGCTATAATCAATATTTGTATATGAACAATAGCTCATATGACTGCTTAGAATTAGAGAATTATCACCCAACTCTGCATCTCCTCAGCTCTAGTGTTTTACTATCTTGCAGCTCATTGTCTTGCAGATGCAGTATGCAGTATCCAAAAACTGCTACACATTCAATTCATTGTAATTTTATTTACAGTGCCAAATCATAACAAAAGTTATCTCAAGACACTTTACATAGAGCAGGTCATGACCACGCTCTGTGACTTATTCATGATTTACAGAGACCCAACAATTCCCCCATGAACAACAACTCGCAGAAAGGAGGGTGAATGTTGTACTCTCATTTGCTTGGCTGCCAAAAACATCCACTGAATGCTAATGTTGCTCTGTCTGCTGGATGCGTATATAGGCAACCGTTTGCTGTGTTCAGCAGATCAACTTAAAGGGTAATAACATGTCAGTGTTTTGTGTACAGCTTGTTCCTGCTGTTCTCGAGTGGCAAAAAAAAAAAAGTATTTATTAATTAGATTATATGCAGAATATCGATGCTTTGTTTATTCAAAGAAAGTATACTGGATGCTACTCTTGGAAACTGAATTGAGCAACTTCCTCTTGGTTGTTTACATGGCCGTTAATATGAGCCGAGACAGCAATGCTGGTACTGTATACTCACCTTGTGAGTCTGTGTGTGTGTCATCATGACAAAATGTAGTCCTGGAGACACCTACTGTATAGCGGACACAAACACACGCTATTTGCTTCCTGCTACTATTACTATGATTATTATTTACATATATTATCATTACCTTTATTAGTTCTAGTATTCACTTCCAAATTTCGTATTTCTAGTAGTAGTACAGCTATTATGACTACTATTCATATAATTTCATCATATTCACCACCACAATTATTATTATTGATAATTCTATCACCATGACTACCATTATTAATACTATTCATATCATGCTACTATGTTAACTGGCATAACTTGTAACTAATTTTGTGGTGGTTTGCATCCCTGGGAGTGTCTGTGTGTCTTTGTGTCTGTCTGTCTGTCTCTCTCTCCCCTACTGGTCAAAACCGTCAGCCGTCCACCGTAAACCTAGGTCTGTTCGATGATGCAATTTTGGTGCCACTGTGTGCACAAGATTGCTGGATAAATACTGTATATAGAAATTATTATTGTCATTATGATTATTATTCTTATGTGTACTTTGCTGCTGCTACTCATGGAGGAATTGTTGGGTCTCTGTTAATCATAAATAAGTTATAGAGTGGTCTTTACCTACTCTTTATGTAAAGTGTTTTGAGATAACTTTTGTTATGACAGTGCAAGATACAACAACAACATGTTACAGGTGTGTAGTTGAGATTAAAATAAAGGCTGAATTCAAAATGGGTGTGGTCTGAGCAGGGGCGTCAGAAGCACGGGGGCAGGAAGTAGGGAAGGTAACATTTTTTCTCACCTCTGGGCCAACCCTACCATGAACTAAAATGCTGCTGCTGCATTGGTGGTGTATTTCTATTTGTGTAGTGTGAGTGTTTTTGTGAGAGATTAGACCCAAATATAGAAGACAGCAGAAGATGAACAATGTAGTATAATATATACTTTATTGATAAAAGATGTGCAGGAACATGGACACTGTGAGGAATAAACAACTAATTAATACACTTTGGCTAATCACAACTCTGTTCTGAGCTTTTACCTTTTAAGTTCCTTGCTGTTCCTCTCCTAGCTTTCACTGTTCACCTTAATTTGACTTTCAAAGCCTTTATAACCAAAAGCCACAGATTAATCATTAATTAGCAGCCATGAGTACACTGAAATAAATTAGCTTTCATTAACAAATATAAACACATTCACAGATGTAATTATTTCAACCTTCAGAAAAAAAGAGACACAAGGAGGTTCCAAATACAGATATACAAAGTCAGCACAAAGCATAGACAGGTGATATTATACTGAAATCCATCACAAAAAGGAACATTTACATTACAAAATATACAGCAAAAATGTGATTATAATGCATTAGCTTCATGTGGACTTAAAAGACACGATGGGGGGATTTTGTAAACTGTTCCAGTCTGGACAACGTTGAGGAGGGGAACTAAATGCCAGTGCATTGCATTTCTATTCAATGTCTTCTTAATATCACCATTAGGGGGCACACATCGCAGATATTTTCTGAATATGCAGTTGACTTTTAAGGATAGAATGTTCAATATACTGTACATTAGCAAGAAATATGAAGAAAAAGATTCACATTCAAACCAAGAATAAAGCAATCCTGCCCTAAAAAACTACCAAGAGTTACAAATCTACTCTCATCAACAGCTGTGGCAGAGTTGATTGCAATTATGTAATTTGCATGAATTTGCTTAATTTGTTGAGCATTTTCCTTGTGGATTTTTATTCAATGGCTACATCTAAGGTCAAGGTTCATACTCAAAGGTGAGTATCTGCAGTCAGGGCACTTAGACTTTGGAATGACCTGCCTGAGGACATCAGGGTTTCCTATGGCATGTAGGCTTGTTTTATTCTGTGTTCTGTTCCTGCGTTAAGATCATTTCACTCTGTTTTGTCTATATTTGTTTTAATCATTATTCTTACATGTCACTATTATTTTTGATTATTTAAAACATTTCCCATTTGAACAGGCGCATTCAAATTCCATCCATCTACCTTACTGTGTCAGAGATTTCCCCCCGATCAAAAAGGTCTCAAAGCTAAAAGCTTTGGAACAGTATGCTGAATGAATTCGATGTGGTTTAGTGTTTGAAGATACAAACTAAGGAAACTGTGCATGGGCACCTTCTTCTAGGTTTTGTATTCCAAAATTATTATTATATATTATTAGTATTAGCTCCATTGCAATTATCTGCTGGTTATAAATATTCATGAGAATAATATATGTTTAATATCCCTCAAACAACAGGATGGTTGTGCTTTTATCCTCTGCTAGGGAACAATTCAGTATGCCTCAATTTTTTAATTCTTAAAAATTGAAGGTCAGTAGAAGACATTCACCGTAAATAGCACAATATACTGCAATATATGTTGCCATATTTAGTTTTTTTAAAAATGTAATATTGATTTATTTGGATAATCAGTTCAATGGATCAAAACAAAAATACAGCCGGCTTACTAAGGAGTTTGATGCTTCAGCTATACCGTAAATTCCAAACAGCGGCTTGAGGACAGACATTGATTTATACCACAAAACATATCTCTCAATGTTTCGTGACTGCACATTTTAAAGTGTAGTTTGGTATAAGTATAAAAATAATTGCCATGACATCTGACATTGTGTTTTTTTTCTGACAGCACAATGTCTCCTGGGCTCTGAAGCTGTCAGTAACAATGACTGACATAAACATTTCAGTGCATTTCAAAAGGAATCCTTTAAATGGACCACTTTGCTTTGGTGCTAAACCCAGTGGGACAGCTACAATAGAAAATATCACAAAGTCCTCTTTTCGGATGTTGTTCAAAACAAACACAGTGTGTGTCAAGTGAAAGGAAAGACGCTTCTTCATAATGAGGGCCACCGGGACACATTCATGCAGGTGGATATACAGAGGTCTGATGGATGTCTGACCTGGCATCATTTCCATTGTGCACAGAATCATACATTCAAGACTGACCAAAGATGGACTTTAGGCAGACTATCAATGCCACGAGTTATAAGACTCAATCTCTATAGCACCTTACAATCTGATGTTGTAAAAAACAAAAACAAACAGTAAAATGAGAAATAAATACAACATGTGCAATTAAAATCATGTCACTTAACCCATATATAAAAATATACAGTAAGAGTTAATAAATACTAAACATTCCAATGGCGTCCTTTGATAATAAATACAGTTTCTGTGAATTACAAGTGATTGCAATGTCAGGATCAAGTAAAAGAAGCGAGAAGGACCCAGAAAACAGTGGTCAGTTCTCTAAAGCTCCTTATTTCCATAAAATCTCCTTGGGAGCATACAACATTAATTTTGAGACATTTTTCTTGATTCAAATTAATGTTTTCGATGTCTACCTTAATGATGAATGCGTCATTAACAGAAGACTACACTATCTGATCTGATATACGTGACACATTGTCCATGTTGTTCGCTTGAGTTGACAGGGACTTCCGGCTGTCTGTGCTCACTCTGGGCCTCGTCCTCGGTGTTCCATTTTGACCTTGGCAAGAAAAGGCTGCTTTGAACTCCCCACGGAACTTCCCTGGTGAAAAAAAAAGAAACACAAAACCTTCTCAGAAGCCATTAAGTTTGACCCTTTTAGACACCCTGCATGAAAAACAGCATTTTCTCAGTTTCATTGGCATCATGCAATAACAGCTTATGTGTAGTATGTATCATTACCAGGGCCACAAAACATCAAAAACTCTAAATTAACGTACATTTTTTTGTGATAAATACAACTTCATCTTAGATAATATTTGAATATGCACAACCTAATATAAGATGAGTAATGTAACTATCCACTAGAGGGTAGTAATGACTGAAAAGAAGGGGAAATGAGGCAGGTTACAAACTCACCGCTGAGGAAATTGTAAATGATGGGATTTGCTGCACTGTTGGCATATATAAGCCAATGTGAGAAAGTGAACCATGCATACACAGTCTCTCTGTCATTTGTCTTCTTGAAAGTCCCAAAGACTCTGCAGGTAAAAGTAAGACATGCATCGGTTAAAGATTCTTCTGTATGCCTTTCATGCTCCACTATAAATCACATTATATTAAATCAAGATTGCAGAAATCAAGCAACACTTCAGTACTTCAGGCCCTGTATGAGTCATTATAAAACATAAAACAAGCAGGATGTGCTCTGCATTTGAAGGGCTTTTGATTTTTGAAGCAGCAGAGCTCAAGATATTTTTACCTTTTCATGACATTGAGGATGCTGATTGGCAGGTAGCACAGGGCGAAAACAAAGAGCACCACCATTAGCATGCGGGCTGTCTTGCGTCGTGCTCGGACCTGTTTGATCTCAGCACAAACGGTGCTGGTCCTGAACCTCACCGGCTCCCCTGGCCCCGGAGCCGCAGCTGAGCACTGGATGGACCTCCACTTCCGCTGCATTACTGATGTGCTTCCAGGAATCTGTTGAATAAGTATGTGGATACAACAGGCATTGTCAGCGTGGCTTAGTAAGAGCTGATGTGATGATCATTTTATAGAAAACATTTACAGCTGGAATACAAACCTGTTGACACCACAGCTTGTGACATATCTGGATATACGCCAGGACCATGAGACATAAGGGTGCAAAGTATGTGACAATGAAGAAACACGTGTGGTACACCTTTGGATAGATCTCAGCTGTTGAAAGAATAAAAAACAAAATCAGTAATTTGACTGAGAACTGTCTAGATAGTGACCATTATCTAAGACTCACGTCTCTACGCTACTACTGCTTTGCCTTTCAATCCTTCAGTTCAGCACATTTACAAGGACAACGTGGCAGAAATGTATCATTTGAAATGAATTTAATTTAGATAGGCAGTAGAATTAGCATTATCCAGAGATGACTGGTCGGGAACTTGCTAATGTCTCAGTATTTTCTGAGAGTGATCTCTTTGGTGTTCTTTATCACTGTGTTTTAAGCATTTCAGACAGTTATACCTAAATGTGAAAAAAAAAATCAAATTTATTTTCTAATGTTAAGAAAAAAAGGACGAGAGTCAAATTCACTATGTCAAAGTCGATCAAATAAAGTACGTACTGGCAACACCATTGGATTCCTTTCTCAGTTTGATATTAGATGTTCTTACTGAGAGTTAGGGGTACATGCAATATTCAGCAGACGTGATTGTAGCTTTCGAGTAAGGCATCCTTATCGAGGTTGTTTACATCGTTGAGCCAAAAAGGGCCCAAAAATGTGGGTTTGATTCATATACATCTCCAGAAAAGTTAGAGTATGATTGGATTATGTGTCAGAAGAAGGATGCATTCATTTGCAGCAGGTATTTTAGCCGAGACGATTGTTAGATGTATGAAATTTTCACTGCACAACAAAAAGAGCCTAAACTATGTGCTGTTTGCTCAGTTTCCAGGGACAAAGTAAAAAAGTCGATAGAGAATTTCAAATCAAAAATAATTTTTAGATATTTCTTGAGTAAAATATAAGAAATGATACAAGATGATAATGAGCTGTGAAAATAAATAATTACATGTGACACCTTCACTCCTTATGAATGCAAGAGGAACATTTTTATGATGGGATTCAAAAGGTTGCGTTAAAACTCGAACAATCATGGTTTAGACTGTTGTGTTTGTTTGTGTAGCAACATTTCAGTCAATGTGTAACGTGTCATGTCGCGTAAAACATAATTAAATCCTCTGGGGTTATAACTAAACACCCGAAGGACATTTGTTACTTTACTTTCTTAACTGTTTGAGTTGGTGGTTAATAACAGATTTTTTTATCTGTATGTGTTTCACATCATTTTGTCACAGGCAGATTTTGACAGTATTTGCACTGTATGACAGAGCTGCCACGTGGAGTTAAACTGAGGCAGGGAAGATGTCGAAACCCCAGCAAGTCTGAAACTAGGTTCATCTAAGACGCCACATGATTAAAATTCTCTTTTCCAAAGAGCTCTTAAAGTACTGCATGGATATAACATGAAAACAATGGAGTCAAACGCACGTAGCAGCAGTCGCCATGTTAAAAGAGACAAGAGCATGATTTGACAGGAGCAATATTATGTATGACGGCAAAAATAATACCTTTTGAGTGTACTGAACATCCTGTTTTATCAGTTGCTGAGTTGAATTGCACACTGCATATTAATGAGAAATGTGTTAAACTGAATGTCAACATGTTATTTAACATATTTACGGTATATTCCAAATCTACCAAATCTATTCTAATAATTCATTCTGGCTCAGGAGAGGTTTTAGATGGCATCTCTTAAGGGAAATGTGAATTGGATATTATGTAAATGTACTTTTGACTGGTGTATTTTTTTAAACCACTATAATTTATGGAAAGCCAAAAAGTCGTGGCTGTACACACTACTGTACACTATACTGACTACACAGGTAATAGTAATTTAGTTTTAGGGCTATTTTTCTTACCCATTTATATTACCCTGTTCATTCCCGCCTAGAAAAAGTGTTCAAAGTTCTTTTCTAGCTACTGCGAGCTCCTGAAAATCTATTAAAATGTCTTCTTCTACACCACAAACTTTTTTTTTTTTACATCCATACCACCTAGAAGATACATTAGAGAGTAAATAAACTATGTTACATGTCAATACTTAAAAGTGTCCAAAGTGATAAATAGGTAGCCTTGAAACTAGACGACAATCCGTCAAACTCCGCTAAAATTAAATATATTTATCAAGATTCTGTCACTTTATTGGCTATGTCTCGGCGAAAATGTTTTCGGAAACACATTTAAGTTATCTGGTTAGCTGTAACAATGTTTGTGAACCGGCCAGCATTGTTTTCCTGCTTCGCAACAGACCAAGCACTGCCTCAACTTTCGTCACTCGGTGCTACATTGTTTCAATGCTCCAAAAAGGTATTCTGGTCTGTGCCTGTTGATGTGACCCTTTGAAATGGAAAATACACTGAGAGGTGAATACACATTTGTGAATAAGTCTGATGATGATGCCACGCTAAAAAAAAACAAAAAACCAGGCTCTTCTATAATTGATGACTGCTAATTAAACATAAATCAAATACTTCTTCAATTGTAATCATCATATATACAGAATCAGAAAACGAGCAAATTATGCTTGCACATACAATCATTTTGACTGCAGTTGTCAGAGGCTATCAATGTACCAACATACCAACAGTGGCAAACAAACCTTCAATTGCTCTATAGCTCAAATACGTAACCAAGCAAATTCACCTGCAGTACAGATGAAGTAGTTTAACAATATGTACATGCTGGCCTGGTTGATAACTGAGCAAGATTGTTAGTGACATGTCAGGATAACATACAGACAAGTTGGAGAGGAATGGCAAAATTCCCTACTTTTAAACTTACTCATTGAATTTCCGACTTTTGTGCAATATTCCCTTGTGTAATTGAGGGTTCATGTTCTCAAAATGAAAACTGGCTGGTTAATTAGCAAGGCTGCCAACTAACACGCATTCATCATGACATTCGTGTAATTTACTCCAGTCATATTAATGCCAAAGCTACTAGAAAATCCATGCAGCACTTTGTTACTTTGGGATGCAGGTGGTATGATAAATGCTGTTTGATGATGATGATGATGATGATGATGATGATGATGATGATGATGATAAAAATATCATGACAAGCCTGATCAGATCAGTGATATACTCTCATTCTGTGTGTGTGTGTGTGTGTGTGTGTGTGTGTGTGTGTGTGTGTGTGTGTGTGTGTGTGTGTGTGTGTGTGTGTGTGTGTGTGTGTGTGTGTGTGTGTGTGTGTGTGTGTGTGTGTGTGTGTGTGTGTGTGTGTGTGTGTGTGTGATAGAAGAGAGGATGTATTGGGTCCAATGGGTCTCCGGCTTCATAACTAGTAAACATGAGCATGCTTCTCATTCCTAGGTGAAGACTGAGGGTTTTGTCTGCAGAACTGTCGCTGGCATATTTTATCAGCCATTTTTCAGATGTTTGTGTTCCATTTATGCCAAAATGATGTCGCATGCAGACCGACAAGACACTGTCATGAATTCTACGGATCAGGGTGCCATCTTTGCTAAGTTCTCTCTTTGTTAGACACTGACAACATGCACCACACAATCATCATAACATTCATACACCCTCATACACCACTGATTCCGACTTCCACACCTCATTGTTTCTATGTTTGCACCTAACAACATACATCTACCTCTTAACAAATGTTCAAAAGCAGAATATTTTTAAATTTAAAACTTATTTCCTGCATTTCTAACCTCTTGGATTAAGTGAAGAAACAGCCATCTGCACTGGTCTATATTGGATCGCAAATGATAAAATCATTGGCTGGAGTCATTGGGCCAAGCAGGTTCATTCAACATCCACTAGCCGATATTTTCCCATGTTCTATTTCCAGCCCATGATCAGTTAGACTACTGTGTGGATTGACAGACAGTGATTGACAGCCAAAGCATGCTGCCTGTGGGTAATTAAAGAGTAATTAAGGATGCAAGCAGCGATGAACGGGCCCTCGCACCCGGCGTGCGTCTAGGGAGATGGCTGGACTTCTGCAAGAGGGGATTTATTTTGTGTGTTCAGACTGAAAATGTCAGAAAATACAGCCTGAAAGAATATGTGGCCTCTACATCTTTTACTAGGAAATGAGAAGTTTCGCCATATTTACTAGCTTTACTATTTATGATCGGAAATATGTGCAAACTTTAACACTTGATGGTATGACATCATCTGTGTGTTTCAGAATGGAGTTCATTTTGTAGCAGAATGAAAATGTCATAAAATGTATGGTCAAGTTATAACAACTTTCTGTTATATGGCAAAAGGTGTAACTTTGATGCCATGCCAAAGCCACGCTGTTCCATGAAAGAGCAAACCACTGAGTAACTTTTCATCCGACATGTCTTTAGATGGTACTGAACGATTTTGAAATTCATTGGGTTAAATCTCTAGGAGTTTGGGTTAAAGTATGAAAACTTGACTTCCTGTCACCAGTAGGGGGCTCAGTATGAATCTGAGTTGATATTATGATTGGGTTGTGTTCACGCCAGGACTTGGGAATCATGAGAAATTTGAGGGCAGACTACAGCAACACATTTTCTCCCTGAGGAACTCACAGTAAAACAAGTTTTGCAGCACATATTTAGCCATTTTTTCCAAACATTAAAAGTGTCATAAACATAACATTTACCTGGTCTGCCAAAGGATGGGTGCAATTCTCTGACTAATAATGCACCCAGTCTATAACTTTACTTGTGGGGAGTTATGAACGAAATGCTTTATGCAACAACAATGCTGAAATGATAGAGGATGCATAACTCAGCAGCTAAAACCTCTTCTTGTGAATATTGGAGGCACCTTCTTCTTCATATCATATCTCATATCATAACGCATCGTATCACATCTTATCGTATTGCATAGCATGGTACTGTATCATATCGTATCGTATCATTTATCATACTCTTTATTTAAAAATGCTGTTATAAGTACATACTTAATTTAAACTACTTTTACTTAACAGAGTGAATTTGACTCCTGACAATCATTTTTTCTGCATTTCAAAACCTTATTTTTGAACAACATTTTAGCATAAGTGTTTGAAATGCTTGAAAACACAGTGATAAAGAACATCAAAGAGTTCGACCTTAGAAACAGAAATTTATCAAGGACACCTTGCAAATTTCAGACCAGTCAAGTCTAATAAAACCTGTTAATATAGACAACTCTACTGAAGCTTCATGAACCATTAGTTGTATTTGTTAAGTTCACTAGATGGAGCTCTTGTTTTGAAGAAAAGGTCTCAATGAGTTGTAATTTAATGTGTTTTCAACCCGTTGTTGAACAGAGAGCTCCAACTCGGGGACCCGTTTCAAAATAATGAAAACGGTTCACGAAGCTTCATTTGGACATCACTACAGAGCTAATAACAGACCCATCGCTTTCCTAATAACGCTGAGTTACTAATAAACGTACATATAAGCCAGTTAGCCGGGAATGCCAATGTTTGCAAATTACATTAGACCAGATAAACACATTCTTTAATCAATTCCTTTCATGTTTCTTTTTTGGTTTTAGAGAAGTTATGAAAATACTGCCCTTCACACTCTTACTCTTACTTAGTCCCATGCACACCATTTCAGCATATGGAGGTATCCAAAGTAAGACAGGGCTGCTATGCCTATAAATAAATGTTATTTTCTAATTAAAGTGCATTAACTGTTGCTTTGAGGCAGTAAATAGTACAGTTCCAATGTATTTAGTTAAACATGTTTTTGTCAATGACCTTTGGCACGATGTTTTCATGTGTAAAAGGTGGATTTGTAAAAACTAACCTGCCCAATGTTCATCGCACACTGTGAACAGGCTGGTCTTGTTTGTTAGTTCAGGCAGCAAGCTACTGCACTCCATCACAATAGCCTGAGGGATCATGATAATGCACGATACAACCCAGATGACAACAATACTCTTGCGCGCCCTCTTGGCTGTGCTTTTGAACAACAGCGGGTGGCAGATAGCATACCAACGGTCTTGGGCAATACAGCTCAGTGTTAGGACTGATACAGAAACAGAGATCGTCTGGAGAAAAAAGAAAAAGAAATGCCAGTTAGAGACAAAACTATTGTATTTATTTAAGTACAGTATTGTTAATTTAAAGTCAGAAACCAGAAAATGGATCCCGAAGCTTCTCATTTTATTCATGGTTTGCAACTGAGACATATGAGACGCTATGAATTTCATAGCTACATAGTTTTTGGGTTTGATTACAGGCAAACATTTATGATGAACATCATTTCAAAAAGTGTAGTTGGGGATTTGCTTCAAATCTTGCTTTAGAACTTACTTAACCAACAGCCTTCCTGTTTGACTCCAAGCTCTTTTTTTCTTAAGGCAGTTGCAGCAGAGCATATGGCATTTCCAGGTTAAATAGATAGATATTGGTGCATTTAATACATGTGAGTCAGCAGGGTTCAAAGGGCGCACTCGCAAGACTATTCCTTGTCTCATTGATTGAAGTGTACTATTATCACTATCTGAATTACACACCTGGGAAAGACAGAGTTTTACCAGATTTCAATTATTGGTCTGTGGAATTGGGCCAACATCAGATGTGACATGCTGATACATAAACAACTTTCACTTTGGGAGATGCTCTCATCCCATTTCAACATGTTGCAGATGGTTGTCCTCAGAAATCTCAGTGAGTCCAATTGGTTCACAGCGGCGCAACATATGTGGGAGATAAACCTGTGGATATGTGGGTTCATGTCCTGTGGGAAATACATTCTCAGCTCCATCACTTTGAAATGTTTAGCTCAAGGATGACAGAGATTAACCAAATCCCCTTTGCTGACTTATTTACTTCATTTAAAACGAAAAGAGGGAAAAAACATTGCCTTGTAAGCAGAAAGGGACAAATCCTCATATAATTGTCCTCTTCCTGACAGGAAATCAATAGTAGATTGACTGGAAGGTTTGGTACTTGGAATAGTAACCTTGGTGGAGATGTTAAAGGCTGAGTACACTGAATGTGATGCAAACATAGAAACCAAGGAGAGTGTCATGTTCTTCCTGCATGTACAATAGTTAAGCGTACAGCCTATTCATAGACATCATGGATAAATTTAATCCTGTTATAATTTGAAATATAAGCCCTCTTTTAAAAATTACATTATGACATGTGAATGTTTTTTTTGCCCCTGCTGTGAACCCATTCATGTTATTACAGACCTTTGAAACAAGCTAAGCCGCAGCTGAGCCATAGTCCCTCTTGTATACTACAATATTTGATTAAATGCAACGACAAATAAAGAGACTTACTGAAGTTTTAACATTAATTCATTGATCATTCCATGAGTTCCTAACAGAATAATTTATGTCATTGGGTTTCCAACACACTGTACTGGACAGAAACAGCAGTATTCAGTTTCACTTGAGGATCATCCCCCTGAGGCGATAAAGCACTGCTGCACAGAAAACCTAGCAAAATGTATAAAATGCAGGGAGAGCTGAGGCAATTTTAAAAAAGTTGGAATATATCTGGGATGAACCGATCCTCCTAGGATCCTAGAAGCAGCCAGCGACAGAGTGAGTACATCCATGAGGAGCTTCACTTCAGTAAGGTGTTATCAGAGCCAGCACAGTAGAATAATTTGTCCCAAGTCTGGAATAAAGTCAATCACTGTAATCCCTGTGGTTTTCAAGTGCATCCATTCAGAACATGTCTGACACCATACTTTGTGTTATGGTGAACTTAGGTGTGTGTGTGTGTGTGTGTGTGTGTGTGTGTGTGTGTGTGTGTGTGTGTGTGTGTGTGTGTGTGTGTGTGTGTGTGTGTGTGTGTGTGTGTGTGTGTGTGTGTGTGTGTGTATGTGTGTGTGTGTGTTAGTTCAATATAGTGGTATTTGTTTCATGTATAGGATGCGTGCAGGATTATGTATGATTTTGTTCCACTCTCAACAAGTTGTACTGTATACATCAGTGGGACTTGCTTGATGTGGATGTGTGATACTTTTGCAGATGGGTTGGCACAGTGTGGATGAGATACTGCAGTGGAATTTAAAAAAATAAAAGCAAACAAGAAATCAAACCACCTGCCCCAGGCATTACATCACCATGGGATAACATCAAAGGCCTCACACACAAAATAATACTCTATATAAATGTAAAAATAATATCTACAAACACAGATCTTGCCTTGTGTAATAATGACCACGCTGCAACCTTCAGTGCTGAAACGGCAGTTTTGGTCTCTAGCTAATTTCCAAGTTCATGACAACTTTACAGGGGATACATTTTTGCATATCTCACCCATTAAAATCATATAAAGGCTTAAGGCTCTTAATTAAGGGCATTGCTGCTTTGATTCGCAGCTCAGGTGCAGTCACTCTTGGCTAGCATAGAGTGTGTGCTTCATTTAGCTCGCCTCAGCTCCAACATGTGATGTTCAAATGAAGCTTCATGTACCATTTTCATCCACTAGATGGAGCTTTCTGTTCAACAAAGTGTTGAAAACACATTGAATTACCATTCATTGAGCCCTTTTCTTTAAAAAAAAAAAAAAGAGCTCTACCTAGTGGACTCAACAAATACAACTGGTGGTTCATGAAGCTTCATTTGAGCCTCACTAGCTCCAACCATGCTCTACCTCTTTACCCATTTTTGGATTAGCTGGGAATTAGGCGATGCCAGGAACTGCCAAAATGGCAACAGCCAGAGCCAGCCACACTAAGCTTCATTTTAATTTATGGAGACTGTCCATTTATGGTAATTTTAACCAATCCTGCTTGGCTTGGTGAGCTTGGTCTTCTTTCTCCTCAGCTTTCAAAAAGAAGCCAAGCAGGGACTTCAAAGCTGTTCTGCTCTGTCATTAACACATAACGACATTACTGATTTCACATATAGATTTTTTATGTAAATAGTTAAAGATATGAACTGTAAGATTTTCATCTAGTTAATTGTCTGCTAAGTTACTATCGAACAAAGAGTGAGTTAAAACAATGGTGATTTATCATATGACACACTAATGAAAGAGTATTACAATCTGAGTGTCTGTGGAGACATCCCTCCCTAAACGCAAATGCGCCAACATGTTAGTGACGCTGCTGACAGGTAGGATCCTCAAAGCTGGTTAGGCTGCGTTCACTTGTAATCGGAAAGCGTGACATTCCAAATTCTGAGTCAGGCCAGAAGTTTAATAGTAAGGTGTGAGTGTGTGTGTGTGTGTGTGTGTGTGTGTGTGTGTGTGTGTGTGTGTGTGTGTGTGTGTGTGTGTGTGTGTGTGTGTGTGTGTGTGTGTGTGTGTGAGTGTGTGTGTGTGAGTGTGTGTGTGTGTGTGTGTGTGTGTGTGTGTGTGTGTGTGTGTGTGTGTGTGTGTGTGTGTGTGTGTGTGTGTGGATTTAACAGGGTAACATGGTATAGGGGCCAGACAGGGATAAGAGAGGTGAATGTGTGTCAATAAAGTTTGCAAAAGAGCCAAAATAAAAAGTCAACACACATAGCGTCTGCAAACCTGATTAGATGGAGGGCTCTGGGAGAACAGGCTAACCTGCAGTTACATCTTACTGCCAAGGAGGCCGCTAGAAACAAGGTATCTCAAATCTTATGGATTATGACTTTGATTTAATAAATTATTTGTTATATGAGTTTTTGTGTGTGTTCCTCCTCCTTTTACTTAATATTCAGAAGCCGTTTTTGTATGGGAAATTGATTTAGATTTGGTCAGAATTTTTGAATATCCTGTTTGAAAAAGCAGCTGTCGATCTCTTACCTGCAGATAAGGCACAATTTTGCACAGAGTGTTTCCAAAGAACCAAGTCTCTGTGATGTCTACCACAAGACTGGCAGGCAGGCAGATGATGGTGACCAAGACATCGGCAAAGGAGAGATTCACTATGAAGTAGTTGGTAACGGTGCGCATGTGACGGTTTTTCCACACTGCAAAACAAACTGAAAATGATGCACAATCATAGACTGCCCTAAGACTCAATAAATGCAAACATTTATCACATGAGTGCAGGACATTTAATGTTAATCACAACTGTCTTGAAGGCATGCTGTCAATTAAAGAGTTTAAATTAAAAGTCAGTAATGATCCTGTTTTATGTCCTTGGTCCCATATGTTAAATGTCAGTCAGTCGGAAATGTACATACAGACAATTAAATATGAATAACAATTAATGAACATTACGTTCTGAGACTGTCACAATACAGTGTTTTTTCATTCATAGTGGTGACTCATCGGTTTAGCAGCACCATTACGAATCTCATGGCAACTACATCTAATAAAGTGTCAAAATCTTGTGGATACATAATTGTTTTACACACATTACATGAAAACATTTTAGCAAGTACAAGTTAGCGTCAGCTAATGCCTCATTTATATATTTTAAATAACATTCAAGAAAACTTGGAAAACAAAAAGAAAATATTTTGTCTTAATGTTGTATTTTTCTTCTTTTTGTCCAGTTTACACAAATGAAATTGGCAGTGTCTTGTGCAATTTCTCAAGACAGAAATGTACAGCGCATCACTTTTTTTGTAACTGCAAAAACAAAATTTGTGAGGATGAGTACATAACGTATAATCTTAGTAAATGCAGTGGGAAACTGGGGCACAGCTGTTTTTCCTAAAATTCTTGAGTAATTCATGTTCATTTGTATATGGTGTAACCTGTCTGCAATGTGGATGAATAAAACGACAATGATAATTTGGATGCTTTGTCTACACTGAGCAATATGCATGCTTCTGAAAAGTAAGTATTTGTAAGAGAAGCATTGATGGATTTTACTATAAAGAGCTCACTGAGAGAGCTGCTCCTGAGAGGGAACTGCTGCAGCTGAAGGTAGCTGCAGGAGAACCACCGATGGTCAAAAGGGATAATCACTTCACTGACCCAGAGTTGGCAGAGGACAGTGTGCACGATCAAGAGAGGGGTTGGGGGGGCTTCAGTCAAGTGTCTCTCTACCACTCCTGCAAGATTTATGCATGAGATAATAAACCACACTCCCCCACACGACATTTCAAAGACTCCACATAGTTGTTTTCAGGATCTGTGCTCCGTTTGACCGTGCCATTATGTCGCTTGTTATGTGGCAGCAAAGGCAAGAAGACCCTCTTACATAGAGTGCAGGCAGTGCATCACTGCTGCAAAAAACACGTTGTCAACAGTGGTAGGGCAGGTCTGATTACTCTAGTGAAGTGGTACAAAAAATGTTTTTTCTTTTGATCCAGCCACAAGCCATGTGAATGTATATTTATTAACCTGTATTGTTAACAATGCTGTCGATACACATGCTATTCTATTTACCTACTGCACATGCCAATGATATAAGTCGGCACTAGCAACCTGTCATTTTTCAAGACCTTGAAGCAGCTACATTAAATTCAACAAACATTAAATGGATCAATTGTTACACCTGTGCTTGTCCTGCCAGTCACGTCAAAATGATGCACAGTCTCGCAATTTTCATGAAGCCGGTAATGTGGGTCAATGTGGAAAATAATTTGTCTGGCTCTTTTCCACATTAAACGAATGAGGCGGAAAATCCGGTCTGACTGCACCTTTGCACTAGGTAAAGAAATATAAAGATGAAAGCTTGGCTTAACATAATAGCTAGAACAGGAGCGTGGAACATGTCAATCAAAAACAGTTCTTAGAGGAGGTCTTTCTAGGCAAACAAGTGAAAATACCATCCAGTAGACTTTAGTAGACTCCTCATCTGTGTATTCAGTGTGCTGTGGATTCCCTGTTCCCTTGTGTTTACTATTTCTTCTTCAAGCCACATGTGTGAGATGATAACTTTAAAATGCAGTGGATATTATTATCAGGATGAAAAGTCTAGACTGTGACTGTACCTTCGCACAACATCAAAGACAAGTGAATGAATCTTTGGGCGCATACTGATCAGCACTGGTGATATGAGCAGTTGCAACAATACCACGATTCGATCACTGAATCTGCAATGAAGATCTAAAATTACTACAAACTAAAAAAGAGAAATATTGATAACATCTGCTGCAATATAGATAAACATTTGGGCTGCACTTTCTTCCTTTGTGCATCAACAGTTGCGATAAGCTACTTAAGTTGGATGTGTTTTTTCTGCTGGTAGAAAGACATGGTGAGCAAACTCCTTTTCCACCGTGTCTACCTTACAGCTCCCCATGCTGCACAAAAACACAGACATATCTAGATCATGTCTCATCTTTGAAAACCTTACATGAAAGAACACATTATCATAAATCCCTGGAGGACGGACGGTTGGATCCACATTAATGCAAACAAAGGCGTACCGGCTGTTAATCACGACCACCCACCACCATGCAATCAGAATTGAGAATGGGACAGAAATATTTCCACCCAGTCAATTGTTCTGTTTGTTGCTTCATTTCCTGTTAGGTAGTAGAGTCCAGTGTCTATTTCTTGTAATTTGCTCTTGGAAAATGTATATAAATGAAATCTTACTTAAGCCTTTATTTTTATAATGTAAATAATCTGACTTCACTGTTGTGAAAAATCATTGGAATAAAAGGGAGAATGTAACCTTCACATGCAAATATCTGCCACAAAAACAAGAATCTCCAGGATTAAAATAAAACTGGGACAGTGCTACAACTTTCCTAGCTAAATAGGATACTTCCTCTGGTTAACATCTCTGCTTGGAGTTTTATTGTAATGTGTCAATGACATCATGATTTATGCTCAGTTTAGCACATCAAACACATGTGTAACTATCGGCTCCATTTAATTTAGATGTGCCAATGTCCTCTGGAAAAGACCCTTATAACAGCAGATATTTTGACTTTTCAACACAGGAAAAGCACATAGACACATGTATGACATACTGGGACACTTAACGGAGCCATCGTTAATGTGATTGTTGACACCTGTGCAGGACCTGCTTTAACAGGTCAAAATGTGAAAAAGGCTTACTTTTGTCTTACTGGTATGGATGCAATTAGTTGTACGAGTTACACCTGTGCTCTACCTGCCATGCCGGGAGAAGTTTAGTGCCCTGCTAACAACAGCTATTTAGCCTGTGCACTACACACCTGTCACTCACTTTGATCAGCCGTGTATTAGCCCTCAAATGTAACCAGCTATTTGTAACACATTTAGTATTGTGCTTGCATGGACAAAATATTTTTTCAATGGAATTCCATTGCTAGGCAACAGCCTTCGTCCTTGGTAACTTCCTGTCAGCTGATGTAATTTACGTTCACTGCAACAGGAAATAAACTAGGACTGTTTTGGAATGTTTAGACTTAGATTTCTCTTTATTGATCCTTTGGGATGACTCCTGCAAGGAAATTGAGTTTCCATCAGCTTACAAAATCACAAGGGAGGTATAAAAAAAAATAATACAGGTTAATATAACCAATAAACTCTCAGACAAGTAAATACAGAAAGTATAAAAAACAATAAACAGTGAACAATAAACTCTTAGTTAAATATATATGATATATATATATTCACGGAAAATTAAATCAGATAAGTTTATGTTTACATCTATGAAAAGGTCCATAGATATAAGGAGCTATTTATAGCTTTTAGTTGTACAGGGGGTCCTGTTTTCCTTGGCTAGGTATATCTCAATATATCCTCTTCATATGAAAAATTAAGTAGACCTTTCAAAGGGTATCTTGCACTCAGCAATCGTTCTGCCCTTATCAAATGTCCAATGTACGTTTCCCTGGGTCAATATGTTGAAATCCCCCACCTACAGCATAATGGATGCCATTTTGAAATCTTAGCCATCAACTTTACGGGTAAGACAGTTTTCTTGATTTTCGACATTGATATTTCCACAGTAGGTGAACAGACTAAACCCTGGGAGTATATGACCCCATAGAGACCAGAGATATCTGCTCTTTGAAGGAGTAAAGAATCAGCAACAGGAATTCTGCTGGGAGACCTATTTCCTTTTAATAAACACATACAGGACATTAGTTAAGTGGGTTAAATCAACAATACCAATAAACTTAGCTAAGTAGAAGTCAGGGCGGTGGGGAGATCAGCACACAGTGAGCATGAACGTCAGGTTACAATGTCCATGGTGTACACCTGCATGATTACCATTTGTTTGATTGATTACCAGTCAGCTTGCAGCCAAACAGCTGGGGCTGAGTGGGGGTGATGCACAAATGAAGCAGCTGATGTCAATCAACTAGTGCTACTAACAAAGAGGGATGTAATACCTGTTTGTATGTATGTGTATATGTGTTGAGAAGATGTATATATCAACAAACATTTTTACATTGCACATGATCAGCTGACAATCGACAAGTCAGAGCAGTGTCTCAATTAATATTTCAATATTAATCAGTGCATAAAGCCTGATCAAAAAGTATTCGGGTTGTCCACGGAAAGTACTGGTTTGAGTTTATTATATCTTTTGAATATTGTGTGCTTGATTAGTTAACGTCACACAGCCTGACATAAAGAATCACCCCATCTTACTTTTCTTCTATTTAGCCTGCAGCAGTCTGCAATACTGTAACTCCTGGGTGTAGTCTTCCTAAACCTGTTTTTGCAGTTTGCACATACGCTCTTTTTTACATTTCCACATCTCATTGATTCACTCTGTTGAAGCAACATGAGGACCAGAATTCTCATACAGCATACAAATGAAAAGTACCTATTTGTATTCCTGTAAAGTGTAAAGTGTTTTATCCTGCACTCTGGCTACAAAAAAACTTTTTTCGTTGGAGTTTTGTTTCCCCCCTTTAATCAAGCCACAGGTCTACCAAGAAAATCAGCAGTAAAGTGTGTCTGAAGGGGATATCCAATTGTCTGTTTGTGACAACATTACCAGTCGCTGATCTTTTTGCTGCAAAAGTCTCAAACATACAGTAACAGCAGCACACCTCTTCTATTTTGACCCCTACCACGAGTATTTGTCCTTCATATTGTTGGCCCCCTTTAATCAAGCCCCTCTCAATGTAAGTCCTGCCCCAGCATCCTATTTCAAATCAGGTCAAACCACTGAGGAAAATTACAATCTCAAATCCGTTTCATTTTTAGGTCCAGAACAAGCACATCTTATAGGAGCTACAGCAAAAAATATAGCTTATTTTGGTGTGACCTTTTCCAGACAAAACCTTTTGTTATTTGACAAGTCTAATATGGACTTATGTGATATCTAAATTTTATTTTGGCGCAAGCAGTATAGCAATTGGTATGTGGTCTCATTTATATCTTTAAAGGTGCTCGACTCAAAATGCTGAAAAAAGTGGACTGGCTCTGATCCCATTACGTAGAATAAGAGAGTTTTTTTTTAATTCATTTCATGCACGTGCATGCCATCTAAATGACATCTTGTGACTGTCTATCACAACTAACAATAGACAAACTTGGATTTCAATACACTAAGAGGGAGAGTGACTTAATTCTCTGCTCAGGACACCATTACTCCACTTCATCTTTAGGTAGAAAAAAGCACACATAACTGAAGTATGCTGCTTAATGTAAATGGTGGTTTGACAAGGTAAATGAGGGTCTTCTAGTTGTCAGTGTTATTCTTAAGGTTGCCATCCGGTCAAGATATATGGCCACCCACCATAGAGCCAAGAGATGGTCTGATTGGTAAAAGTAAGGTTTTCATCCCAACTGTTGCTCATGGGGGAATTGTTGGGTCTCTGTAAGGTGTTCTGAGATAACGTTTGTTATGAGTTGACATTATACTTAAAATAAAATTGAATTCAATTGGAATCTTGCATGCCAAAATTATCCAAATCATGTTGGTAAACAAAACCAAGGCAATGGCATATGTACATTAGATAGCTTACAAAGCAGAGTTTGGGAGCTGGATAGCTACTAATGACGTTGTCACAGATATTTTGGCCTCACTCAAGTGGTTTAATCGTTGTCATGGTAACTAATGGCACAGACCAAACCTGCTGCTTTAGGCCCATTTCAGGCTTTCTTACTATAATGCATTAAAGAGACAACTGTGAGGAAAAGTGAAGCACTTTTCATACAGCAGCTCATGATAGATGAAAATACTGCATCACATAGTGACAAGTGATTTAGAGTGTGTGCCATGACATTCATTGCATTGGAAATATAATCAATGTCCCACTCAGGCTATAAAACAGAGCTATTAACAAACAGCAGGTAGCTAATTACCAGTACGGGTAAAATGTATTGTTCATGTTAATTGTGTTGACCTTCTTTCATATATCTGACATTGCTACGTGGACTTGAAAAATGGGCCACATTTGTGAATAAAACAGTTTTTATGAAAAGCCATAATATGACCGTATCATAGATCAAATGACAGATAATGATCAGCCCTTTAGTTTAAAAGGAAATAAGGAATTTGCATTTAGAAATGGCTCCCATAATTACATTTTTTTCTTTGTGTATTTATATTTTTGCATTTTTCATATCCCCTTGCAGTTTTCCCACAATGCACATATTTTCATCAACAATAGAAACGATACAACAACTGTTAAAGTTAAAGTTAAATCTCCAACTTCCTGTTTCAGTACCAGTGTAGTGCCAGGTGTTATAAAGGTGATGTTCAATACTTTGCAATCCTTCTACATGGCTCTAGAGAGTCACTATTTTTCAATCAATTATTACACAATGGATCGCAAAATACACAATACAGCTATTAATATGAACCAATTCAACCTTAGTCTGGTAAAATTTTGGTTCTTTTTATGAGATCTGAAAAATGTGTGAAACTAATGAAAAAGAGTTAACACATTTGAAAGACAAGATTCCTGCTGTGATTAGAAAGTGATGATGAAGATCAATTGGATCCCAGTTTAATTAAGTTTGTCTTGCAATTAAAAAAAACTGTAAATGTAATGTATGTTTGTTGAATATTTTCTGCCACATACTTACTTACTACTTGTACATATATTATTTTTTGTCGCCTCACAGTGAGAGGGTTCCTGGTTTGAATCCCGGCTGGGGCCCCCTTGCATGTTCTCCCTGTGTCTGCGTGGGTTTTCTCCGGCTTCCTCCCACAGTCCAAAGACATGAACGTGTTAGGTTAATTGATGACTCTAAGTTGCCCGTAGGTGTGAATGGTTGTTTGTCTCTCTGTGCCCTGTGATAGACTGGCGTCCTGTCCAGGGTTTACCCTGCCTCACGGCCAATATCAGCTGGGATAGGCTGCTTTCATCATTACTATTTTGTATGAGGTATTATACATCAATGAGGTTTACTCGTACACATTAGCATGTTGTGAAAGTGGGTCAGTTGGGAATCAGGTATCATTTAAAAATGCTCTTTGATTTCAACACAAGATGAAATCCTTGCTAAGCGACCCAGATCTGACATGTTGGCACACACACAAAAATAATTAACTTGTCTATCAGCTGAACTCATCCTAGTTTTAACCAACTTAACTTTTGTAGCTGTGCTGTGGCCCACAGCCACAGTTATGTACACCTACGTCAACCCCATTTTGATCTCCTGTTACTGTGATCATTACTAAATAAATGCAATTTAGTATTAAACCCAGAGGAAACGCAAATGCATGCGTCTGATGCTGACATGTGCAACAGGTGTTCATCAGCCTGTAGCAAAGGGCAGTTTAAGTGGTATAACATAAACACACAAAAATAAAATATAGACTAGAAACCGTTTTGTGATGGGATCACATCAGTTGCAACGCACAATGGCAACTTTTTACCCCCCTACTTCACGAAACGACACTGATGAGGGAAGTGAGAGTGAACCAGAACAGTGAAGTTATGCAACTTATTGTTATCATCAACAGGTTCGTATGATATATAATGAAATACGATATTCTATTTAACGCTGTGAAATGACGACCAGTACAAGACAGGTAAAGTTTAGGCAACAAAAGATGAAGCTTAATGGTCTTTCCCCGGTTAAGGGAATAGTCAGATTATTTAAGTTCCCCTCGTATGCTTGAGCAGGGGATGAATGGGAAAAAGGTGGAGTAACTCGACCTCCGGTACAGTAGGTGGCTCTCCGCCAACATACAGCTGGACTGAATGCAGCTTTTTTCCGTTTCACCTTTGTCAAAATCACAAACGGCCTACTTTTGGACAAAATTACGACCAAAACAGGTCCTCTTGGTAGTAACATTACTTGCCGTTGCAAAGTTGTTTAAAGATAACGCTCTATTATTGTTATTTTTTCAAGTTCTTCGGCGCTGTTGCTTCCTGGTTTATTCTATTTACGGGTCAAAAGCCACTGCAGCGGAGTGGGGATCATGCCCTGACAAGAAACCCGATAATAATCCAAGAACGTTGTTTACATGCACGATTAATCGGGGAACTGAAGGAGTTCTCTAGGTCTGTTAACCGGGGTATGAGAACCCCGATTTTAGCCGGGGTATGGTGTTTACATGGTGTTTAAGAAACCGTAGTATGACCAGGGTATGACCTTAATTGGGTTTTTAAACTAATAAAAATTAAAAGTGGATTTAGTGTTTTTCCCAGGCAAAAGTCCTGACTGTTGTCAGATGATTGAATGGTCTTTATAATTTCCTTATCACTACCATGGTTACGAGGTGGTATGCCCTACTCTACCTCCTAGTTGCCTTAGTAGGCTGTTACCAAGCTCCATCACCCATCCACCAGCGTTGCTTTAACCTCACCATGGCCCTGTATGATGACATAGTACGATGGTAAGAATTTTAAAAAGACCATAAATCCCACAAACGCAATCACAGACCAAGGGGTTATTATGGCGACCATTACCATGTGAATAGATGATAACAGCCGTCTGAACCTACCAGTAGGTGTAGCACACCCCTTGTAATCCATATCTATAAGACTGATAACCACTGATTACAACCATTCAATAGAGTGATAACATCTGAAGCGGGTGGGTACTTTATGAACTTTGTTGCTCTTTATACTACTAGGAGGCGGGGTAAGGGCCGGGTGTAAATAGCTGCTGTGTGACTATTCTCATCTTGGTGCAAATGGACATTGATAAAAGTAATGATTATAGCAGCTTTGAGGAAAGAAGAATATGTAGCTGAGTACCAAGTTCCAAGATACGTTATTAATGATGCACAGCAAAATGCCTCTGGACACAATATGATAGCTCTATAACCAATCATAGCCACCTAACAACGGTTCTTGGTCCATTTTTATTGAGCCTAAGCTGAGCTGGGTGGACCTGGAGGCTGGACGTCATCATCCTAAACCTGCCCACATGAGATAAAAGGCTGTGATTGGTTTTTCGGGTTGCAAGCTGTTGGAAATCAGTCTGAATGGAAGAATGGGCCAGATGTATCTGTCAGAGCAAATGAAGCATGAGGCAGATTCCAGGCTACTCATGTCCTTCAGAATACGAACTGCTCCCATCCCGTAGACCCTACATGTGTCCAATTAGATACAGGAGAAGTTACCTGAAGAGGAATAACAACATTTTAATCCCTCTATCAGTAAATCTCCTAAAGTCAGGACATACTGTAATGAGAGTATAAAACGAGGGGCTGTGTTGCACGTATTTGAATGCACTTAACATAACTTTACATCTGCTACTCCACTATAATTATGTATTTCTGTGGGGTAGCCTTACAGTCCAAGACACATTTCCCTGAAGAAAAATAAAGCAATCCTGAATCTTGGGTCAAATGTTCAATAAAGTCAGGGGCACGAAGATCGCAAAGAAATAGACGCTAAGATGATTTCAAATCCCTTGCGGTTGCTGTTTACAGTTGTTTACATTGTGCTTCCTCGTCTAATGGGCTAACTAATAAGAACCTGTCAGCTGTGGCTCTGAGACTAATGGCCCGTCTCATGAAGCATGCCAGGACTCCCACAATATCCCCGGATATTCTAAATTGTGCTAGCCCATGCTATTAACAAGACCTGCAGGACTGAGTATGGCATTACTGTGAGCTGTCTGCAACACGTAGCACGGTGTTATTAGAAAAGGCACTATTGATCATTTAAGTAGTGTTCCTTCAATATTGTGTTTCATTTATTTTTTCAACCCCTATCGATCAGTTACTTTATATGCAGTGAGAGAAGGTCTTTAAATATGTAAAATCATCAAACATTTATCTCTTTAAACAGGTGGAATCCTCGAATGGGGGAATATAAAGGTAGGAAATTGATGCTCATGCCTTATCTGAGTTGTGTTCCTATTCTTATATTTAGATTTATTGTAAGCCTCTTTTATTTTGTATCTACACATTTATTGTATCTTTGTTTTATTTCATTATTTATTTGTTGATTTTATTCATATTCTTTGCTGGGCACCACCAGTGGACTCCCTCATTGATACAATAAATGAATAAATTATTGCCAAAGATTTCAAAGTAGTTTCACATTAAATTGCTATAGGCTACTGTAGTTTAAAGCAATGGGAATAAAAGTCAGAGAAGCAGCTGCGTGGTCACTTTAAGGATGTCTTTAGAATTCTTTCTCATTGGATTTTTTTCTCGTATGAGTTGTTTTCCAAATACATCCCATATCTATCTACAGTAACGGATCATCAGATGTATGACAGTATTGCGAATTTCGACGTCAAATGTGTGCAAAACCTCCCCCCCATCCCGACATGTCGTGTCCTGGGAGCAAAGTATGCCCACTTTTCCCCACAGTGGGGAAAAAAAAAGATAGGCTATAATTTGCACAATCTGTATCTTCAAACGCATCTGCGGGGGGCAATTGCGAACACTTGGAGCTGTGCTGAGAGGCGCGCTATGACTTCCTCCTTGATCCTTCTCCATCAGAAGCTGCAATCCCATTGAACATCAAAAGATAAACTACGATTTGTATTTTTCATCTCTGTGGCAGTAAGCTTTCAAAATATGCTCATTCATATTCTCGAAAAGTTGTCCAAAGTGTAGCCTACTACTGTCGGATTTTTTGCTGGGCTGATTACGCACGAATGGAAAAAGACAAATATATAGAATAACTTACCAAGCGAGTTCCCAATGAGTGAGACGAAGAACACAAGGATGTAAGCCACGATGAGAACCCATTCATACTGCTTGGGGTGTAAGTACTCTCTCCAGATGTATCTCAGAAGTTCATCGTCTTCATCCACCGTGGAGTGCGGGTGTAACTCCGTGCTGTTGGCCACATGCGCCGAAGATAAACACTCTTCACAGTCCAAATTCCCAGTGATCCCAGACATCCTCCGAGTTGTTTATGCGAGTGTTGTAATGTTAACCGAGTTTCGGCAGTGACAGCAGGTTTCAGAGCAGCGGACTGACAATGACGCACCTCCCGGACCTCGTCTGTGTGCAGATTTCTCCTCTGTCTCTTCATGCACGACCGCAGCAGGGGCATACACCAACACTGCTCATTGTAGGGAGAGAGGAGCTATGCGCTATTTCAACCCCCCCCCCCCCCCCCCCTCAAAGACATGTGAGTGAAGCAGAGGGATTATTGGGGGGGGGGGGGGGGGGATGTCATTGTCCTTGTGTGTGTTGATTTTTGTTATTTTCCTGATATGAACATTAAAATATTTCCACAGGGGATTTGCCCTTTCTATAAAACTGAAATTATGACACATTATCATCATTAGAAAAGGCTTTATATCTCACTGCAAAAGTTATCTCATTCGACTTTGGTGGTCAAGGTAATGTAAATGAATGGTATTGACTGGATAATGAGCTGCAGCAGCGTACTCTATTTTGTATTCAACTCCAGGAGCCTCTAAATGACAAGGACAACTTAAGGAAATCTCACTATTACACCTGCATGATCAAACATGAGCTTGACCCTGCACTTTACTTAAAGATATTGTTTGAATAACCCCAAAATTTGGGCAAAACATTGTGACATCTACAGACTGTCGTATAATGAAAAGACTAGATCTTTATAAAAGTACATACAGATTTATGGGTAAACTACTGTTGTTGTTTGATTTTAGTAAGAGTCCCACTTCTGTGGTGCGTGCGATGTCCCAAGCAGAGGAATAATTCTGCAGTGCAATAACTGCAATTAATAACTCCAATAACCCATCTTAGCAACAGTAAAAGTGGTTTGTCCTGGTTTGTTGCAGCAGCAGCTCTGAGAAAAATATGACGTTGTTGATAATGGTTCGAGTGAGAAAAGAGGCCTCAGATGATGAAAGTGTTTGAAACCTGCAGTGAGACAAACAAGACAAAACGGTACAAATGGCTGCTGAGAGATGGGGTCAAAATGGATCAAATCACAAATTTGAAGTTTTTGTTCATCCATGGTGTCATCTTTTGTTGCACCGGTGTGCACACTGTGAGATTAGAGGGGCGGTTTCAAACCTACGTGTGTGTCAGAGAGTTTTCTGTACTACACAAATGTTTTTCATGAAAGACAAAAATGATTGGGAATGTATTTAGCCAGTTCTTTGTTTATACTACTGCTGGCTGGACATCACAGTCTTTTTAATTTTAGTTGAATATTTCACATTGTCTGCTTGCTTGCTAACTACGTAGTTTTCATGCCTTCTCAATCAGTTTGATATTTTGGGAAATAGACTTGATCGCCACCAAGGGCGATGAGACACACTACAGGAAAGAGGTAGACCTTCTGACCACGTGGTGTAGGAACAACAACCTCCTGCTAAATGTCAGCAAGACGAAGGAGATTGTTGTTAACTTTCAGAGAGGCCACACCGACCACCCACCACTAACCATCGACGATGCTGCTGTGGAGAGAGTGAGTAGCACCAAATTCCTGGGGGTGCACATCAGTGAGGACATGTCATGGACTACAAACACTACATCACTGGCAAAGAAGGCACAACAGCGCCTCTACTTCCTGCGGAAACTCAAAAGGTTAAGTGCTCAACCACCCATCCTGATGACATTCTACAGAGGCACCATTGAGAGCATCATTTCCAGATGTATTACTGTATGGGGCGGGAGCTGCACTGAGTACAACAAAAGAGCCCTGCAGCGCATAGTGAATACAGCGGGGAAAATCATTGGTGCCCCGCTCCCATCCCTCAAAGACTTGTACACCACCCGCCTCACCCGGAAAGCGGTCACAATAGTTAGTGATCCAAGCCATCCCACACACAAGCTGTTTAGCCTCCTGTCCTCTGGAAAGAGGTACAGGAGCATCCGCTCCCGCACCACAAGAATCCATAACAGCTTTGTCCACCAGGCTGTTAGGCTGCTGAACTCTCTCCCCTCTCTACCCTCAGTCTGACCCAGCAGGGCGTCAAGATAAAAGTAAAACAAAATAAAAAAATAAAAAATAAAAATCCGAGACATGCTGAACTCATAATAGACACAGAAAATGACTATGCAAATTGCACATATTGACCTGCTGCTATAAATTGTTTTGCACTACTATGCCACCATCTGCACTTTTATTGTTATTTATATTATTACTATTGTATTGTTTTGTTGTTACTATAGCAGTTAGATAATTTATGTTGTGTCACTTACCATTGTGTCTTGTCTTTGTCTTGTCCTGTCTACGCGGAACGAAATTTCGATTCCTTGTATGTCTTGTTCATGTGAAGAATTGACAATAAAGCTGACTTTGACTTTGAAGAGTTAAATGAGAAGTTTGATACCCCTCTCACAACTGCACGCAAAATATAAAGTAACATATTATCTGTTTCCAGTCTAAATGCTAAGCTAGGCTAACTGGATGCTATTACAGCTTCATATTTTTCTAACAAATGGTATCCAAGGGGTGGTATCCAACTGCTTGACGGAAAAGCAGATCTCACTAGCAAACAATCCTCCAGCAAAACATAGATGTGAGACACAATGCAGATAAGCATCCCTTCATAGAGCTCACAGCAGGACTGCAGACAAAATGATTGCAGATTGTTCTGCAAATAAAAGTATGAAAAACTGCAATCACGATCACCAGCAGCTGTGAAATTGTGATTCTGAAATGGATGGATTTTACTTTATTATTTGTGTGACACATAAAAAGGAACGGACTTCTCTCCGGTGTCAGTTTTAAGGCTTGTTATCAGCCATGGCCGCCACGCTGGCATTGCTTTACAGATTCTCCTCATTTGCTTGATTGGTCCACTCAGAAAATATACGTTTTCAACACAGTTCACACAGATAAACTGAAAGTGTCTGGCCAAAATGACAGATTTTGTTTGCAAAATGTTCTCAACACTCAAAACATTTAACACATGCAACAAAAGCAAATACTTCCATTAAACAACACAACTTGTGGCCATTTTGAAATACAGTTTTATTCATTCAGTTTATTTTTGTGTGCAGGTATCTGCCCATGAACTGTTATTGACATGTAACAGTCAGCACCTATAGACAAATTCAGACATTCATTGTGGTACAGCTTTTGTCCTGCATCCTTTCTTAACTAAAGGACCAATAAAGAATTTCAACTAAATTTAAAAAAGGCGACTCAGAAAGGTTTTATTTTACGTCATTCTTTTTGACTGGACCAGAAAGAACAACACTATTATTATTTTGTTACCATCGTTTTAAAACTTAGAAATTCTAAATACTGTAAGTAAAATAAACACAAAAGCAATCAAAAAAAAGGGGGAAGAAATGGGAAGAAATATCTTATTAACAAAATAAAGATTTGTACGGAAGCCCTTAACAGTCATACACAACATACATTTTATTTAGTGTTTTCTCATGATAATGAGATAATTAATTTGAGATCTGGAAAATCAGTGTAGCAATGTCAGAGGAGCAGGAGAATATCGACACAGACCAAACCGGCCTTTTTATTACAGATAATGTTCACATTAGAGTGCGTCAGCTAAGAAAACGTTGTTTTACCACTACATAAATACCAGTACAGGGAAGAGTTTTACAAGGTGCACATAAAATGCACAGATTACAGTGTAATTTTATAACAGAAAATAAAGAACTGAACTCGTCTGTCAGTGTTGTCAATAGTGTTCTTCAAGATATGAGAAGTCTTTATGAGGCATGACATGTCAGGTGTGATGGAAATCCCAGGCCTATCACTTTTTATTCATTATCTATCTCGTTATCTCAGGAAACAGAGGAACATTATCTTGTTATAATGAGAAAAGGGATCATAATCCTCTTGTTATCACGAGAAAACAGAGGGAAATTATCTCGTTATCACAGGAAAACGGATCAAAATTATCTCGTTATCAAGGGAAAACGGAGGAAATAAAATGTATGTTTTGTATGACCGTTTAGGGTTTCTCTATTTGAAATACTCAGAACATTCCATTTATTCCTGACTGATTTCTGATTGAAGAATTGTGCAAAGAGGTTTCACATAGGTGCATTAAAGATTCAGAATTATGAAAGTATTATATAGCATCTGGGAATAGATGTTTTCCTTTTCTTTAACACAGTTGATCCAATAGGGTTGTTGGACTGTTTTGAGAAAGGGTGTGAAAAATGTGTGAAACCAATGAAAAACTGAAGACTTCCAATGTGCTCAGAAAGTGATGATGAAGATCAGGTTTCATTAAAAGTGTCGTAGCAATCGAGAAAAACTTTAACCATGTTCTAAAATGTGGTCCTGGAGACAACTACTGTAGTGGTAACTAGAGGCTGGTAGTGCGGTCTCTCTGTCTGTCTGTGACCACAGAAAAATAAATACAGAAGTATAGAAAGTAACAGGAATAAATAACAAAAGTTACATGAACTAAAATAAGAATAGAATAAAAATAGAAACTATACAAGAGTAACTATCTAGAGAAACTAGAATAGAGACTACACAGTATTTGGGGACAATATGCTGTAATATAAACAAAAATGTGTCCATGCAGAAAAAATATCAATGAAATCACAGGCAATGTTCTCCCTGACCAAGCAGCAGGGAAGTATCACCTAGCATTTCAAATCCATCCTGAACAGCTTCTACAGCTATCCGCACATGCATCATCTGTTGTTTGCAGAAGAGGTAAACATACATGGCAGGACAAATTGTTAGACCATGGTTCAGCACACGCTCAACCAAAGTTGTGAGAATCTCATTAGAGAATAAGTCTCTCCTTGGTCTTGCTGCTCTTCCTCATCTTTCTCTCACTCCTATTGTCATTCCTCTCGACATGTGTTTGTTCATGTGAGGAGTCAGTGGACTGAAAGAAATTAAAGTTTGAATGACAGGGTGTTCAATGTGAACACAAGGGATTTTACTCAAGGCGATCGTGCCAAATGAAGAAAATTGTGGTTTAGAACTGCAATCTAAGTGGAAGCAGGAAATGTGTTTGTATTTTAGCAGAATTGGTTCAGGGGGTTGGTACATGAGGTACAGGTTGTGGTCCTTGTATTTCAAGTACCAGTCTTAGTGTAAACAGTTGAGAAAAACTAAGTACGTAAGTTACATAACAAAAGTAAGTTAAAGGGGAATTTCGGTATTTTTCAACCTGCACCCTATATCCCCATGTATAAATCTATGATTAGATTTATCTCGCCTAAATCTAATCGTTGGAGGCAGTCCTGCACTAACCTGATGCACCAAATGGTTTGTTACACCGAACCATCTGAGAAGCCATTATTGGAAACCACTTAGAAAAGGGCAGGTGATTGTATGAAGCACCTGTCTATCAATCTCTTGCTGAAGCCAATCAAGAGAAGAGTAAACATCTTTTGATTCTAAAAAATCCTTTAGTGGCCTCATTTGCTCTTATTTTAGTGAGGAAAAGTCTCCAGTCCTGATTTAACGGGTGCTATAATCAACGGCGGATGTAGACATTTTTACATAAGGTGGCACGGGAGGATGATACACAGGAATCCCCATATGTAAAAATACTTTTAAACTATATATTGTTTTATCATGTCCTAACACACTAAGCATTCTTAACGCACAACAGGAACAAGCCAGACTTCTTCCCACTTTTAGTTTTCCTTTTATTTTTCTGATGCTTCAGCTACTCTCTCCAGCTCATCTGGCCTGCAAGAGTCAAGATGGGAAAAGCTCTCTTTTTTCTTGTGTTACATGACACTGTAGGGCCATGTAGCTGATAAGTATAACAGATATCAAATGAGAAAAGAATTATCATACAACAGTTGTGTTCAGACAACTTAATTCCATTGTATTTGTTGCTGTTATTTTCCAAGTTTGACAGTAAATGATGTAACCTGGTTTAATTTGTGCAGCCTCAGTGCTGCGATATGTGAGAGGAAGTGGATTTTATAGTACTGCTTAGCTGATCAAATCAAAATGATCAATCTCCGAGCTAGCACTGTGCAGTGTGTTAAAACTTAACACTGATGAAACAATGAAACAATTCTATGGATTCAAACATTTTTATTTAGCTTTTCTTTTCTTTACTAAATCAAAACTAATCAAGGGCAAAATGCATATCACAAGTGAGCGATTTCACTTTTGGCTAATTATTGGACGAGCTGTTATTGTTGATGCTAAATTGCCTTTAGCATAAATTACATTCATCACAAATGGAACCTTGAAAGTTAAATGAAAGTGTTTCACTTAATCTGGGGAAACTGACTTCACCTTCAGATGCGCGGGGCAGTCAGAGTCGCTTCACTCTTTGCCGGGATGAAAGGGTCACCGCAGAAGACTTGCTGTGTGTGACCTGGACCCTGAGTGCCGCTCTGAATGTTTGATGCAGAGCCGTAGCCAGTAGCCAATTGTTACCTTTTGGATTATTTATTTTTTGGTTCAATGCTGGTGGACAATAATGGATGTTTGTTTTAACAAGTACAGATTTAAGAACACAAAATAAGGGGGGTAGTTGAGGGCCACCCCCTTGCCCCCCTGCAGATCTGCCCCTTTGCTATAATGTGTTATTGCTATGACAGTTGCCTCTCTGTGTTGAACACACCTAAAGCCACTAAACCGCCCTGCGATTATATTGTGAGAATTAAGCTGCCCTTCAAGATAAGCCCTGCACATCCTTCATGATTACATGCTATTCAAGTTTACTTAAATAGTACATTCTTTTTGTAGGTATAGGTACAAACAGTGACTAAGAACAGTCTGTTGCAGTTCATGGTTGCCATGACACCCCAGTGTTTTTTGTCTGAATGAAAAGAAAGAACCAATCTTTAGTTTATATTGATTTCTTCATCTTCATCATCATTTGTTCTACATTTTCATTCAAACACCTGTCAGTATTGACTTGTTTTTAAAAATATATTCTCATCAACCATCCGTCTATATTCTGTTGTTCTTCATGTCTGACATGAAAATAATCTTCAATCTTTATGATTGTTTGTCATTACAAAAATGACTCATACTGGGTTTAAAGTTGAGCGTTCTGCCTCTAAAGCTTTTCTCCGCTGACCAGAGAAAGTTCAGCACTGAAAGATTATCTCAAAAAAGCAGCAATTTATTTATATTTTTAGTTAAAATAATGCCTTCAGGCTCTTAATCCTAAATCAGCTCATATGAAGCAAATAAATTAAATTCCATCAAACTAATTATGAACAATGAAGTAATGCACCAACTGAATTAAAACTGGAGCATATAACCACTGATTTTACAACATTTGCCATCCTTTTGATTCCTGCTTTTATTTTTTCAAATGTATTGTCATCTAAAGAGTGAACAATATTGAGTCAGTTATGTAATATCAGATATTTCCAGGACAATTATAAAGATCTCAAAACAATAAACAGCGTCTTTACATTTGAAACAGCCGATATCTGACAGGAAATTACTCAAACTTACTTACTACTTACTTACTGTCCCAAAACTGTATCCAGAAACGTGAAGCTGCAGGTATCGTGCTGCAAAAATAACATTAGCGTTGTGGTTTTTAATTTGTTTTCTTAAGCATGATTTGCAGGTTGGGTTGGTTGTGAAGTACACCTTAACCACTAAGGGTTATAGTGTGGATGTTATATTTATTTTATTGTGTTTCAGTATTTACCAAAGGTTTGGTAAAACTCTAAGTTCTGTTTGAATTATTCCTCATTGGCAGCGGCTGCAGGTCTCCCCCTTGAAAAACTGCAAAAAAATAATCTAAAAAAAACAAACTGTATACATCTCTGAAAAAAATTAAAAACCTGTGCCTGCAGTACTTTTGCTCCATTATGTTAGTGTTACAGTTGCTCAGCCAGTTATTTTCAAATCCAGCATGGAGACTTCCTGTGTGTGTAGTCCCATGTACAGTATGAATCTGTGGATTATAGTAAAGCAAAAAGGATAATATTAACACTTAAAAAAAGTAGTAGCAAAACATAGAGGTATCCAGACAGTAATTATACAGTTACATTAGTTCAACTATAAGTCATTATCACTGTCTTATGCCACACCTTTTCATATTGTGCCATGTTCTTTTGTGCTTCTCTGTAAAACATCACAAAGAGAGTAAACTTGTAGAATATATTCATGTTGGTGGAGGAAATTTGAGCAAAGAAGCAGGTTCAAGGATAGACAGCCCAGTATGCACTGATGCTGGTTAACACCTGAAATTGCTTTTCTGGGCATGAATATTTAAGACTATTGTCAACTTTGTATTCCTATCAACAGACACAAAAGGAGGCAAGCTCTATTATTTATCCTTTTGAGTTGCAGAAACCGCCATTTGCTACATTTTCCAAAACGTACGGTGGTCTAGACCGGGACTGTGGAAGTGATATCCTTCAATCATCTCTCTTACATTGGGACAGCAATGCACTCACATGTATTCACCCTAGTGATTAATTAAATTGCTGGAGGTGAGCCGCATTACAATAAGGCTCACTGGAATGCCAGCAGCATTGTCAAGCTCAGTATCAGGAGGTGAAAGTTGTGCCTCAGGTGTATCCAAAAAGTTCAGTCTCACATTTTGTTCTGTGAAAGCATCTGTAGCCACAGAATTGAGGTGGAGGAGCACGTCGTGTTGCTGCATTGCATCACATAATATTGAGGCTATTATTGCTAATGTATCTCCTGTTGTTCTACAATGAAAGACGGGATTGGATACAATATCCTGTACGTATAAAGTGGTTTGATCATAATGAAAAGGTAATAGAGACAGAGGACAGTCAAGCTGGAGAGGAAGTATGGCAGGATATTATTTATAGTGTTGAATGGACCAAAACAAACTTCATTCCATTCGACTCCCTTCTCTATATTAATGGTGTTATACAATAAATTGGCAAAAATATGTTGAGTATATATGTTATGTCCTAAATTATTGTTTATGCATCTTTATTTCCTTCTTACTGTGACCAAACAGCATCACAGATGGCAGGTTTTTCAACATGTGCATTGATCTAATTGTATTGATCTAATTTTAAAAACACTAGCACATATTCTTAAAATTAATAAACCATATATAAATAGTTTTTTTTTACCTTCTTTTCTTTTAGCCACCTTGGATAAATTATGTTAAGTGTGCAGGCCATTAGTATTTTGATTCTTTTGGTTGTTTATTATGACGCCTATGCTTGACTGTGTCTAATTGTTTGCGTTCTCTCACAATTGCTTTAAGCTCTTTCATTAATTAATTGCCTTGCAGACCCTTTTTCAAAATGTCTCCAATAATAAAAGCCAATGGGAGCTCTTGTTTCAGTATGGAAGTAATTTTCTATTTTTTTCTCTTTGAACAATGAACACATTTTAAATAGTCACTCTGTCATTTTCATCCTGAAGATGCAGTAAAACTGGTTGGTCTTAGAACTGTACTGGCTAAGACCAGCCCAAAAAAGGAATACAAAAAATCTGTCACAGCTTCATTCTTTGATTCTTTAACATGGTTCAACAGTAAACGCCAGACAGGAAGAAACACGTTAATCTTTTATCGTTTTTTATCATTGTTTCATTGGCATCTTCAAGAGAAAGTGCACTAGACACTAGAGTCCATCCATCCAACTTCAACCGTTTGTCCCTATCGGGGTCGCAGGGGGGGCTGGTGTCGATGCCAGAACCCACGCAGACAAGGGGAGAACATGCAAACTCCCAGCCTGGTCTCACCAAAAGGCGTGTGAATGACACGCTATTTCTCTCAAGCCATCTCGCGTATAATTACAACACATGTCATGTTTTTTGCGTGTCGTTTCACGCCATGTAGTCTCAATTGACTTGTATAGTGCAGTGCGTGAAATGGCATTGTCATTTCACGCACAAATGTCATTGAGGGAAAACCCACGTGTTTCTCCGGAAGGTGGCGGAGAAATACGAAGTGGTGGAGCTTTCCTGTCAGAGGGTTGTTTTTAAATCAATATTTCATGTGAAGGATGGCTGAAATAACGGGCGTGAAATGCCCTAACCCTAACCCTTACCCTAACCCTAACCCCTAACCCTAACCCTAACCCCTAACCCTGGCCCTAACCCTAACCCTAACCCTGGGGAACTACGGGCGTTAAATGACACGCGAAAAGCTTAATATGCGTAGACATGCAGGCGAAAAGTCATGAAAGTCATGAAAAGTGGCGTGCTATTTATACGCCCTCCCATGAGACCACGTAGAAACTCCACACAGAAGGGCCCCAGCCTGGATTCGATCCGCAACCCTCTTGCTGTGAGGCGACAGTGCCAACCACCACACCTGTGCAGCCCCAAAAACTAGAGTACACTAGAGTATCTTCTGTTTAAAAATTAAATTCCACGAATATCACTGAGGGGAAAACACAGAGAACCTGGCTGAATTCTCATTTGTAATACCAAATACCTAACTCCAAAGAGGAAATAATGTTTTATTAATTAAAGGAAATGTTTTCCAGTTAGTGTTGATATGTTTTACATTACATTACAGTCATGTTAATCTGGAATCATCCTTGAGACGCCATTAAGAATGTGCACATTGACTTTGGCCTTAAAGGAAAACAAACCTCGGATGATGTCTTCCCCAGAGGATTCATCATGTGGAGTGGTGGTTAGCTTGATGGCATTTGCAATAGCGTCACAATATTTGTCAATACACAGTAGTAACGACTGCACTTTGGTATGTGCACAGACCTACAGTTACAGCAATAAATTCTATCCATGTCTGACATTTTGACACAACTGCTAATTACAGTATGCATCTGCAACTTTTTTTGGTTTGAGTTTATTGCTTCAGACGCCAGTCGAGGACTGACGTGATGACAGATTTCATAATTATGTTATATAAAGGTCTGTAAAAAAACAAACATATTCACCTTTCAATTGTATTCATCAGTGCATCTGTATAAAATAACACAAGCAAAGGTCAAATGTAAACAGTGTTTGCTAGAAAAATTTTCATTTTCCACGGCATGCCTACAGCAGAGCGTGTCCATTTTATCCCATTGAAGCTGCTACATGGACCACGCGGTCCTCCAACAGGTAAAAACTACATAAAACTGTATGAAAAAATGAATACAATCGTGTGGGTGTTTTTACATTTCATATTAAAATAAATCAATCATATCCACTTGTATCCATGATCCATGTCCAATTAATTAATTTAGTATCAGTTAGTATAGCCTACACTTCCAAACCCTACATGACTAACTGCATATGACTTGGCAAAACTCAATAAGCACAAGGCAGCCACACGATACAAAGACAGTGTAGAAGGTAAAATCCATGCCCCATGTTCTAATGTTTGTAATAATATTAAACAATGAGTCAAATGTGAATTGGTAAAAAAGTGACTAGTGTAGACTCACTACTTGTTCTTGTGTATGAGATTCCCCACTCTGTGAAAGAATTTCTCCAGCTTATTTTCATGGTGGCCTCGTGCAGATCGGGTGAGGTTGTGTTCAATAGCTACAACACCTTTAGGAAAGCCTTTGGTTTTATCCTGAGAGTGTGTGCTTCCAAAGTCGCGTGCAGAGTGCATGGACTGTTTCTTTTCAAATGAGCAGAAAGGCTCGAATCTGCTATAAATGCGAGTGTCTGTGCCTCGATCTCTGTTCCAGACTCCTGAGCTAAGGCCGGGCCTCGCGCTTTTGTCAAAAATGCTGTGTTTCTTCTCTGCTGTAGGTTTAGGTAGAAAGACTTGCGTTGGATTTTGGTGCTCCTCAGTTCTGAAACGAGGTTTTGAGGACTTTAGATGGTCGTCCTCTTTCCACTTTCTCTCACGCTCTAAGGAGGACCTGACAGAGTTGGTTGTGCTTTGGTGAAGTGTTCCTCCTCCATATGATATTCTATCCTCATCATCAGCTGTTATTGTGTCTGTGCTGCCACCTGACCTTAGACTTGATGTTTCCATGCTTCTTATTGAACCCTCTTTTTTCTCTGGTATGTGCAATAAGGATTTAATTTTGTTGGTACTCTTCTTCAGAAAATGCTGGGAGCCCATGCCGTTGGATTTGGCTTCTAAATCCTTGCTACTCACATCCAGGGCTGCTGCAGACACAGTTCTGGATGGTGTCTCTTGCCAAATGGGATTACCAGGGCTCTTTGTGCTTGTGATACTCTTGACATCGTGATGAGAAGTGGATCTCTGATCTTCTTTCAGATTTAACCCGTATCCTCCATTCTGTGCATTGACCCCAGCTGTACTTCTATTCACTTGCATCCTTGCAGAAGCTCCATACATGTGACCTGAAGATTCATGCATGTACTCAGTGTTTGATCTCGGATCTGCTACGCTATGCCTCTTGTGCCAACTGTCTGTTTGGATGTCTGGGTTTGTGATCATGTTTCCACCTTTAGCTCTACCTAAGCTAGCGTATACAGTGTTGTAAGTGTTTCTACCTGGACCGTAACTTGAGTTATTCCAGTTGTCATCCAACATCTGCAAATTTTGCCTTTTTTCAGCTGCTGCTGTTGGATTCCACTGCATGGAGGAGTAGTGCAAAGGAATGTTTGGTGCTCCAGACGAGTTAACACCAGTGGAGGAATTGTGGATGTGTCTGCGTGGATCCATTTGCTCTGGCATGGTGGACCTGAATGCAAGGGAAGACCTCATCCTTCCCTGCATGTAGGAGTTAGCTTTGTCGTGTGATTCAAACTGGTCTAAATAGTCACAAGAGTCTCCAAATGGGACATCAGGGTTTTTGAGGTAAGATTGAATCCTTAATGTGCGCATGAATGACTTAGATGTATTCTCCAGTGTTGGCATGCTCTGCTGCATGGACACAATCTGTTTATCATTGCCATTGTAAGACTGTCGTATGTTTTGACTTCTGTGTATCTGTGGCACTTGTAAGTAATTGTCCATGGGGTGGTAGTTTATTCCATTTCCTGTTTCTCTAGAGATATTCCAGTTGCTCGCTCCGGGCCTGGTGTTCTGCAGTATACATTTGTCTTGTCTCTCCCCAGCATAGCTGTGCCTTTTCAAAAAGTTCATCATCTCTGTAGATTGAAATTGGGGCATCTGGTTCTGTAGGCCAATCCTGTTCTCAGTCAAGGCCCCAAGTTCGATAGGTTCCTCTTCAAGAAGCCTCCCCTCAAGGTCTCTCACGCCTAGTTTCCTCTCACAGGTCTTCCGATAGACTGTGTCCAGTGTATGCCTCAACTGGTCCTTCCGCTCAATTCGTCCATGTGGACCGTTGCGTTGGAACAAACCCTCTGGGGGGCAGAGTTCAACTGGCACAGTCGATCGAGCATAGAGTGTTCGAAATTCCTCGTCGTAGGACTTCACCAGGTGACCTGTGATGACTTGCACCATGCTCAGATTAATCTTCTCAAATGACCATGTGAAGCTGGGAAGAAACATGAAAACATGATTATATATTAATGTAATATAAAACAGACTGTCGTGTGACATAATACAAAATGCTGCTGGTGGGGATGCAACGATTCACTGTTCACAATTCAATTTGATTCATGAGTAATGGGTTCACAATATGATTTTTCCACTTATTATTATGATATTGAAGACAAAACAACAAGACAAGACAATGAAAATAACTAACTTAGGCTTGGCCTCTGTTACTTGTTTGGAATATACATATACGAGAGGGACGTAGGACGTCAACATGCAAAGTTAAAAGTAGATAGCACCATATACTGTTTAAAAAGAGTATTTCATTTTGTATTTACATACTCATGGTAAATGGACTTGTACTACTCAAGGCGCTTCACAGTGTCTGTCACATTCACCCATTCACACAGACATTCACACTGATGGCAGTGGGCATCTACATACCATCTAATCTGATCTAACCTTTCACACCTCATTTACACACCCATGCGCAGCACGGGGAGCAATTCGGGGTTCAGTGTCTTGCCCAAGGACACTTTGACATGTGGGGGGAAGATGGGGATCGAACCACCAATCTCTCAAACAGAGAACTAACCACTCTGCCACCAAGCCACAGCTGCACTCATATTTGTATAGCTGCCTCGCAGCGTATTGTGACATAGCAGCAAATCTTGCTATCCACAAGGGGCAAATAACTACAGAAACCAAGCAAACAATAATATTTGTAAAGCTTTCCCTTTGAGAAACATTCGTATGTGTTGCAACATTTTCTAAATAGCTTAGTCAACTCTTTTAAAGGCAACAATAAGAAATTATGACAGCAATTTTGTAGAGTGTCAGAAAATGTAGTTTGTGTAGTTAGTGCATGCCTCAGTAAACTCAACCATGGCAGTTTTATTTACCTGTATGAGCCATAAATTGCCGTTTGGCAGTCGACTAAAAGAAACTTCTGCTCCATTTCCCCATGAAATTTCGCTCCTGATCGACAGAGGTAATCCTGACCTTTCACAGTGCGCACCCTCATGTTCTATTGTCAGAAGGGTGAAAGGAAAATATCAGAAAAGATTGATCAGATTCACTCTTACAGCAGAAGATAATAAGTATGTCAGTCAAAACAGATGTATGTTGCAGATTAATGTGAAGATTTGTAATATGTTGCATTTTTTGAGGCCTTTTGTTGTTTTTGCTGGCACGGGATATGCATTTAATGGGAAGTCGCAGGGTGTGTTCGAATCTTAAGCTTCTCTTGGCCAGCAAAATAATGCCTACTTGACTTCTGAACAGTCAAGTTCTAGCGAAGGCTATTTAAAAAGACTCTGACGTTAGCACCTTTTCATGCATGTTTATTTGGGGTTATAGAGAAACATTTAAATAAAAACAGTGTCTCCTGTCATTTAAGGAAAAGTTAAATATTTTGGAAAGCGTGCATATTTTTTTAATGCTGAGAGTCGGATAAGGTCAATACAACTCTTAAACTTTCTGGTTAGTTTAGCTTGGCATAAGGACTGAAAATGGTGAAACAGTGGCTCTGACTTAAGGTTACAAAAATGCTTTCTATCCCTAATAAAGCACGCTATCCGCCTGTTAAGTCGTGATGTAACGCATCATATTTCTACAATGCCGTGGTGCTGTGGTCCCCATTGTTTGAACAGATCTGAGTTTTTAAAAAACAACTTGATTATCATTTTACCTCTGCAATTTCCCTGCTTGGGATCTATAAAGTATTTCTATTCTATTCTATTCTATTCCATTTCCACTATATGAAAAGGTGTCTTAACTGACAAAAAAAGCGATCACAATCATTCATGTTTGGCCGTTGTTGTCTGTTTTGGTTCATGAAGCAATTGAACCCGGAAATCGTATTGTGAAAGGGTGTTACGTAAGACTTAACAGACGGATTAACACGTTATATCTTGTCTGCTCAAACTGCAGAAAAGCTTTTTGCTTTTTTTTGTTCCTAGTTGTTAAGCTAACATTTCCTGCTTGTAGCTTCATATTTTGCAACAGATGGTATCAATCTTCTTATCTAACTTTTGCAAGTGTATTTCGTTGAGATCAAACAATTTTTTGAGTTAGTTGTTTCAGATTGTCACCCTCAAAATGTACCATTCCCAAATGTTAGCTTCTTATGATGCTAGGCTTCATTAAAAAGCAATAACAACCACAACAATTAAAAATTGTTAGTTACTTTGTAACTTATCAAGTGGATGTTTTAAATTGTATACTCACTCTGAGTTGTTGAATTTTGACATCTAGATTTTCAGCCATTGTGAGGAAACTTTTCAAATGGAAATTATCCAAAAGCACATAGACTGGAACTCCTCGTATAGAGGCATCGACAGCTTCTTTGAATATATCTACATCAGTGAACCTGTCCATCACGATGGCAATTACCTGTGAGGACAGAGAGCAGAGTGTATTTAACCAGTTTACACTTGTGAAACATGTGAATGATCTTTTTAAGCAGAAACTCACAGTCAAATAATTAACGTGAAACAACAACACAAATGTGTTACCATAAAATGAGACAGACTCCTTTGATGACCGGGTTAAAACATTTTCTTTCTAACTGCAATGAAAGTTCACCATGTCAACAAGCATTTTGAAAATGTTGAATGTTATGAAACCAGCGACATCAAACTGTGGCATGTAATGAGTTACTTGAAGAAATCATGTCTGACTATATTGTATGCTGTTTGAAGTAAATCTTATCCCTACATTAATTCACTGTGTAGGAGGTTTGTGTCTCTGAGTTGAACCATGAATCATTCTTAATCATATACTCAACAGTCAAAGAATGTGTATATTTAAATTAATATTATTTAACCCTCAAAGAGAGAGAGAGAGAGATTCAAGCTTTTGTGTTCCATTCTATTTATCCATGTTTCTTTTGTATTACTTTACACTGAACTGCTTTTAATTATGGGGAAATGAGAAAAAGGTTTCATTAAATCTTCTTGAGCTGATATTTTGTTCTCCCCAGACCTTCTTGTCAGTCTATTGCTGTGTGAGTTGCTTTAATTAAGAATGAGTGCAGAAGGAACAAGGTTGTGAAGATGCAGCAGAATACTAATTGCCTACTAACCACAATTTTGAGCTACAGAACTAGTTTCTGATTCATCATGACACATTTTGAGAACTAACTGAGGCGTTAACTGTGTTGTGGATGTGACTCTGCAATGAAATACTCCTGTTGCATCTGGTTCCCACACTTTTTTCCAATGAAGGTAAGTTGCGAAACCAGATTTTGACCTTGACAGCACCAGCAGACACTCCTTACAACTGGAAATTGAGAGCAACAAAGGTCTGAGGACATGCCCAGAGCCTAAGGAGCTTACAGCATACTTGAAAAGAGCACAGACTAAACACAGTGGAAAAACAGTAAGTCTGAGACCATGTGCTACTCAAGATATATCAGTCTGAACATCACACAACAGATCCTTTTTTTGCAGGTAGTTTTGATTACCTGTCTTGCTTCCTGTATACGCTTCCGGATCACCTCTTTGATGGTGGGGCTGTTTTGTCTCGGTGGATGAAACAGCATATCGATATTTGTCTGCAAAATTTCGTGCATGACTTCCGGCCACCCCAACTCCAAATCTGGTGTGTCCACATCCGAGTGGGTGGGCCAGTACGTCCCTGAGGATGACTGGTTGTCCAGTGGATCATTGATTTCCACTGCATGGTTTTGAGGTGTGAGCTGTTCTGTGTTCTCAGTGATGAACAGAAGCTCTTCCTCTGAAAGGAAGCTCCCGATACGTTCTCCCTTGAGAAACTCCTGGTAACTGTCTCTGCCGCTACTCGTCAGACGATCAATCGCCAGGCGATATGACTCCTTATAGTGGGGTTGGATATAATCCTCTGATTTCAACTCTCCCCTCAAGGACGACAGCAAGGAAATCTCTGGAGACTCCATTGGTCCAGGGCGTTTCAGTAGGACCTGTCATAGATAAGGAAAATCAATGACATGAGAACAAATTTAACAAGATGGAAAATCCTGAGAAAGCTTAAGCCTAAAGAGGCAAAGTAAAGTATAATTGTTAAAGTACAACCTCACCCTATTTTCATGATGAAGTGCTGAATAGCTAACTAGCAGTTCCTGAGTAACACTGAATCATGGACTTTAAAGTAGATAATAATAGGTCACTGGAGAACAGAACGGATCTGTTCAGAGGTTGACATTTTTTCTGGATTCCTGTGGCCCCCTGTGGGTTCAGAGGGATACCTGTGGGTTGGAAGTTCAATATTAATCATGTGACTGGGACAGGAAGAAATGTCAACGAGAGCGGGCGGGATGGGAATTATGATAACAATAGGTCTGTTTTTATATGCAGTTCAAATATTAATAAAGATGAAACAACATGGGAACCGGACAGGTTTGACAATCCACTGCTGTTTCACCCTCTATGAACCAGTGTTGAGAGAGATATCTACACAAAATACCCCAAAAAACAATTGCTTTAAATATATTGAGGAACTACTTATTAGTTAGCAGCTAGTTGATACTGTCAAGGTAAAGTTTATTTGTATGACACATTACTTTCCTTACTTGTTTCTCAGTAGATAAACAGGTAAACTTGTGCACCTTTCTGTAAACATCCCAGTGTTTATATATATTAGGATTGTGTGTAGAACAGTTGGTAAATATTTTCCAATATGTTGAGTTCAAAAACACAGCGATGCATACTCATTATCTCTACCTATAAGACATTTGTTAACACACAACACAATACACACCTGTTATTGCTATGCTATTTTTTTTTAAGAGATTTTCAACAAGCCACATCATGAAAACTGACTCATCCTAATCAGATGCTGAACCTGTTCACATTAGGGATATAAAGGATGACAAGCAGTGAATTCCCAAGAAATGTTATGGCTGCACCTGTAGCGTGCCCTGAAGTTAAGGTGGGGTGAAATAAAACCAGTGAACATAATGTCTTGTTTCTTCTATGACTTTGTGACATACGGAATGGACATTTAAACTATAATTCATAGACAAGCAAAAACGTTTCTGTGTTTTAAATAATTTCTTGAAAACAGGATAAATAAATAGAGCTTGTATGCATGTGAATGCATCTCTCATTCAAATTTTACAAAGTCAGGCTAAGTAGGCTTACAAAAGACCTTTTTATATAAAAAACAACAACAAAGAAAAACGTACACGAGATGGAACCAGTTTTAAGATTTATTCTCACTTCTACACATTGAAATTATATGATAATATCATTATAAATCAAACCTCACTGGTTGAAACCAATCATACATTGCATTCAGTCAGAACCAGGTGACATTTTAAAGACTAAAGCATTTCACTTACACACAGTGATAATCTGTCATGTCTGATGAATGTCAAAATAGCAGAGAAACAAGAGAGAACAATTATTTTTAATGCAGCTATACAGCTGAGACGCAGACATGGGAAAGTTTGTGTTAACTTTTACTTTAAGGCGAGTTCCCTTGTCGGTAGTACTGTATGAGTACAGCTGTCCTTTCCTCTTTCTTCCGGTATAGACTCTTTTATAGAACCTTCTGCTGTCCTTTACAATCACGTTTCCATTTTTCAGCTAAGTTTGGGATGTCGAAGGTCCTTTGAAGTTAACTTTAACTCTGCTGTGCTTTATTTAAATAGACATGTCAAACCGTAAAAGAAACCTATCAAACTTGGGGCTATTCTAATCATATTTAATCCAAAGTGCACACCACAACCTTGTAAAAACAGCACATTTTACTACACACCGGATAATTCATTTGAAAAATGAGGCACTCGATATTCTGACAGAGCTGCTACCGCTAATTTATAATCTTATGTATGGTAACTTACATTTAGATTGTGAACTTTGTGAAAATCCTCTTGACTGCTCCCAGAATACCCCTCTTGGATTTATGTATGTTCAGCTTATGTTCAATATTTGGAGTAACTGCCAAGTGGCAGAAACAAAGACAAGGAGGTGTCTCAACATGACAAGCAGTCTGCAGATGGAGGGTGTGGATTCCAGTTTTGACATGCAAATGGTCTGGCTCGAAACTTGTTCACAGTCAGCCATAAACCTGTTTGAGACATTTAGCCACTCCCATCCTCCTCCTTTTCAGGGACAAAGTTCACTCCGACAGAAATCAAGATAATGAGAAACATAAAGAGGCTTTGATGAATACTTTAGGGCTGGTGGCACTGGACCTCGTCAGAGTGCTCTGTAGAGCTGTGAAATTCATGCAAACTGATACAATAATGCATGACTTTAAAACCAGTGTCCATGCTTTGTATTTCTTGAACTGGGTCAGAAGCAGTTTAAAATAAAAACATTTTCAAATGCAAGGATGTTCACAAACCCTAAATAAACCAGGGAGCTTTAATCGCTCTCATCTTGCTTTAGTCGCTGAAATATTCGGGTGGATCAATCCAAACTGTGGTTGGGATACAGCTGCTCTTGCATCTGTCCAACAAGCACTTCTGATGTCCTTGTAAATGCAAGAAGGGTTGAGACAGATTGTGAATTCATGACTTGTTATTGGTGACGTGTGGCTTTTTCACCTTGTCTGGACAGTTTTCATTCTTGAGAAACTGGCTCTTTATGTAACATCTGCATTCACACAGGGAAAGCTGCAATACCCAAAGACATTTCACAAAAGCTAGCACAAAACGTACAATAAGTATTCTCTTGAAGGCTAAACTAACAAGGTGAGTGGGACCTTGATGTTGCTGACATTTTCACTCATACAAATATCGATTCAAGATGTTTAGTGTCACTCTGTCACACATGTAAAATACTTTTGCTTGAAGGCTCCATTAAAGAAAAACATAGAAGTAGAAAATGTTAGTGACAAAGAAGATATAACAAAAAACAAATATAAGAGGCAATGGGAAAAGAAGGAAACACACACACACACACACACAACACACACACACACACACACACACACACACACACTCACACACATTATTACCATACATTATTAATATATTTTGTTATCAAATTAATCTTCAAGACATGTAAGTTGTTGAATATCTATTTTGTATTTATTTTTCTTTTCAGGAAGGCAAAAATGACAAATTTTGAAAAACAACGTGTCACATTCACACTCTCATGCACAAATATTTAAGATATATTTGTGCAAAGCTTCGTGTTTTAGACTGATTCAGTTTTTAGTATTGTAACTTTTTTGTCACTTTTATATTTTCTCCAAAAAGCACTTATCGTTATATGGTAAACATTTCTATTGCTGACGCTCAGACTGCACACATACATTGATAGCACTGTGGGAAAGCAATCACAAATTTTCTTTTGTAGGTAAGACTCAGGAAACCCTTCTAAAAAAAGAACATCACATCTTATCAATGGACCGTGGTTTCCTGTTTATTCAGGAAATACACAAAACTTTAACAGTTAACTCAACTTTAAATGCTGTCATCCTGCTACATTTCCTTCAGATGTAGGCAGGAAGCAAATAAGATCAAATGAGCAAATTAATCTGAGATGTTTTAGTTATTTTAATGAATAGCTAAAATGTTTTTATTGGTAAAAAATGTTCAGGTTGAAAAAGAATAATTTCTACAGTTGCTATAATAAAAAATGTCAGATTGAGTACAGCACATAAATAATTCAACTGATTTTTACTGGAGGTGGGTTTTCTATTAGTCATTTTTTCATTCATAGTGCCTGTGTGTTTTTCTCAATTTGGCTCTAAAATCCAACATTACTGCTTCAAAAGTGTTCAGAAAACCAAGACACCAATAATATACCCTTTAGGCAGCAGTGTGACGGGAATAATATATATAGAATATTTCCACAATTACCCCAAGGTATTTTGTAATCCAGGTACTGTATGTGTGTAAACTATCCTGAGGCTCTAAATAACATTCAGCTAAATGAAAATCGTGTTCACACTGGCTGTAACATAAACACACGCACACACTGACCTCACCACTAAATACACACACTGCACAAGGGATTTTCACAATAATACTATCCAAGTCTGCAGCTGAAGGTTGAGAAAGAGCTTGGCATTATTTGACATTATGGGAAATATTCTTATACACTTTCCTAGTGATTTATGCAGCCTTGGGTTTTGTGGTTTTGCTTTTAGAAAAAGGCTACCAATATGAGTAGCTTATAAGACAGCGAGTGAAGGAGAACGCAGGTCCTGATGAGAGACAGAATGTGATGTGCTGTTCTTGTTACACAGACGACAAGCCATATATAATAAGTGATGGATTTGATTAATTTAATTTAGTTGCAAATTTAAATTTTTGTATAAATGGACTGGTATTTGGTTTGCTTCCTATATTTGGGTCAGATCATGTTCCCTCCTAAAATGAACTTGCAAGTGAACCGAGCCCAGGTATTCAGGTGGAGTTCTGTTGTTGTTGTTTTTATCAGCACCAGAGTTCAAATGGGCTTTCACACCACTTCAATCAATTGGACTATCGGACGATCAGTTTATATTGTTTAATCTGTACAGAAGTGTAAAAACAACACAAGGCTAACTGTTTCAAAACTGTTTACGGTCTGTATGCTAAGCCAAGCTAATCAGCTGCTGACGGGCGCGCGTATGTTCACTGTCAATGAAAGTGATATAAGCAAAAACATTTCCAAAAACTACTCCTTCAAACCTCCAACAGAGTAAAAGTATTCTGATAACAAGCTATCATGTATTTATTTTAGCTACATAGTGTGCTTAATCAGAGGCAACAGAGGTATGAACAGGTTGGGATGATATCCTGTGAAAAGTTAAAAAACAAACATTTTTTAAAAAGTGTATGATAGTTTACAAAACGACAATTGGAGCTGGACCCCGACGGTTTTACGTTTAGGAAACAAAAGGTGTTGGACAGGTGTAGGCACCAAAACTACCGTTACGTGCCCGGTTACGTTTAGCCAACAAAGGTGACAGTTAGGGTTGAGAATCAAAGCAATTTAGCATTGGAAAAACGATTGTGGTTTGGCTTAGTACTTCTGTGATTGGAGCACCGCCGCCGGGACTCAAACTCAAACACAAAGTCCTGTTAGGGGCCCATCCATCACCCGAACTAGTCTTATATTATGTCCACTGCTCTTAATACGTGGACGAGACACAAATTACAGTGCGTTTAATTTATACGGTAAAAAATACATAGAATACAAACAAATTGCATTACTTTACTTTTTGTAGTCATATGCACAAGCAGTGAAGGAGATAGCCTGTCCGGAGACATAGATAGGACTCAGGTCTGGTTTACTCTGTCAATCGTATTTGTTAAAAGACTAGTAATAGATATGAATTCATGTATGCATGTTTGTTTTTCTTCTTTTTTTGAATCAATAATCAAATCCATCCATGGCATTTGCTCGTCATTTAATGAATGTCAGCAATATAGAAAAGCTAATTTCTTCTTATGCAGCCCACTCTTGTCATGTGAGATTCACTGAGATAGAGTCAGGAAATTAAATCTAACACCATTGTCATAATTAATTGAAATGTAATAAGGCAAAACACTTTAATGACATGACAATTATTTGATGTGATCTAATTAATTTGGTCTTCAAAATTACTCATTAAATAACAAGTATTTCACAGGAAACTATGCAGTCGAGATATACAGTGTGTGATGTGTTAAATGGATATGAAGACACTGTTTTTTTCTTAAGACTGAGATACTGGTGGTTCTTCAGTGGCTTCCCCTGAAAAGAGCAGGAAAATGATATCTGTGCCATTATTTAGTTGTGTTTTGAATCTGGGTGTGTGTGTGTAGATAAAGTAACATGTGCATTAAGTCGCAGGGAGTTTCTTTTCCTAGGGCAGCCTCTAAGTGACTCACCTTTTGTGACACCCAATCCTGGCTCCGTGCAGTCATCATGATCAGTTCCTCAGGCGGTTCTCGGCTACTGCTGGCAAGTCTGAGCAAGTGACATGATGTCCAGTCTTAAAGGCATCTAATTTTAAGTTCCTTTCTTTTGTTCGACGGATAATTTTCCTTTGAGAAATATCCTACAGCCACCGAGATCACACCAGCTGCCACGCCAAATCGAGCCAGGGGTGGAAAGTGTGACTGTATCTTGCATGGTTGTGACGCTATTACGGTGAGAAAATGTATCCACAGAAAGACAGACAGACAAACAGAAAATGCAGAATTATGTCACAATGCCAAATCGGTCATTTTAGTGAAGTTGGCAGATTCAAAGCTCAAAACCCAGGCAAAGTTCCCATTACAGCAGGAGTGTCCAAGACGCACACACACACGCACACACACACACACACACACACACACATACACACACACACACACACACACACACACACACACACACATACACCAACACACACACACACACACACACACACACACACACACTCACACACACACACACACACACACACACACACACACACACACACACACACACACACACACACACACACACACACACACACACACACACACACAGACTCTCTAGGTAAAAACAATACCTGTGTCACAGCTAGTAATTATTATTTCACAGTCAATTTGTTCTATTCTATTCTGTTATCTTCATCATGCATCATTTAAATCAACACTTCAGATCATAATGATGTTTAAAATGCAAGACATATAATAGCATGTTCACATAAAAGGTGTCGGTTGATGTAAATTACACGTTTAACACTGGATCTGAATGTCTCCGCTGAGGTGCACATTCAAACACAGGAAGGAGAGTTATTTCACCCAACGCTTAAAAACATCTTGTTTGGTGGATGAGGACTCAGTCGAACAAAGACTACCATGGCAAACACAATAACAATGATCGGTCAAAAATAAATTCAAATATATTTATCTGTATATGACTTTTTGACATCTAGTTTACTACAGTATACCTATTGATAAATAAGTTACAGAAATGTGTAATTTCTGTTCAAACAGCTTTTTAAAATCTAAAACCAAGCTAAGAAGCATATTGAAAGAAAACGTGCTAGTCTTGGCTAAAACTAAAGCTAGGTTTAGTTATTGATTTTCTTTATGGATTTTATCTGTAAATGAAAATTATAAATTTTCATGAACTGACAGTTTCGTTATGCAACATAGTTAACTTCAATCAATTCATGATGAGAAAAAAAAACCGTCACATGACATTTTGATTAAATGAAAAACTCTTTAATGCAGCATATTTTTAAACTTTTTTCATATACTTTTTTATAAGATATATTTTCTGTTTATTCAGTGTGACATCTGTTCATATTGTTTTGCTCTGACTGTATCAGGTAGCCACACCCCGGCGGAATAAAAGCTACAGGCTTCGGCCTGTGGTTTCTCTCAGTCAGGATGGTGCTTTCAAGCACCAGTTCATGCTGTCAGACTACACTGTTCTCCAGCTGTGAACACTTGTTAGAGAGCAGAACATCAAAGCACCCCACTGACACTGTAGTAAGCCCCTCCTTATGTGTCTGTACAAGCACCCACAGCTTTTCTACGGTATATGAGATTTTCCTGTAAAAATTATAATAAACAAGTAAGCATGCAGGCAGGCGGTAGAGTTTTGTACGTAATGGTGTCTATTGATTTTGTCGGTCGAACCATAAAGCGTGCTATTGCAGTAGCTGACTCTGGAGGTCGAGCTACATCACCTAGTGCTTAGAGGAATACAAGGCTATAACATAAATGTAACTAATCTAATGTGCAATCTAACGAGTCAGCCCTGCAGTTCTCGACACTTCCAATAGTATGTGTCTGTGTTCAGGTCTAAAGAGAGAAGTGTTCTATTTCACGTAGCCTCACTTTAAGGCAGGGTGAAAATCCTGCTGCCATAGCCTTCTCCTGTAACACCAGAATTCATAGCTTATCTCTCTCCAAGAACTCTTTGTGTTTCTGCATGTCTCTGTAGTTTCCATTATACTTTAAACCACTGCACCGCGTTTTCCAAACTGCTTTTAAACTCGTGGATATGCTCAAACTGAATTCCATGATCTCACCAGTACCTGAAGCAGCACAACCCCACCAGTGCAGCCCTTTGCCATTTTTTGAAATGAGGAACTGTTTTCAGTCCAAACGCCCGCTAATGGAACACACTTTACAAAGGCATTTAAGGGGGATCTTAGTTGTATGCCCACAAAGTGACACATATTTGTGTGAGGAATGAAAAAGAAAATCTTGAGTGGGAACGCTTGTCTGATTTTTTTGTTTCAGAAAATTAGTGAGCCTCAGACACTGTTGGACAATCAGACAAAATGAGCACTTTATTTGAAGCGTCGACGCTTTTATCCACCCCAGATCCCAACCCCTTTCATGCAGGCCTACTCCGACAGCCAGTAGTAAGAGCCAGCAACAAGGACATGAACCATCACTGGCTCCCTAAGTTAACACTAAACATTGTGTTCTTTAAAATGCTCTGCCAAGATAGCCTGGAGGCCAGAGGTCTTTGATGTCTTCCTCTATTAGAATATGCAAATCAAAGAGAAATGCCTTCTGAATCCTATACTTATATCTGACTATCCCATAATTATGACTATGATTGTGTAATTAGGAGATCTTTTTCACTTGATCCTGGGAAAGCACCTTTGAATTGTATTTTATTTGATGAGGACATGGGGTTTTGTATTTAGGTCAGCATTGATGAAAACATAAATTAAGTGAATGAGTATTATTTTTCACGTCAAGAGTCACTATATTTGGGTTTCCATGTGTTTACATAGATGACACATGCATACAGTGCGGTTGGAATTATAGGATCAAATTAAGAGATATATCATTTCCTACATATGTTAATATGATTATGTACAAAATTAAAAGTCAACAAACCATTGCTAGTTTTAATTTCCTTGAAATGGATCATGACATGATAACCATGTCCAGGATCTACCCTTTGACGGCTAAACAAGACGTCAGTTAATTAGAATGAAAGGCTACTTTGTTTTCTACAGTGCTGAAAACTGAACCCACAAAGAGTGTCCACATCTTTAGACCATTTTAAGTTTAAAAAGTAAAAAATTAGGATCTTTTTTCTTCTTTAATCATACCGGTTAACAATAGATATTTACAAAAAAATACATAGATTATTTAACACTGTTAAAAGTCCGTACTAGCAATGTTCTTGCATTTTTTCCTCTTCCTCTTTCTTATCTTGAATGTCAGGCTCAACTAATTTTGCACACTGCATTACCACTTGACAGGCTACTAAAGACCATCTAACAGTCTGTGGTAGCCAGTGCACTGCTCTCTGTGGTGTGTTGGGATGTTGACATGATCAATCCTGGTGAGGCCAGGAGAAATAACAAGCTTACAAGGAAGGCCAGTTCAGTGGTCGGATTACAACTGGGCACCGTGGAGACAGTGGCATAGAGGATAATGGGTAAGTCAAAGCCATCCCAGATCAATGGACACCTCCTTGAGCCACCGATTATTCCACGCAGGTGCAAAACTGAGGGCTACAGGTGCTTTTATGTACCTGCTGCCATCAGACTGTACAACAGCACTGTGAGAGGCACTCATCTCCCCTCTCCATTTTTCCTCTAATGGACTGTTGACCAACTTCTTATTATTTACCTCGTCGTGTTGCTGATAGTTATATACTATACCTTAACATATGTACCACAGTATATTTGATAATTTTTTTCTATTCTATGTTATGTCTTGTCTGTTCTGGTCTCGTCTCATCTTATTGCAGTCCCCAACTGCACAAAAACATCACTGATCCAAGGATGAGAGGACATACAAAGTGTATAGTGTAATTCTGATATCAATTTTGAAAGTTTTCCACTCACCATTTCATATTTATGATACGTTCCACTGCACTGAGCCAGTTTACAAATCAAAGACAGTTATCCCCCCATGCTTTAAATAATTTTAATTGAGAACAGCAAAATAATTGGTTGAAAATGATTAAAGTCAAAGAAAATTACCCTCTTGTAATAATCAGATGGCCCTAAGCATAGTTTCATGTTAAGAGGATGTCAAGTATGATCCCCACAATTATAATAAACAAGACATGCTTTTGGTTTTTGTTTTTGTGTTTTTAACCAGGGTAAATATTTTTCTAAATTTGCGACTGTCATTCTGTCTGGACCAAATGAAACACTATTGATATATTTTTTTTAAAAATGTGTTTTGATGAATTGATGCATAGAAACTGAGAAAAAGCCTGTGATTGAAAACTGGGTCAGTGAAGACCGGGGATAATGCACTCCTGCTGTCAGAAGATATGCTGGAACAGTTGTGCGAGGATAATAAAGCTCAAGCAGCATCCAATGAAAAACATGATTCATCAACATAAAGATTTAGAATGACCATCAGTTTGGGGCACATTCTTTGTTTTTATAACATGTTTGGCACATTTTAAACAAGGGGAATAATGAACTAATACTGTACATTTCAGAGAGTGACAATTGCCTGTTCAGTAAAACTTCTAACCTGAACAGCGATTGTCCAAACATCGCTTAGCAATCGAACTACGTACAGCAGACCTGCCAAGCTTTGTATTTCTCCCCATGCTGAGTTTGGGTGCATAGAGCTGTGATAAGTGGTATATTTTTTTAGCGCCTTTCCAAACAAAAACAGTGTAGGTAATAGATTTAACCCTGTTTATCTGCTCTGACATGCTAAAATGTTTGCTGTGACAAAGCTCAATTATAAAACTGTATGTAGCTGTTCCCATACTATCACAAAACATTAGATTGCAATATATTTTACCTTTCATGCACTGATAATACAAATTCTAGATGAAACTTGCATATTTTAATAGATTTGCGCCAAGATGTTGATTCCATCAGATTTTTTTCACATCAACACAGGTTGGTTTAAAAAAAAGGCAGGAAAGCTGTTCAGGCACTGGTAAGCTTTCTATTTTCTGATAAATTGATGAAATAATATTGCTATCAGGTGTGTCTCAAACATAACAGGTCAACTCCGTTGCCCTTCTAAATCAAAACAGAATAAGAATTGTGGTTTAAAAAGGTCCTCCTCCTGGCCTGCAGAGTCTTACACTTAGAGTTAACAGAAAAGCTATCTGGGTCTATCCCTAAAACACAAAGTTTTGCTACGCAGGGTACCTGAATACCTGTTATTTTACTTAGAGTTTGAACAACCATTTTCCAAAAGCTACCAGTTTAGGACATTCCCATACACAATGAATCAAAGTGCCTTTCTCAGTCAAACACTTTACACAAGTATCTGGAGTGTCAGTGGGCCATTTACTTTTAGTTTCTCAGGGGTTATGTACATCCTCATTAACCACTTGTGTTGTAGCAGTTTCATGCAAGTATTAACGGTTTATGTTTGAGCTTTTATGTAAGCTATCGCCCACTTAGCTTCTTCAATATCTTTATTAATATCTAAAGTCCATGCCCTCCTTCTGTCATGACTAGATTCCTCATCATGTGAGACAAGTACTGTGTACAGTATAGAGATTTGATGTTTCCCATTCATGTTTTACCACTATGGCCCTCATTTATCAAACGAACGTAAGGCAGAAAAACGTGCGTACGACCATTTCCAAGCAAACTTCGGCATTTATCAATTTGGACGTGAGCGGGAGCTACGATCAAATCTCACGTCTGAGATTGTGTACGCAAATTTGAGCCTATGGATTTGGGGTGCAGCACAGCAAAATCTGGCTGAAAATAATTAACAAACCTCAGCTGACATTAAGGATAAGCAGTCACATATTAAGAACAGATCAAAACGGATTCTTAAAACGAATAAAAAAATAAAAATTGTGGTTGGAGCAATTGATTGTACTCATGTGCGTCTGAAGGCACCATCCATGAATGATTACGCATTCATCAATCGCAAAAACTACCACTGGATAAATGTACGGGTGATTTGTGATGCCAAGCTATCGCTTTTAAACGTGGTGGCCAGGTGGCCAGAGGGGACACATGATTCTTTTATATTTTAAAACAGCTCGGCACCAGCCACCCGCGACCCCGACAGGGACAAGCAGTTGAAGATGAATGAGTGAATGAAAGAATGTGTTGGCGCGCTGCTGCAGGAAAGCGCACTGCAGAGCCAAAGTCATCTCCTCTGTAAGTGGCTACCCTCGATAAATTGCATTAAATCAAACAAGGTATCAGATGATAAACATTTTGGTATGGTTCTTCTAGACGACAAAGGTTATTCTCTAACGGTATACCTAATAACCCCGCTGGCAAACCTCGCTACACAGCAGGAGCGCAGGTTCAACAGTGCGCACACACGCACACGGGACTCAGTGGAGTGCTGCTTCGGGTTGACTGCCTCCGTTATTCTTTTCCATTCAGCGTTTTTATGGGCCCCTTTTATTCCACTCTTAAGACTGACAAAAAGCACATCTTTATTTTGCTCCATCTCGGATGTCAGGATGCCGATCTCTGTGTCGGAAAAGTTTCTTTTCTAAACAGTGTTCCTTCTCTCCATGTTTGACCTCAGTGAGGCCTCCGAAACAGGAATATTTAAGGGCGTAACGTGTTAATGACGATCAAATTCAGCCAACGCATTTATCAAGACCCGCTCATTCGTACACTGAGATTGGTCAGATACGAATGTTTCATAAATCACACGTGTGTCCTGTCGTATAACCAATTCTGCACTCAGATCTGCGCCCGTTTTCACGCAAGATTGATAAATGAGGGCCAATGTCCTCGAGGCAGGACAGCGGCGGTTCATGTGTATCTTGATGACACTTTGACGAGATGAAGTGCTTCAATTGTAAATATTTAAAAAAGTGTTTATTTGGAATTGAATATTTTAATCCAATTTTTTGGCCCAAACCCGAAAACCAACATCTGCCCCGCCAGAAGTGAAGTATTCATTACCCCAGGTGAAAATTGAGAAATGGGAGGTTTATCACCAATATGTGTATGAGCTTTGAACCATATATCAATAGAGTTTTTAAGGGAGGGATTTGTTTTTTTTTTCAACAAATCTCTTCCTTTTTTTAAGATCTGCTGAATATAAATATAGGCTTAGTGGCAGCCTAGATAATTATGGTTGTTCAATATGAACCCACGCTGGGGGAGAACGTGTGACAAAATAAAACATAGCACTGCGAAGCTGAGCGGCCCAGTAGTACCACTGTAAACTGGGCATCTGATATCCACCCCCTATCATATGGCAAATACAATAATCTGAGTCTTAATCTAGGTTTTTGGTTGCTCCAGATAAAACTATATCTTAAAACCTTTAAAAAATAAAATGGCTAGTTACTTAAACTATGCTGTGAAGTGAAAAAAGTGACATTTCGTCAACTCCGTAAGACGCCAACTCCGTCAGATATTATATCTTATGGAGTTGACATCTATGCTGACAGAGGTGACATAACTCTTTTTATTTTAATAATTGAATAATGTGTTTGAAATCAGTACTTTATATTCAATTACATTCTTTAAATATCATTACTACATTGTTCAAGTGTTTTAATGGATGCACATCAATGACTAAGAAGGCTATTCATTTCAAAATGTTTCAGGTACAAATGGTTAAAGACAACCTCTCATTAGAGGCGAAGAGGGCCAGAAACAGAAAGTATCAGAGAAAGAGATGGGAGAGGGTAAATATTCAGCACGACAGAAAGGCAGAAGAACAACAAATAGAGAGAGAAAGGTGGAGAAAAAGGGTTGTTATCGTAGTTATTGTTATTAAGTTGTTTTATTTGTTTCATATGACGTCAACTCCGTCATAGAGAAGTCGCCTAAAGAACACGCTGGAGAGATTATATATCTCATCTGGCCTGGGAACGCCTATGGGTTCTCCAGGAAAACCTGGAAAATGCTGCCATGGAGAGGAGGGGCAAATGTGTTAAATGGGGATTCCAGTATTTTTCAACCTGGACCCTATTTCCTTATGTATTTGTGTCAAAGAGACTAATGGGATCAACAGTTTTTGAAACTGAGCCAGTATTGAGCAAGAGCATTACAGTCTGGCACCAGCGAACCGAGCTGCAAAGTAATCAAATCGGGCAACAACGACTGTCAGTGTATGTCCACTAAAAAATGTTTGTTTTTGCCACTTGCTTAGATTGTTATATTTTGTGTATGACAACATTATGGAGAGATGGAGAAATTGTTGTTATCCTTTCATGCTTTTGTGAGTAGCTTAATCTCTTGAGTAACTAAAGCTTTATCTTATAACGTTAGCCTACCTCTGCTCTGTCTGCAGCAGGTGTCTCCTCTCATGGAACAACGTTTTTCTTCAGGGAAATGCTTACATAGGATTTCTTCTCCTCTTTGGCTGGTAGTAGTCATCGTCCCAGGTTCTATGTATGTCTGCAAGGCATAAAAATATCCAGAGTGTTAGGATTAGGATTCATTTGGCACGACACTAGCTACAGCTTCAGCCTGTCTGTATCCAAAGGAAACGTTAGTCGATGAAATCTGTGCAAAGTGTATCTCTATGCTTCACAACAAATTCTCTGGCACTCCTCTCTCTCAAGTTCCACACCGCTGTCTTTCAGATTTCAACATCTTTGCAGAATACAGTGAGACACTTAATCTCTATAAACAGATTCTGCACGAGAATGTAGAAATTCTAGTCAACTGGAAAGGATTTGGGTAGCGGAATTGGTCTGGTTTTTGAATGTGGTCTGCGTAATCATGTTGAGCTTGCTTTGGTTGCATGGAGGTAAACAGTCCATGTGCTGAGCAGATGAGACAGAATGTATTGACAGAAATGCAATCACAGCACCCATTCGCTATCGTTTTAATGAAAATTTAACTTTTCATTAGCTTTTTGTTATTATTAATCTAAATTTTTATGCAGATATCTGTTCATAGAGATGCCTATCTCCAACTCCATTTTTATGTCTCAAATTGCTAATCACCCATGGCTTCTGAAATTGGACATTTATAATAAAATAATCTGAGTCTGTCAGTGGAAAAATCAAGCACTTTTAGTGGACATACTCCAATGCAACGCAACACAAATCAGTTGACGCAGTGCAACGCAGCGGAATGTTGGGTAAACATAGACTTTTTCAACGGAATTCCATTGCTAGGCAACAGCCTTGGTCCTTGTGAACTTCCTGTCATTTGATGCCATTCACATTCACTGCAACAGGAAATTAACTAGGACAGATTTCGACTGTTTACGTCTACAACTTTGAAAAAGTCTATGTGAACCTGAATTGAACTTCTCTGAATGAAATTGATCTATAAATCGCTCTGTTGCTAACCACCTATTTAGTTGAGTGTTCTTGCTTTCACTCTACATTTCCATACCCTTCGTGCAATAATTGCAGTGCAGACTTGTGAACTCAACCTCGATGAGTCAGTCATGCTTCTCTAGAGCTAAGCCTTTTGTGACTTTTGTAAGTGTTAATTACAGTGAATTTCACCAATGTGGGATCAAAACAGTTGGTAGATCAATGAAGTGATAATCAATCCCAAAATTTAAAACTGAATGTTTTTTCACACTCCACTAGAGTATGACAGTCAGATGCTGCTTTTCTAGAGTAAACACTGCTGTCAACTGCGATGACATTGTTCCCACCAGGTTCTTACTGTTGGCTGAAGTTCCACCTCCTCACAGCAGGTTATGCAGCACAGAGCCAAACATGTCAGTGGGTTGCAACAGCACCATACAGAGATCTCTTTTCTTCTGTTTGCTGATGGATTTAATACCAAATCGAACTTGTTTGCACTCAGAACAGCCTGTGGTCGCACTCACAAAGCTATCCTGTGAAGAGCTGGTCCTGACATGACCTGCAACATTTTTCACCTTAAATTAAACTATCTGTACTTGAAATAATGGGGGGGAAAGGGCTGGGATTGCCACCACACAACTCCTGCAGACCATTCCCCCATTCGGGAAATTCCAACGCCTATTCCCGACCACATGCACTTATGTGATAGTGTGATTTCATGTGTGGGTAATTGTATGATTTAAATACAGAATAGTATAAATAGTAATGAATACGTTAGTGAAATTAGATTAAAAAGAGTAAAACAATTCATTGCAAGTATTTTAAGTAGTAAAACGATGTGTTCACGTGTTAAAAACCATTCCAAATCATTTGAGGTGATAAAAACATCTGTATAATGATAACAAGTCATTACAGTGCACTTTGGATGTGTGTTCGGTGATCGATTAGTTTAGGCCTGAAGGGGGAGCCCTTGCCGCACGTTGCTTCAGTTTAAATGAAGCTGGCAAAAGGTTCTGTTTTATTCATCCACATTTCCCTCTTCAGTTACGAAAAACACGTTCAATGCAAAATGTGGTTGTGCTGTATTTTTGTTTACAATGCATGGCTGCACTGATGTGAAGCAGAGTCGCACAGAAAATGTGACTTTGTTGTTTAGTTCTCATGTAGCTCTTAGTATAGTATGAGCTAGTTAGCTAGCCACATGTTACTCACGGGGTACTGTTAGGTCTGAGAGGATACGGGGTGTGCGCGTGTGTAGAGAACAAGGGAGAGAGGCTACGTAACAGTGTTCATACATAATAATTATGTTGTGTCATGCACAGTATAGTCACAGGTATTATTTATTAATGTGGAGTATATAGTATGTGTATGTAAGTATATGTGGGCACTATGATTACAGGGTTTTTTTATTCTGTGTATTGATGAAGCCATGTGGGTATATATGAATGTAACGTGTATAAGTAATGATTTTCTTTTTCACTTTTAATGAAGCTGGCAAGAGGTTCAACACTGTGTCTGTTTTATTCATTCACATTTCCCTCTTCAGGGACATTACACTTACAGGTATAATGTTTGCCACTTTTACTATCTTAGTTTAACATGTTAGTATGCTGACATTTGCTAATTTGCACTAAAAGTACAGTTGAGGCTGATGGCAAGTTCAAGTTTTGCGGGTATTTGGTCAAAAAACAAAGTAGCACTCCCCTGTTTGAGTGTTTTATTCATTTATTAGGTAAACATATAAAACGTAAACTTCACACACAGCCTAATCTCTTTATTGTGCCAATGAATTAGGAAGATTGTCTGACTGAATGATGTGTGTTGCCACTTGGCTTGTTGTTCAAACACTATCAACACAAAAAAACATTATAGCATCTACACAGATCAGAACAAAGAAAAAAAGAACAAGGTTTGAATTGAATGGCATGCGGGATGTACTGCAGACAACACACACAATATCTCACACATATTCTTTACTATTCTTTATTCTTCAGTTGGATCACAATAATAAATCACACATAAAATAGCAGTGAATAAGTGGAACCACACCATATAAAACAAACAATAGTTACCGACAGTGGTCAACAAGCAACCTTATTGCAGATCACTGGAAAACAATCTTAACCCCAGACTTAGGCATTTTAATCTTTCTTGAGACACTGTTCATGTATATTGGTGAAGATATGATTGATTCAGGTTAAAATAATAAAACCACCAACTTCTGTAGAAATCCTTGTGGGTGGACACACAACCTGGGTAAGTTTGCAGGCATCATCTTCAGAAATCAACTTCTCGCTTAATGGACAATTCTTAGAAAACCAATCAATATTCAGGTCTCTAAGAAGGAAGATATCCTTACTTTCATCTAACACTATCTGGATTTTCACATATACTATCCAAATGTTTCACATCCTAACTAGGTGGCCTATAGCAACCGACCAGAATGTGCTTACAGTATGGAGGGTGAATCTGTAGCCAAAGGATTTCAATGTCAGTGCATGTGATGTCTTCTCATACCACAACAGGAATGTGTTCTTGAATATGAAAAGCAACTCCACCGCCATTCCTGTCCCTGTCTATTCTACATAACCTATACCCTTTAACAGACCGCTCAGAATCAAGTCAGGTTTATTTATATAGCCCAAAATCACATTACATGCCCCAAGGGGCTTTACAACTACACACTTAAGGATTGAAGCAGGCAACCACCATCAAGTCAGAAAAAGTGCTTTAAAAACAATTAAAAGCAGTGTATTAAATGCATACAAACAAATGAATGTAATTCACAGGCATAAAACCATTAAAAATTAAAAAATAAATAAATAATAATCATTAAATGTAGTGTCTAGGTGTGTTTCTGTCTGCAAAAACAGCAGATCATATATGATCTTGTGGACCTTGTTCCTGAGGCTGCAAATGTTTGAATGAACTAATATCAACCCCTTCCTTGGCAAACTTAATGACACCGAAGTAGGTTTGTTCTTTGGACCCATGAAAGAATTATTAATTTAAAATAGAGACAACACCTTTCATACAAGAAAAATTGAACTGTGAAATACTTTAAGACACAGATTGGTTTTGTCCACCTCTGTCCGTGATTACTAGCTTGTGGTACTTCAGGCTGGCTTTATCTCCTCTTTCTCAGGCAGCTTTCAACTTGGGCCACAGCTCTGTCCTCCACAGTTGTACTGCTTCAAAGAAGTCTTCATTTATGTAGATTTTTGTGCCCTTTCATTTCGCAGATGACATATACTCTCTCTAGTGTGCAGAAGTTTTACAACAATTCTCAGAGCACGCTCAATGTCCATATTTGTGCCATTTAGGCCGTGATTGCTTGAAAGCGTTCGTCTAACCTTTTTCTCTGATCCGTTGTGACAGCCTGCACTGTTTTCAATGGAGTCAGACTTGGTGAACATTCGATCCATTTCCCGATTAGAATTCCGAATTCCATTCAATATGTTGTTTTCAAATGACTTTATCTTTGTTTCAATCTCAGTGTATCCCCTTCTGTTCTCTTCAAACATTTCTTGGGTAAATTCCAAGCTGGTTTTACGCTCCTGTACATTTCTAATATCACTATCCAGTTTTTTGATTGTTCCATCCAAAATCAGCTGAATAAAGCATTTAAAGTTATACTACTATTGCATTAACATCTCCTTGTAGGACTATTTCTGCTGCTCCAATAACTACAGTCATTGTAACTGCAGAGCAATCCTCACAAGGGAATGATTTAGCATTTTTTAGGCATTTCAGTATCAAACAAAGATTTCTTGATTCTAGGATTTAAAGGATTTAACATTCTTCTGTGACCCTAAAACAAGAATTGATCATCCTACATATTTAGTTTTTAAGTTTCTGGCTGGAGGCCATCCAAAAGATGATCTCCTTGTGTTGTTTTGGCTTCCTTTCTCCTTTTTTCCTCACAAATTGAAGGCCCATAATTCATGCTCATGATGTGGGGGCAGCTGGCCGGCACAGCTGAGGATCACGGGTGCTCCAAGAACTTCAAAACAACTAATCCCAGCTCCATCCGCTGCAGCCAAAGTCTGCAGTGTGTTACATCACAGAGGCTATGAAAAAACTCATTCATCTCATTATGGAACTGAAATCTGAAGGATTTATTTTTTCTAAAAAGCGAGTGTCAGACTGACAGACTGACAGTCCACCTCTCTCTGCCTCTCTCCTGCTCATAAAACCCTGTGAGACCAGCAATCAAGTTCACATACAATAAATCCATACCCCTATGTCAAGCTTGAAATATTGCATGTCATTACATCATTTTTACATTTATAGGTATCTCTGGGTACACTGATGTCAGTATGTGCCAAACTATGTTACTGTATTTGTTGTGATCTTTGGCCTTAATTGGGGAGAATGTTGGATTTATTCTGGTTCCAAAACAGGGCTCATGTTAACATCAAACACATGTGGACAACTATAGAAAGACAGATTTCAGTATGTATAGCTGGGGTACTAGAAAACATTTAAATTACTGACAACATTTGTTGAATAATTAATTAGTAACATCAGTTATTTAGCATTGCGCGTTGAAGTAAAACAATGGGCAGAATGTGGCAATAAATTACTATTTTGTTACCTTGAATTATATATTTTTTGCATGGAGCATACTCCTATATGATTTTCAGACCATTTTGCAGTATAGTGGAAGAAGTATTCAGATCTTTTACCTTAGTAAAGTAACTACAGTGTAAACTAGTCTGTAGAAGTAATATTCCTGTATTCTAAATCTTCCTCATGTAACACTGCGTAATTACTGGCATAAAAATGTACGTATCATACCTAAAATACAAGAACTCATTATGCAGAATGGATCAGTAAATCTTAACATTGGATTATAATTGTTGATGCATCAAAGTGTTGATCATTTTAAAGCGGGAAGCTAAGCTCTCTCTATTCTACTATTGATGTCATGAAATGCTGTGTACATTTTCTTTTCTTTTCTCAGTAGAAACAACCATTTTCAGTACTTTTCAGGCCTGTTCAAAGCACATTGACTGATCCAGGTCTGAAGGATGAGTAGCATCATTTTGCTGTGAATATGTCAATAGTCTCCGAAAGCAGCATGCAACAGATGAGTGTCCTTCTATCCTTTGTTTTCTATGCACAGTCTGCTACATATGAGTCATATTGATTTAATCCGTTGAAAATAGCTGAAGTAAAGTGATGTGATAATACATGGTCAAATAATAACATTTGAATAATTGTTGACAGAATAGTGCAGAAAAACTAGAATGAAAGACGCTTGAAAACCTTGTTAAAAGTCAAAATAGATCTGATAAACAGGAAGGAGCAGTGTGGAATTCAAGCACTAAAGCAGAGACAATCTCCACACCCCCTCACACTTTGATAAGTTCTTCTTGTCATGCTGTGATATACAGAGATTCTGAATGTCAAAACTGCAGACTTAATGTGTACTTTCATGCTGACTGTGATGTGTGCACGTTTGTTCCCAAAGCCCGGGGGTGTAAGATGGCCAAACAGAAGTGAAATGTACTTGTTGCCATGTATGCCCACATAACAATACTGCTGTCTTGAAAATTGGTGGTGAGTGACTGATCCTTTGCTGTGGATTGTCCTTTGCTGGACAAGGATGACAGTGTGTTTATAGAAGGAGGTAAAGAAGAGGAGCTTGTCTACAGCTTTTGTCAGTTAACTTTTATTTCAACAACCTGTCTCTAATCCAGCCAGCGGTAATAAAAAATACTCATCATTCAGTTCCTGAGTTAAACAGAGCTCGAATCCTACTGTATTAACCGAGTGAATGTTAAATGCAGTTAATGTGCCAAAAACTGCTGTTCCTTGAATGACCACCATTCAGTTTAATGACACTGTTCAATAGGGTTTCTGCAGGATCTCTGCTGTTGCTACTTTTGGATTTCAGGATGTTATTACTAGCAGCCTCCTCTCGGGTTTATGCTTAATTTACATTTTAATCTGACTGTAATAAAAGAAAGCATCCCTGACGTTTGGAAGACTGCCTACGTCAGCCTCACTTATCATGCCAAGCTAAAGTTTTAGAGAAACTGGTAAATGGTCATGTGAGGGAATTTTTTTTATCAACGCTTATCTTATCCATCAGGTTTCAGACTTAGTACTGTGGCGGCAGCATTGAAAGTTTTGAATGATGTCACTAGTAGTTTAGATAACAAGCAGGATTGTGTCCCCCTTTTTATTAAGTTATCTGAGGCTTTTGATACTGTCAATCATCAAATTATTTTGTGATGCCTATATCTACATGACCGCCTACATGACAAATCTTGTAAATGGTTTGCAAATGATCACATCAGTCCAGTTTTATGAGTGTTAACAAAGGTGTGCCACAGGGTTCTATTGTAGGTCCACTTTTATTTACACTTTTTATAAATTAATTAGGTGTAAATGTTTAAAACAGATCAATTAATCGAGGATGACGCCATTGTATATGCATCGCCCTTTGTTGCACAGACAGCTCAAAACTTGCATATTGATTTCTCTGCTGTACAACAAATTTTAATCGATCCTAAATCACTGTGAAATTCTGATCAAACAAAATACAAGCTGTTCTCTAGAAAAAATTGTCCCACTGAAGTGAATATTACTACCCTTTTTGGGACCCAAGTCAAAAGAGCATCCCCTTATAAATTCCTTGGTTTCTGGCTCTATGACAAGGTGTACTGCACTGACTAAGTTCATATTGTGCTCCACACAAGTGGAACAATCTGCAGAGGCTTGAGAAATAGCTCAACATGCTTATCCCAGTTTACCTTTTTATTTAAAGCCCTTCTGTATATTGTAAATTGTGTGTTTGTATTGTTTATGTGTAATCAGGACTTCCTTGAAAAAGAGAACTTGCTCTCAATAGTCCTCAATGTTTTAAATAAAGGAAAAGAAAGAAATGCATTAATATAATTTAATTTGGTAGTGCCTAACACCCAGTTCAGCCAAAGACCTGAGAAGTCGACCAAAACCTGAACTAGACTAAAAACTGCTCTAAAATGATCATATTTTAAATGTGATTAATAGATAAATTAAGCTTATGTCCAACAACAAAATGACAGTGCTCTAAGCTCTTAAATTCAGGGTCAGGATCATTAGCTATCATTGAAGATTTATTTTATAATGCTGCTTCATCAATCTTGACTTTGATTGTTGGCACTCATTGTTGGACTATTGGACTATTGTATCACTGTGACCTACAGTAGGTAGTGGAGGCTGTGAGTGCATCAATCATCTGCACCATTTAAATGTCTCCAAGAGCCTCTTTGAGGTTGAATAGGCTTTGCTTTAGGGATTTCTATCCAGCTACAATCACATATTCTTTAGAGGGTCGCAGAGGGCTGGAGCAAATCTCAGCTGAGGCGCAGTAGGTAGTGGAGGCTGTGAGTGCATCAACAGGTCGGTAATCAATCTACATCCATGAGAGTCATCAAATGATCAGCATGTAGCATAGTTTGGGCAGAGTTTGCATGTTCTCCCCGTGTCGGCTAGGGTTTCCTCCGGGTACTCCGGTTTCCTCCCACAGTCCAAAGACATGCATGTGTTAGGTTAATTGATGAGTCTAAAATTGCCCGTAGGTGTGAATGGTTGTCTGTCTCTGTTCGTCTCTATGTGCCCTGTGATAGACTGGCGTCCTGTCCAGGGTGTACCCCGCCTCACGCCCGATGTCACCTGGGATCGGCTCCAGCACCCCCGCGACCCCGACCCAGGGATAAGCGGTTGAAGATGAATGAATGAATGAATGTATGAGAGATCCTCGCCATTAATAACATGCCTGTATATACCTATTTTATACCTTTTTCAAGCAGATTTTCACATCATCAAAGTTATTTTCTTTATTCATACGGACATCTACATACAGCAACATAATGATATAAATCTCAGAGCATAAGCTACGATAGGGATACCCTTTATTGCACATTGCAGCTTTTCCTGAAATCAATCAACAATATTTAAATTTATAGATATTTTATAGAGGTTGAATGAGTTACAAAATTTGCATGATGTATTATGTTATACTACAATGGTCTGTGAGGGATTCCATTTTTTTAAAATCTTTGCTGTTGGATTTTTTTTGCACCAATTAACTACTCACTAAACCCATCACCAAAACAACCAGTGTCTGAGCATTGCTTAGAAACAGTAACTCAGCACGTTAGGTATGCCAAACGAAAGGGGTGTGTCTCAGAGAACTGTCAGTCAGTCAGTCAGTCAGTTTTTATTAATTTTTATCATCTCTGTAAGGCTTATCAAACACTTTTTGGCAACAACTGTAAACAGCTGTACATATATATATATATATATGTGTGTGTGTGTGTGTGTGCGCTCATTCACTTATTCAGGTAAGGTGCAATTAACCAATCATTCCTCTTTTTACTATGCCATAGTCTTGAATGCGGCTAGTGTCTTAGCAGATAATTGTTCAGTAAAAATTTAGAAAAAAAGGTTTGATGCTTTAAATATGAGTCTCAAAGGCTTCCACCTGTCCATCAGTTGGACTGAAAGATTTTAAAGCATCTTTCACAGCGGGATTCATCTGGTCTTCGGGCTCTGTTATCTGCAGATCACATACTCTTCTTTCAGGTTTCCTCGCTTCCCTCAACGTCTGGCTTTTTGACCTTTGGTAAAAATATTTTCCTGCCTCTTCAAGACCCATACTTTCCATCTGAAATAGAAACAAACACCAAAGTTTTTAGGTTCATGCATTGAGGCCGGAGGAACAGTTTATTTCGATTTCCATTTAGACTTGCAATCTGAACTAATTTCAGCCTGAAGTGAAATTGCTTGAAATTAGTCCCCCCTGTGGCTGCTTGAGGTTTGCACTGGCATGAATATTCATTTTGTATCTGATTATAATTGACTATTATCTTTCTGGATTGCGTGGTGATATCAATCACCTGCTCTATGTTTTCTCTATTTATTATCACAATTCTATTGATAAGTCTTTTGGGCTGTTCAATGTAATTTTGATGCTCAAAACAATGTGTTGTCTGCTATATTGGCCAAATGGTCAGGGACGAGAACTCTGGTCTTCCAATGTCAAATGTTGCAGATGCCCATCCATCCGTGTGCAAAATACTAATTTTGCTGCAGACTGTGTAGGCTCATTAACCTGGAAACAAGACAAATCTGTCCAATTCATGTTTCATTTGTTCTGGCAGAAAGGTCTGGCAATCGCAACATCTAATGTAAGGCATATTTATTCAGACGATGGCTGACAGCGTCCGGACTGCAGGCCTGTTTATCGCATACGTTTTTCAGGCTCACTCAGGTCGAATTGACAAACTGGGCAGCGCTGATCAAATATGACTCAATATTCTGTTACTGTATTGCCTTTTTCTCACATAAAATGCTTTCTGAAACTCATTTTATTGTACTGTTATCTGTAATTTGATACCGTTTGTACTGCCATTGTTTTCCTCTGACCGATCACTGCGGTTCCGTTATGGGTCTGATTGGTTGTAGTTCTATCCAATTCAGTCCAGAGGCGTATTGCTCTGCACCTTTGATAAAGCCTCTTGGTCTGTCTGTGGATGAACAACCCAACTGCTGCATAAAGGTGGATCAGGATACTGATGTCTAATTCAATCCCCTTGATAAAAAACAGAGCAATATTTCTCCTCTTTTGTTTTTGTTTTATTTTTTTTGAGGCTCTACACGATTCACTTTAACCTTGCCGAGGCAAGGATACATCTTTGACACATCTGTGTTTAAACCTGCTGTTTAATTATTTCATGTTAGTTCAAACCTGCTGTTTAATTATTTCATGTTAGCCGTTTGAGTGGGAAATGCCAACGTTATTCCTAAATTAAAAGTGCCCTGTGGAGTTATACTGTGAACAAACAAAAGCTGTATTTTAAATCTTGTATCCTTTCCTTCCTCATAAACTATATACAAATTAATATTGCATTGTTTACTTTCATATTTTCTTTCTAAAAGTCTTTTTCCTCGACGCATTTCTTTGCAAATTACTGCCAACGGGCGATCTGCAGAATAATGAAAAACCTTTTACAGAACATTGTACTGCATCACCCTTGTGCATTTTTTGAACATGTAACAACAAAAAGTAATGTGCGCGAATTTGCGTACATTCCACGTAATCATTGTCTGTGTATTCCATGTGACATATCTCCACTTAAGGAGGTAGGTTAAGGTGTTGGATTGATCGCAAAACACAGGACTTTCACCCAGGCACGCAGGGTTTGTTTCCCCGGCCATTCATGTCTTCATGTCTTCACTAAACCAAACCGCAACCTTTTTTCTAATCCTAACCAAGTGTTTTTCATGACAAACCCTAACCGGCACCTTTTGTTGGTTAAGATCAACGGTAGTTTTGGTGCCTTCGCCTTCTGGTTTTTGACTTTGCGGTCCACTTCCGTCCTGCCACCCTCTCAACTCAAAAGAAGACAACAATCACTTTTTCAAAAGTTTTTTGCCTTCAGCAGCTCTCAGTAGGTAAGTCTTTCAAAACACTCTTTTAATAAACTCCAGGTTTAACTACGTTGTTGGTGCTTCATTTTATGTGTAGGGACTCACTTATCAATGCTACTGCAGAGGTTTGGTGTCATTTTGAGCAGTATAAGTGGTTTAAAAAGCCGCTCTAATGGCTTCACCGTACTGCCCGGAGCTGTCGGTGCTGGCCACATCCGACTGCTAGCGACTGTTAGCGACTCTCCAGGATACCTCCGTTAATAGTTTATACACGAAAATGGCTTATTTGATGTGTGCAAGTGTCGAAAAAGACCACGGGATGATTTTGAATGATGAATTTCACTTTAAATCAAATTCAAATTCACATCTAATTTGTTTTATTGTTAATTCACTTGTTTAATTAGTTCTGATGTTAAAGGGAGTTATGTACTGGACTATTTCTAGATTGGGGGGCAGTCCCTTCCTGCATGGATTCTCAACTGGCTGCCTGTAAACCTTTACATGTATGTCATTATCTATGGCCCAGTTTCTTATTGGTAGGGTTATCCGATCTTGGTGATCAGATCCCAAGTGGACAGCTCTCAGTCTGTGTGTTCAGACCTGGCAGTAGCATGCATCTCCACTTGTATCTTCAGTGACCACTTGTGATATGATTCCACTTCCCTATATAAATCACCACGTACATCGTTTCCGTTTAGGATATCGATAACCTAGCCTACCAGTTTTTGTTAGTGTTGTGTTGTGTGTGAATTTCATTGGTAACTCTAATCTCACATAAATCATTACAACTGATAAGTGCGATCACTCATGAAAGAGCGATTCCCTACTTCTCTTGTTTGTGTGTAATATGTTCAGAATTTTGGGTGTATTTAATGAACATATAGATAACGATGTTAATCTGCCGTGGTTTGTGCGGGAGAGTAAAAAGAAATCCACTTTTAAAATTCTCCGTGTTCAGCTCGTTGGCTGCATCAGTTTACCTTCATGTTAAGGAAATAAATGTGCTCATCCACAGCTGCTGAATTAGGGGTAAAAATGGACACACCGCCAACAGTCTGGTAATAACATCCAGAACAAAGGAGTCACTCAGTGGTTTCTGTGACATGAGAAATACTTTCAAAATAGTAATAATGTAACAGCCAAAATACTCAGAGCTACAGGCTCAGATGTTGTGGACACAGCCCGTGAATGAGGACGTACTTCCTCTCAGGCAGGGGGCGGCAGTTGAGTATGCATACGTATTCTATCTATCTATGCTATCTTAATGTGGACATATGCACCCTGAGCCACCTCCGAATTCGGTTTTTGACATCCGATCCCAATGCGTCTTCAGTGCATCCTAAAAATGTTTTTACCTGTAGTTAGAGCTGTTCACTTGGATCACTCAGACCTATGTTAGTGCCAGGTCAGAACAAGGTTAATGTGTCAGTTTTACTCTAACAAGATGAACTGTGTTAACTGGTGAGCTTTGGAAGTACTGGTAGGTGGATAGCTGTTTCTCTATGCCGGCTGAAGCTTCATATTCCCTGTTTTGTATTTACTATGAGAGTAGTATTTATCTTCTCATCTACTATTAGAAAATTAATATGTATATTTCCCAGAATGTGGAACTATGCTTGCATGATCATAATATCAAATCCCAACCAAACTAAAAAAAAAAATGCATGTCTGCAACAAGTGTATACAGATTTTAAAGTTTTATTTATCTTCACTGCAAACTAAGACGAAGTGTCAGCTAGCAGCACACAACAACTTAATCGACTCTGTGCAAACAACTCACTGAATGTTGTTGACTGTTATAAATCAAAGATCTGAATTTAAATCACAATAGCAGGATACATTGCCTGTTCCAAGGTAAGGAGCATATTGCATTACATATTGAATATTAATATGTCATTGGTCCTTACACACATTATTAAGCTGGACAAACCATTTACAAAGCTGAATACAAGATAGACTTTGGAATATAATAATATATCCGCATCATAAATAACATTGTTTGTCTTTCTGGATGTAAACGGCCTTGTCAGAGAGAAAAGTGTTTTTGAGTCAAACATGTCAGGAGCCTTGACGTGATATGGAAGATTATTGAAAGCATGCACTCGCTGCATTGTTAAGGTTTAAGTGTTCCCCGTCTCAGTAGTTCTTTGCATAACTAGAATCTTGTTGACATTGACATTTAATGTCAAATATGTTAAAGAAATGAATACGATTCAGACAAAATTTGCATAAAGCACATGAAGCATGAAGCTTAACCTTGTGCTTTTAGTAATAATTTGATAGCAAAGTCATGGTGGAGTGTTCTGGTTTTTAATCACTTCCAGTCACCGTGTGGGAAAAGGCTCTGGGAAATAAGAACTTGCCTGTTGTATGGAAAATGTAAATTTATTACAATCCTGATGAGGAACAATGTGCGTCACATACAGAGAGAGAAAATACACTTTCCATCCACCTCTTTTCAAGTTTTTTTTTAATTTTTGCATATAAGACGTATAAAAAATGGACGTAGCATCACCATCGAGGTCCGTTCTCTAGACAGGCTCCGAACGTACTCACCTACGGGAGTCGCGATCTTGTCAGACTTTGATTCCGCCTCAATTTTTGGGGAGGAGGGGGATATATCCACCTAGCTGACATATACATCCCCTCAGTGTTGTCATGGAGATTTGGCTTAAACATACAGACTAGAATGTTGTTTTATACCACGCCTTAAATACGTTTAATTCTGCTGTGAAAAACGGCCTATTTAACATGCGGGTCAATGAGAAATTGCTCTATTTCCTGCTCCTAGTGGCCACTGAAAACTGCAATTTTTGGCACTTTCTTATTGAATCAACCAGGAAGTCGCTGTGGTGGTGGCACACCCTCATTTTTGAAAATGTCTTTAAATGTCGCAAAAAAAGTTTTTATCTATAAAAACAAAATGCAACAAAGGGGATGAAACAAACATAAATGTCATATTTATTGCACCCTCTTCTTCTGGAATAGTGTCATGGTTTTCTGACTGGAGAATTAGCAGTAGAGGATGGAAACAAGCATTTATTTGAAATTAGTTTTGCCAATTTTCTTGAAATTCAGTTAAAATTTGTGATACACTTGATGCTACACTGATTATCGGCCAGTGATTCTGTAGTCGTTGTATTGCACAGTATTGTTTGACATTTACCATCTCTCATTGTTGTGTATGCTAGATGGTTTGATAAATTGCAATCATCTATCCTCCTGTTCCCCAAAGCAATTTCAGTCAAAAGTCCATGTACGCAACTGACCAGGCTGGACCAGTCCCAGCCTGGTCAGATGCGTACATGAACTGATGAAGCCTCTTGGATGAGAGGTGAAACGTCTTCCTAGACAAATAACCAAGTCCAGTTGCTTTTGACTGAAATTGCTTTGGGGATAACGATGACCTGGACAAATGAGACCATTTATAGGCTTATCCTCCTGATGGCTTTTCAAACCTGTTTTTCTTCATCAGCAAGAGTTGTTACCGAGATCCTCTGAGGCAGAGTGAAGAATACTTAACCCGAGGAGTCAAGCTGTTTTATATTGTTAAAGTGTTGGTTTTTTTTCTATACCCTTTAAAAATGATACTTCACCCTATACGTTGTATCAAAAACTCTACACTGCTCCGAAGTCGTCCAGCAAAATTAAGTGTGGAGCAGAAGCCCATTTCCCAAGCTCTTCAGATAAAGTAGTTTGACAAGAAGAGGTTTGGAGACACGCCAGAAACTCGACAGCTGGAGAAGCAAAAGGAATCGTCCTCTCAGAGGATTTGACGAGGCTGGCCGACAAGACAGACGATATGGTGAAAAATCGAACAAGAGGAGAAGACACCACATGGCAAAACTGGATAGTTACGGGCCATAAAGGTATCTTATTTCTTTTAGTAAGTTTCTATCACCTTTAAGCTAAACATCCTATTGATTTTGTCCCACAGTAGATGAGGTGACTTCAGATAAATGGATGGACTGAGGACTTTATTTGTTTAACCTGATGCTCTAGCCTACTCCTGGAGAGCTACTGCCCTGTATGTGTTCTCCCTATTCTCACGCACCTGATTCCTACTCAGAGCGCCAATATTTCGGAAATTGGACTAAAAATGGATCTGACTCTGGGACAAACTCAGATTCATCAAAGTAATGCTTTGTCATTATTATTTAAAGCAATTCTTATCTTTCTTGCATGTCTCACAGCGATTCCCTCCAAATTCCCACCCTCTCACTGACACGTGAAGTGCTGCGTTCCACTACAATAGGAAGTCAGGTGTTTCGGACCTCCAACTAGGCAAAGAGCACTGGAATGCCTCGAAAAGTTGAACCTCCTAATAGCGAATTTGGGGTAGGTCGACCTCCCTTGAATTTGATAGTAGGAGGTTCCACTGTGACAGGCATTCCAGTGCACTTTGCCTAGTCGGAGGACCGAAACTTCGGACTTCCCATGGCACTTAAATGCATCATAAGCAGCGCAAGTGAAAATGGAGCGACAGGTGACAGTCATGAAGCTCTGCAAATAATTTTATTCGGGCCGAATAAAAATAAGTAAATATATGAAAATTGAATATTGATTAGTTTTAACACCTGGTGGGTTTTATTAGGAGCATTTTAAGATTACAAAAGAAAAGTGTAAAGGTAGGAATTGCTTTAATATTGCTGAAATTGATAAAAGTGAGAGGGTTCATAGCTAAGGTACAGTATATTTAATGTAAGCTTACCAAATTAGATGAATGTTGCATTTGAAATAAAAACTGAACCGTAAAAAGTCAGAGAGAGAGAAATCAAGCATGAGTTACTAAAAATAGAGTTATCACATTTAAAATATTGTACCAAATTTACCATAGGCAGAAAGGTATGTTCAATTTGATATCTATTTTTCATCACATGAACCCATGATTAGATCTGTTTCACCAGATATCTGTGATAGAATATTCTAAATTTAAGGTAATTTCCTGGGATTGTGCAGAGTACATATTAGCAGGTCTTCTTCAGCAGATGAAACTCGCTCAGGTATCATTATGTGACCATTAATACAGTAAAATTGTATATAGAGTCCAATTGTAACTGAAATTGATTAGACCCTTTTAACAGCCACACTTTAATACCATAAGGAGTGATACAAAAAAGACAGATTTTAATATCTTGCTGTCACTTAAAGAAAATATGGGTTTGAAAACATACACAGGCAGTATAACACCAGTCTACCTTTCTGTTGTCAGTCGAGGTCTGCTTGACGGCGAACTGCCTGAAAGGGTTTGGATGAAATTCTTCTTCGTCCTGGACTGTCAGCTTTGGAATGGCCGTCATTGGACGAATAACCCCGGGCTTTGTCTGGAAGGAAATATTCAGAGTTTGATGACAGAGGAATTAATTCCTTCTTTCCAAGACACTTTGCCATTAATAATCGATGCAGCAGGAGCCCCAACTTGATACAATAATATTTGAATAGGTACCTTTTTAGGGGTGACAAGCTTTCTTTCCACACCAGTAGATGGGTGCAAGCTGCATACAGACGCCTGAATAAATAAATAAATAGTAGAAGAACATTAAAGTAACATTATGTAACCATTTTACCTTAATAGAAGGGCTTCAAAATCAACTTGATGCTACTGTGGCCTGTAGCCCAGGCCACAGAAAATAGTGCCTCTGTCATTCCTACTGTGCCCCAAATGCCTGTTTTTTACGATGTAACTCTCGTGGAAAAGTGCATAACACTGATTTTGGTGAAACATGATTATATTTTATGGAGAAAACGTTTTCTGGTTTTCTCTATCATGTCCTCCAGCTTCTCTGCCTCTACTCTCGGTGAAATTAATTATCCATTAAATTCTAATTCTAAGCATATATTGTTAGTTGTGCAGGTCATGAAAGAAGACCATCATAAAATACGTTCAACAGTTGCTGGGGCAACGTGTTTTGACACAAAGACATGACCGCATAAGCTTTAAAAAAATTAACTTGCGCAAAAAAATGTGTGTGTGCGTATCCAGATAATGTACCGCAAATAAACACAAATAGCCCAATGGTTAAATTTGGCAAAACAATGGTCAAGCTTTCTGTCTGAATACACAAAATAATTAGTCTTTAGTCTTTATGCTAAGCTAGGCTTACCGCATGAGAGTAGAATCTACCTTCTTATCAAAAAAGCTAATATTAAGCATTAATATTAACTCATAATACAAGCACAATACAAGTGTTCACAAATGATAATGTGTTGACTTGTGGTGAAAGATCAGTCCTGCAAATGTGAGATTAAAACTGTAAAACATTAATATGAAGAAAATTAACCTAGTGCCAGGCTGGGTTGGCACTTTGGAGGAGTGTATTAGGAGGAGAAGTATTCAGAAAAAATGTTTGCCTTTAATTCAATGGACAAAACCACCTGACTCTTACTCACATATTTGGTTTCACGTCCCAAGGATTTTGCAAATGATGAGTTGTTCTGCTGAAAGTCAAAAACAAAGAAAGAAAGAAATATATTAAATAAAACATTGTTACAAAAGCTTCTAGTGATGGAAAAATGGGAACATGAAAATGACTCGTGTTTTTGCGGGGAACTTTCTGTCTTTTCATTTCTTGTGCTGATGATTATGCAGACAGAAATCCCTTTGATCTCACTTCCAGTATGTTTTTCAGTAAAACTCATAACAGACCATTGGTTATTTCACAAAATGTCAAACTCATACTTTTAGAAATTGAAAGTGGAAATCAAGGGTTTATACGCTTGCCCTTCTTGTCACATACTGTTAAAGATACACCTTTATCGACCCCCAGTGGAGAAATTCAGATAAAGAAACACACTATACCTGCAGGCCGAAGTTGGGAGTCGATGACCTGGATGACTGCTGTGACTGGGAGGTCAGGTTGGAAAAAAATAAACCCATTAAATCCCTTTTGAATGTTAGAAATCAACATTTGCACATGTTTAATTTAATAGGATATAGAACTGAACTCACTGCAGTGGTGGAGTCTGCCAAAATCTCATCAATAACTGCGTAAAGTTCCTGCGACTGTTGCCGGAGCTCAGCAGGGGAGTACATCTGTGGGAAATAATTGATGTTACCGGACTGCTGAATGAAGTGTGTGCAGTGAAACCCAGCAGGGATGTGTCCAGTAATACCTCAGCGTGGGTGTCTAGTGCATCGCCTCTGTCCAACCTGTCACACGGACTCTCTTCTCTCTCCACCTGCTCGTCTATTGCCTGTGAATGCAAAGCAGAGTGAACAGATTGAGCCCCTTGCAGGAGTGCTGCTCTCTGTCTCCACAAGCCAATTCATATTCATTTACTTTGTATTCTTCACAGACAGCTCTTTCCTCTGCAGCTCTACATGTGCCAGTGATAAAAGAGCAATATGCCATGTTTTTACACATCTGTACAAAGGCATCTGCTTTATCTACAACCTGTGAATCATTATGAAGTGAGTTTTTTGTCAACACATTTTTGCAAAGACAAATAAAAATGGAATTATCTATACAGCCCGGTGAGTGGAGACTTGAGAATTTTTCAGAGGAAAGCAAAATGCAAAATGTATACCATAAGAGTTCCCCACTCACATAATTTCTACAGTGTCTACATCAGACTTCCATTAGGGCTTCATCTGCCTGAATGTTTAACAGGACAACAAGCTGAGTTAGTGGGATTAGAGTTAAATAAGTGCACTCACCTGTTGATCCATCAGGAGGGTGTTTGTGGGAATTGCAGCGAGCGATTTGTAGCTTAACTTAATCTTGTGTGTCTGGAGTTCATAGAGAAGAGCCAATGAATATAAATTAATTCAAATTATTGCCTTTTACTAAAGATTGACTCTGTAGAATGTGTCGGTTAAATTCACCACATGTTTTACATTCCTTTGGACATGCGTTATCACACACTGCAGCAGGCCGCTAATCATGCAAAACAGTGAGCCTCGCTTGAAACGCCCAGCAGCAAGCACAATACTGAAGGGTTTTTTGTCTGCTCTCACAGCTGCTCAGGTGACTGACTGTAAATGTTACCAAAAAGGTCAGTTAAAAAACAACTTTTCCACACTGACAGGCAAGACAACTAGACGACAGTGTCCCACACAACCCTAACCCTAACCCTTATATTTCCCTCCTTGCACTGAAAAAAAATGGATTCCTGATGGTTCTTATTGAGCTACTTGTGTTACTTATCTTAAAGCCATATGTCTGGTCTAAAACTCAGGGTCGCTGTGTTAATTTTTTTCATGATGGGTTCCCTGTTGCAGCGACATATGGCATTTCAGACATCAATCATCCAGCAAACAGTGTGTTTAAAAAATCTCTGCGAAGCAAAGATCTGTAACAACATCAACAAATGAGATGCAGACAAACAGAAATCTAAAAACAGCTCAGCACAGAGAACGGCACTTGATATCCAACTATCAAGTGAGCGAAATCTGTTTTTAACTACATAGCGTGGGAGGACAGCTTGTCACATGGAGCATATTAAGAAATATTCTCAGTGTAAACATGCATTATGGCAGAGCAGAGCGGGTACCTTTCTTTTTTTACCCTGCGTGTCACTGCAGTCTGATATTCCACTCCACGGCCTCGGGGAGGGAGTGGAGCACATGGAGAGAGAAGGGGACGGGGTTTCTCTGATTGGTGGAGCGGGAGAGTGCATAGGAGTGGGGGAGTCGGTGGGTGATAGCCATCCGGGAAAAGCCATGGGTGTGTAGCGGGAAGGAGACAGACAGTGAGCTTTGTGAAAACCAGCCGATGTTGTGGCACTTTTGAAATCAGAGCAGCTCCTCACTGACTCGCACCTTCCTGTGGTGTTTGGTACAGGTGATGATGCTGTGCCACACGCTGAGTGTGATTGAGGAGACTGAAGCCGAGGAGCGCAGACAGAGGGAGATCTCAGTTGTTGAGAAAGCAAGTGAAGCCTTGAGAGAGATGAATTTGGCAGTGGGCTCAATTTCTGCTGCGCTGAGGTCTCTATATCATTAATAACTTTAGGGGACGGGGAGATTAGTTTTTTTAGCTTGTTTTCTGCAGGGCCCTTGAGGTATATGTCAGTATTGATGGGTTTCATGTGCGTGTGTTGCAGCTTTTTAGAAGTTGCACAGTCTATTTCTTCAGGCTTTAGTGGAGAAACAGTATGTAAGTTGGAGTGGAATAGAGACAGTGGAACTCGTGGTAGAGTGCCCTTCACTGCTGTTGGGGATATTACTTGCTCCCACTGAGGCGAACTGCTTGAGCAAATTTGCTCCGAGCACCTTTTCACTTGAGTTTCAGGGCTTGTTCTGCTGACCTCATTAGACCGCACAGGTGGAGATGTGACACATCTATAGGGCTCCCTGTGAACATGGCTCTGACTATCTATAGATGCAGATGAGGAGAACCAAGATGAAAACTCGAGAGGAATGGAAGCCACGCTGGAGGCTGCTGAGCATGCGTTACAGAAGGACAGGGTCACAGGGTTAACAGGCCAGCAGGGGGTGTAAGGCCTCTTCAGAGCAGAGGACAGGACAGGAAGACGGCCTTTTCTTAGGATGGCAGTGAGAAGGGAGAGTCGGGTGAGAGGAGGCCGGTGCCGAGGAGGAGGAGGGGGGGGGGACTGGGGACAGACAGAGGAAGACAGGCTCTCGCATGATGAGAAACAGGGGGTGTGAACCAAACTAGCGCCAGGAGCGAGAAAGTGCCTTTTAAACTGGACAACAGCAGGGGAGAAGACGCCTGAGCGGACAGACGAGCAGGGAGAAACAGTGCGGCTGAAGGAAACAGGAGAGGTCGCAGAGGAAAGCTGCACAGCCGACCAGCTCTTATCTCTGTCCGAGCCATCTGAGAGGATGGACTCTCTGGATGAAGCTGGCGTGGGGAACAGGTCTGCAGAGTCTGTGGGGCTCATTCTGTCTTCTGACACACACACTCTATTTGCAAAGAAACCCGACCTAACCTTAGCGAGTCCAGAGGTATCGCGAAACTGCCGCTGGGAAATGCCCCTGTGTTTATCAACAGCTGTTTCCATGGAGGCTGTCCCGGCAACTTCGTGGTTGGGGGTATTTTCAGACTGAACACTCACTGAAGGAGACGCTTTGGTTTGAGAGAGGCTCACGTGATCCGGCATAGGCTGAAAAACAGAAAAACGTTTTTAATAAATGCCAACTATAGTGTGATTGTTTTCTCTTTTCTGTGCTTTTACTTTAAATTCTTAAAATCCAGCGTGACCAAAAATGTGTTCAGAGAAGAAGAAAGTACTCTGATGAAGTCGCTCTCGGAAACTCACACAATAAACTCATTATAGAGCAGAAACTATGAAACTTGTTAGAGGATTTGCATATTAACTTATTATTATTAGATTCTAATTAAACCGTCAGATTTGAAGGCAATTCATTTCCACCTTTGACTGTCACATCCATTTATTTTATCTGTGTGCCAACTTGATGAGTGTATACTTACCCTGCAAAGCTATATTACACATACCCACACGCACACATGGACATATTTTTATAGTACTAATGTCAAAAACTAAGCTTTCAGTCATAGCACAACATTGAGAGTGCTCGTGTTGTTCTTACTTGAAGTTTTGTCCCTCGTTGGGTTGTGTTTCCTGCTCCTCCCTCTGCAGAGTCTTTGATAAAGACTATCTCCGCTTCAAATATTTCTCTGTCCGTCATGGTTTTCCCGGTGGTCTTCTCATGGGACACGATTAAGTCCTGATAAGAGAAAATGAGGCAAATGTTAAGGAGGAACTGAGCAAGTGAAACCTGAGAAAACCTGAGGTGAACTTCTGCAAGCCTCTGAGCTCAGGGGGTGTGCCTGGTTTCCCCACACCACATGCCCGACACATGGCTGTAATTCACATGTGCACGCATATGTCCTGCTGACATCAGTGAAGTACAAACTTAACAACTGAGGAGACGCCTGCCATCATACACAGTAATTTAACCCTAGCTCTGCCTGGTCCTAAATCCTTTCAATTCAATCAAATGTGAGCCAAAATTTAAGCATTTCATGTGTTCCAAAACCAATATGACAAAAGGGATTAAGCTGACAGACATAACTTTCTGCTTGATAAGAGGGGGTTTTGAAATAGGGCTTAGTTTAGCATAAAGGCTGGAAACAAGAGGAAACAGCTAGCCTAGCTCAGTCTAAAGGTGCATCCACCTACCAGCACATCTACAGCTCACTTTGTATCTCATTTATACTAAAACTCAAAGCCAGGTTTCTTTTGTTCCCAGTTTTTATACTAAGTTAAGCCATTTGCCTTCTATCTTTTGCTAAAGTGTGTGTGCTGTTTCAAGTGAAATACATGTGACATAGTGCGGTAGGGTTGAATTGATTTTGCAAGTTTGACATCATTTACACTCACTCCACTATGATGTCCCTGCTGAGAGCGAACTTACTCATAATTATCAGATGATTCAATCATAACATAAATCTACCATAGTTGTGGTTCATTGTATGTGCAAGAACTTAAGTTACATTAATATTCTAAGATTATATATGTGACATTTAAGCTGTGCTAAAAAAGCTAACTGATTAATGACATGCATCATTACTGGCATGAATTCCAACAATTATGGTGGACCTAATTGTGATCCTACATCACATGATAATGACACCATTCAACTTTCAAAATCTTCTGTTACTGTACTGTAGATGGGCAATATTCAGATAAATGACAGGCTGCCAGAATGACATTTATCCCTGGGACTGTGTTTAACATATCATGTGTCAAAAGCAGTTATATTTAGAACTATATATATATATATATATATATTAAATGCAGTAAGTCAGTGGAGGGTTTTCATGTCTTGGTATTGTTGCTGTAAGGACTCACATTGCTGGCTGAAATTATAGTTCCAAAACACGATTAAATGTAAATTTATTTTCATAAAAAAACATGCTTTGAGAGCATTTTAAAAGCACAGTAAGAAATGCTAGAATGATAAATTATAGCTATTTCGGCAAGAAATCAGTATTTTTTACTATTTAATCCCATTTGGTGTGGTTCTTGTTTTAGGCAAAATTGTTAAGAAATACAGATGTGATTAATTTATTCTTGTTGCTCCTCATTAGCTGAACTAAGCGTGTCTTCTTTCTGGCACAAAACTGAATAAACTATCTCATAACAGTTGCTCCGGGTATTTCAGAAAGGAAATGCCTGCTACCACTTCAACTAATTTAGTCTGTTTGAAGATATGTGATGGACAATGGGTTAAGTAGCAAAAGAAAAGAAACCCTTTCATTGGATGCAAGACGATAATTAGAGAGGGAAGCTGAATGATTGTGTCTTAGTACCTCATATTTCAAATTAACACTGGACACTCTGCAAACTGATAATCATCACTTGAGGTTTCACTCACTGATTTGAATTACTGCAAAAGGGCACATATGCTGTCCCTTTCTTTTGAATAGGGCATACTGAGAAGTGAAGGCTGCTCTGAATCCCAGTGGTGGATTAATGAGCCGGCATGGCATGGTTTAAAATGACAATAGGCCTATGTAGCACAAAAAGCAGGTGTGGGAAAGCAAAAAACGGACCCTGTGCATAACTCTACTCCACATGAGTGCAAGAGGAGAAATCTACGTAGTCCAATTGTACCGACTGACGAACACAGATCCTGTGCAGTGATGGACTGTTTGTGATGTTCACAAATAGACTTAATGGTGTTATCACCGGGCTTGACACTTCAACAACTAATAGAAAGCTCTCAAATCTGGTGACACAAATGTATTTTCAAAGAAGTTGTGAAGAAGTTGTGTGAGAAGGTTTATAGATAAACAGTATGTTTTTAAAGTGTAATTTCACAAAATTGCTTGATTTTCTTTTTTTGCTGTCTAGCGGAGACTCGGAGGAGAATTATAATGCCTACCACTTTCATGTCTGTATGGTAAATATGGGGTCATCCCAGTCACATAAGCCTATGTCTCTGCTGCTTTAATTCAGCATTATGTTAGGGTTAGGGGTTATGGTTAGGTTCAAAGTTAGGGGGTAGCTTAAGGGTCTTCATAGGCCTTTTTGCTGGGGAATTCGGCACTGATTAATAATTAGCTAATAAGGGAGGAGGAAGCTAGTCTGACTTATTGTTTTGAAACAAGACATTAAATGAGCGTTCGAGTTACTGCAAGACAGATTTAGTTGATCATTGGATTACAAAAATACGTCAACCCTTAAACATTATATTTCACCTAAACAATAGACTGGTATAAAGCTTCTTATCTAACTGTGGGCAAGAATCTTTCCCTGTAATGTTACATTGAGTACAGTTTTAACATGCTTAGCAACAAAACAACTAAAGAGCACAAGACAGTGGAAATGTACCTGATTATTTTTCTCACATGCTGAGATCATTTATCTAATGCATGGTAAAAAAGTAACCTAGTTCAACATTTTGTCATACTGTGGTATACTTAGGTATAATTTTGAGGAATTATTACTTACTTGAGTATTATGCTACTATACTTCGACTTGCTTATATTCCAGAGAAATATTGTACTTTTTACTCCACTATAACAAGCCTGACACTGTACATTTTTCATATAAAACATACCATAATGTCATAAAATATGAACCAGTTAAAGATAATTGCTATATAAAGTTGATGAAATGTTGAACTACATGTTGCGTAACAATCCAACATTAAAATAAGCTAATTTAGTCATTCTGCATATAGAGTCCTACTTAACTCCTTAACTTTTAATAGTTTGAGTTTATTTCGCTACCAATAGTCAGTCAAACATTGATAATTTATGATCATTAAATTGTGGTATTGCTACTTTTGCATTAATAAAAGAAGTGTCAAGACTCGTTCTGTCAGTGTCCTCCTCTCTTCCTTTTTCCTTCTTTCCGTTTGTTTGTTCATGACACCAAGTGTCCCACACACGACCCCACTGCTAGTTATAAAGCAGCAAAGGGTGTCACCAAAATCCAAAAATCTTTTGGGAAATCTCTAGCACTGCTCAAATAACAAAACAAAACAACAACAACAGAGCAGCAATAAGAGCGAATGATGGACATAGAGCTATGGACATGGATGAAGTGGAAGTCCAATTGAAGGCATGGCAGAAAGAAATAAGCCATGCATAGTCAAATCAATCAAATCATGTGCATGTATGGGAATATATTATTCCCTATGCATGCTAAAGCATTGGGTTATTCTGCACTTTTTTTTAGTAGTCATATGTTGTCATTCACATGAAGGGCTGCCACTCGGGGGAAGATGAGAAATGGTGCCACCAACCCCACCCCGAGTGAAAAGATCTTTGAAGTCTGACTCCATGCAGAAGAAGCAGTCACTTCTCCAGATGCTCTCAGAGCTGTGGTGCTGCTGTGATGTTAATGCTGGATGATCATCCAAAAGCACATTTTTCCCTTTAGCAGCTGACACTACTGGGAGTCCACAAGAGTTGGAATAGAATAAGTAGAAACAGAAAAGAAACCCTTTCATTGGATGCAAGAAGATAATTAAAGACGGAAGCTGAATGATTGTGTCTCAGTACCTCATACTTCAAATTAACACTGGGCAATCAGAATGCAAACTGATAATCATCACTTGAGCTTTCTGCCAAGAGCGCAAGGGACAGATGATTTCAATAACTTTAAACATTTGTACTCGGGGTGCATCTTCTAATGCACTCTTATATGGTGAACTAAGAAATCTTACTTGTACCTGGTATCAGTGATCTGATGTGATCCCTGAATATGCTTGATATTGATATACACATCCTGAAATGTGATGTTTGAGTCAGGCACCTGGAGTACAAAATAATTGGATAGTCGAACAATCACATTGTGTCAATCAGTGATTCCCAGTGTTGTTTAAACCTTTGTGGAAAACATACAAGAGGAAATATACAACAAGACATTTCTTAATTTGTATTGACATCTTCAAGCATAAGAAATTATTACAGCTTGTGAATGTGTTTTGCTCATTTCTCCATTAAGAAGAGACATGCTGACAGTTGTTTCACCGACGGCTGGTTATTGGTGTAATTGCTAAAAGGTGGCAGGCGAGAGTGTGATTGATTCTTCATCAGACGCAAAGGTGTCATTTAATCCTGAAGCTACTGGCATGATTGATCACAAGAAACAAAAGTAATTTAAAAAGTCCTAAAAGTTGCATAAGTATTTGTCTGTCTCGTGGACCTTTTGTAGTTCAAGTTTTACTTTCTCTTTTTTGGCCATCATCAGTATTGAGAGTATATCTGCACACTAACATAGAGAGTTTGCAAGTTATTTTGTCTCTACTGTTGAAAGAGTTCGAACGAATACTATTGAGAGTGAAAGTAAAAGTATTGCGAGTCAAGGCTCATAAGTTTGATGAAAATCATAAATCCAATAGAGAGAATAAAAGAAAGTCGTCATATTCATAAGCTGCCATTATTCTTAAAGAGGGACAGTCTGGGTGCCTTTAAACTGGTAGTCTTAGCACGTAGCACGAGGCTTCGGGATCAAAAACTAGATTACATGAATTCATGGGATAAACCCATAGACTGTAAAAAAAAAATGTACGAGTCGAGTGCAGGCATTCCTGTGTCAGTCTAGTAGAAAACACACCAGCTCCGGGAGTGAAGTGCAGGCAGCCAGCATTTATGATCTATGATTCAAACCGATATTCAACACAGAACCATGCCCATAGCCTGTTAAACACCATCCCTCACGGCCCGAATCATCCCGGGGCGCCTTCAATAGTAGGCTGTATTCAAGTCGTGGTGCAAGTGCGGCTATTTAATTAGCATAACAGAGCTATCACACTGTGTTACTAAACCTACTGTTTGTACAGTCGATTGAAGAGCTAACCATCTTGTCACTAATGGTAACACGCCACCACATGAATGGCTGCAGTCCAGGTTGAGATGTCGGAGTTAGCATGCTAATCCTGACAACTAGCCTCCAAGGTCAAGTGAGGGCCAGCGGCTAGCTGTCATTCAAGAGGCCGCACCCCTAATTATTTATAAACTTTAACCTCCAATAAAAAAAAATCTAGCCTGGTACAAAAAAATTCACCCCCCTAAGTGTTGTCATGGAGATATGACCTAAACATACAGACTTTTGTACCAATCCTTAAATAGGTTTAATTATGCTGTGAAAACGGCCTGTTTAACATGGGGGTCAATGAGAAACTGCTCCTTTGTGCAAACTACTCCTAGTGGACACTCGGAGAACTGACATTTTTGGCACGGCCGTATTGGATCAATCAGGAAGTCACTGTGGGGGAGCCTTGGATAAACCAAACAAAGATTAGTGAGGACTCAGACAGGATGAGTAGGTTAATTTTTAAGGCTGGTGAATTTTCCCCAAAATATAAACACAAGTATGCATTTCTACCTGACGCAAACAGACAGACTACAAGCATCAGGTGGTAATACAAAGAAAATTTAATTAGCCAAATGAACACCATATATAAAGTCATCATCTGTCAAGTAAGACAATGTGAATGCCTTCTTATCGAAGCAGTGGTAATAGTAATCATGTTACAGATAATAAAAACTAGATGGTGATAACAGGCTATCACTTTTTCATTTACCAGGTGTATGCTGCTGCTGCTGCTGCTGCTGTACCTTATCTGGTTTTCCTGTCAGAGCTCCAGGTCTCTCCTCCTCAGTAAAAATGCTCCCAATTGGTAACTTCTGCACCACTGGTACAAATGTGAAAAAACAAGGCTTAGATGGCACTCCTATTGAAACCTGTAAAACAGAGAGGAAAGGAACAAATCGTCCACATGTTGCAAGCTCTTGGTAATGATGCCCAGGTTATTTCCCCGCAGAGCACAAACACTTGTTTACTCAAAGTCAGTGATGAGCAAAGCATTATGGGACGTCTTCTCTATTTAGGGTTTAAGGGATCAGGTCAAGCTCTCCATAAAATACATGTTTCAGTCAGTCATAGTTAAATTGGTTGTAATTGTACCAATTTTGATTACAATACTTTACAGTAAAAGCTCTGCATGGCATGACGTAGATGAAAGGATTTATATATTTTAACACATCCTTCTGGTGTTGTAACTCCCGAGTGACTGATAACCAGCTTTTAGCGAACTGGTGTCATTTCCATCACATAATTACTATAGGTTGGAAGGTTTTTTTTGTTGATATGCTGTGTTCTCTGTAAAACTGAAAAGGGGCTTATGTAAAATCACTTTGGTGTTGACTGATGGATTATGAAACAACCCCTGGGAAAGTAGATCTAAACTGTGAAACCTCTGTACTCGGCTTTTCCTGAGCCTGCATAGTTAAGAGGGTACACCACACCATTCACACTATCAGCGCTAATGAGTTGATTTTCAACACATGCTAAAACATATGGAGAGGTGGAGCTGCAGATCGTGGAGGGTAAAATACAACGGATGGCTCGAATCAAGCAATCTGATCTGGTCGTTAGCCGAGATATAATTCTCATATATCACGGCTATGATGCACCACAAAGCACCCTTTAGCGTCTGTCACGCACCAGGCTTTCAGTTTGACTGCAGCGCTAGGAGATCGAGAGGACTTTCACTCAGGAGACCGCTGTTCATGTAGCCTACTACATAGCTTATTGGCACATTACAAACATTCTTTAACCAAAAAATATATTTTCCTAAACCTAACCAGCTCTGTTGCCTGAAGACTACCCAGCAGGATGAAAACTTATTCCAAAGGGGTGTCCAGCAAGTGTTAAAAATCTGCCACCAAGAGTTCCTGAACATTAGATAGCAAAACGATTGCATCTCAATATACAGTGGAGAGTGTTGAACCATGTAGCCTTTGCCTATGATGCTTTTTATTTATTAAGGTGACAACACAGTTCCCATCACTGTTAAATGGAATTCAATAGTCTGAATACGTAAAAAAAAAAACATTTCCTATTTATTCTCACTGAAGCAATCAAAGCACATACTGGTGAACAGAGCATCTGCTTCTTACTAATCACACCTCTTCTGTCCACAGTGTTGACAGGTAATCTCCACAATGCAAAATGGAGGGTGAGGGCACTGAAATTTCCTGGACTAATCAGTGGAGGTTACTGTAGCACGTACTTGAGACTCTGTTAATAACACAGCCGCCTTAGGTTGATGTAGACACAGCCAAAGAATCAGGATATAAGTCTTTTTTTAGCCTTTCATGTACAGTTTCACTGTGTTAATCTGAGGGGAACATATATAACATATATTTTACACAATTTTCTGTGCAGTGGTCTGTCCTTGAATAAGCTTTACAGAGAAACTGACATTGTTCTTTAGTCTGACTGCATGTCTTTCGTTCTTTTTATTTGAATAAATCTGTTGATTATTTCATGAACCATGAGAGGTCATCCACAAGCACTGCATTATAGTTTTAAATTTTGGAGGAAAATTCTGTCAATTTTAAGCTTGAAAGCAGATTCAACAGGTGGAGCAGGGCTGCTGCTGCACTCATTAACACACTTTGTCTGAGTCAAGGTAATTATAACACCTCATACAAAAGGACGGTATATTTGGTGAGTGTGTTTTAACATGTTTAAATATAGTGAATGAAGCAGCGACAGAACTGTCTGTAATTGAAAATGTAAAATGATTCTGAGGTGTTATCTGCTGTATAAAGCAAAAGCACACCTATTCTATATATGGCAGAGAGAGGAAAGCTGCACACGTGGAGAGATGTTTTTAATTAATTTGAAAGGTAATTACCGGGGACATATATAGTCCATTCCATCCTGTTATTAAATAGTACAGAAATGCCTCTGACATCAACATGTTCACAAGTTTAAGAACTGTCAAATACAACTTAGAAAAACTTCCAAAATCTTCTAACGATGATGTTAGAAGTCTCAAAAACGATATATTTTAAGACAGCAAGTTTTCTATTAAAGCTATTCTAACTCCGCCACCCTCCAAAGTCCCACCCTCTTCCCGCTGCCTGACCTCTGAAGCTTCCTCCTCCCACAACGCGTTTAACGAGAAAGTGAACAGCGCAAGTGAAACGGCTGGTTTGATTATACTACTGGTGACGCTAATCTTCCTTGCACAAATAACATAGTATTCAGAACGGATAACTGAAACTCCATCTCATCTCTTTTTAGCTCCGGATGAAGCTTTTAAAGCCCCTGAACACCCACGCAGGTGATTTCAGTTATTCTGGCTGATTGGACCTCTGCTTGGATTGAAGGTGGGTGGGGCTTTGATCAGAATTTGATGGGTATTTATGAGGTCATAAACGTCCGTCTACCACTAAGAATGATAAAGGTGTAATTTGTCCCTCCTTAACAAGTGAATCACACCCACACAGTCCTGAGAAGAGGTAAAATCAACTAGTTAACTGAAAACACCCATGGCGGTGTTCAGGAGCTTTAAGATTAAAGAGAAGTGTCAAAATGCCAGAAAGGTAAGAATTTTTTATTCAAGAAATTAATACTCCACTACATATATATATATATATATATATATATATATATATATATATATATATATATATATATATATATATATATATATTAGGTAAAGACATTTTTTGTTAACTTCTGTGTGATTTACTATACTTGTCAAATGAGAAGTACTGAATATTTTCTAATTTTAATAAGAACTTCATTGCAAAATGAACATAACATACAAGGATCAGAATGTAAAAATCAGCCAAAAGATGAAAATGTTTCTATAAAGCAGTTCAGCTGGAGATGCTGCGGGAGTATTGGGTGAGCGGGTCACTTCTGTGGGCCATCCAATCTCTGTACACCCAAAGCGAGAGCTGTGTCCGGATCCTCGGCAGTAAGTCGGATTAGTTCCCGGTGGGGGTTGGCTGAGCCGGAAGGCAAAGCTCCCGATCTACCGGTCAATCTTCGTTCCTACCCTCACCTATGGCCATGAAAGCTGGGTCATGACCGAAAGAACGGTAGAAGAAAGGTCACGGGTGAAATGTGTTTTCTCAGGAGGGGGGCTGGAGTCTCCCTTAGAGATAGGGTGAGAAGTTCAGCCATCTGTGAGGAACTTGGAGTAGAGCCGCTGCTCCTTAGCGTTGAAAGGAGCCAGTTGAGGTGGTTCGGGCATCTAGTAAGGATGCCCCCTGGGCGCCTCCCTAGGGAGGTGTTCCAGGCACATTCAGCTGGGAGGAGGCCTCGGGGAAGACCCAGGACCAGGTGGAGAGATTATATCTCAACACTGGCCTGGGAAGGCTTCGGGATCCCCCAGTTAGAGCTGGTTAATGTGGCCCGGGAAAGGGAAGTTTGGGGTCCCCTGCTAGAGCTGCCCCCACGACCCGACCCCGGATAAGCGGTTGAAGATGAGAGATAAGAGTACAGCTGCTGTTTTTACGAGATTACCATAGAAATTATATAGAGAATATGTACTGTAGACAATTTTAAATCGTTTTGATGATACATTTCCGGGGCGTTGTACTGGGCAATATTATTATTTTGATTATTAATCCAAAACTGCAATTTTCAAATGATCATCTTCCCATAGGTGTTTCAGAGAGCCTTTTCTAAGAAGTTTGAGTTAATGTGCTTGTTTTTGTCAATTTAGACAAAATAACTTTTTATTTTGATATATGATTTCATCACAATACAATTCCACTGAAAGAATATAAATTATCATATTGAATTATTTCCCAGCCCTACTTAAGTAGCGCTTTTACAAATGAAAATAACTGAGTATCATTTTATAAGAACTTCAGTGCAAAGTTAACATGACATGCAAGGATGGAATGTAAAGCATTAATTGTGGCAGCTGTTTTTTATATTACGAAAGATACAATATAGAAAATCGTAGACATTTTTATGCCTATAGAGGAATCACACAGAAGAAAATACGTAGAGGAGTAGGTGCTGTGTTATGTGCTGTCAAAACTATCTTTCTGTTTCCCTTGAACGTCAAAAATACTGGTTTTATTTGTTTGTCCAGTTCCATAGAAGCAGAAGACATGAACAGGTATGCAATGGATATGTAGCTAGAGCTTTCACATTGTGGTATCACTTAAGCCAAGGAGAGTACTTATTTTTCCACCCCTGTCCTTTGTGACATCTACTTCCTGATCCTGATGAGGTTTACATTCTTCTGAGGGCGAAGATATTTATCTAACAGATACCAGTGTATCTATAATCTGCTATAAATAAAGAAACTGAACAAATGCCTTGGCTGAAATAATCATGTGCCATCTTTTAAACTTGTTTATGTATTTATGTTCTTGTGTAACCTACTTGTTTGCTTCTGTCTTCTGTTGTCTTCTGTAGTCAAAGCAGAGTAAGTTTATTCTGTGAAAGGTCATAGTGAGCATTTCCTACTTGCCCCACGGAGCCCTCTTGAAGTTTTAATGGCGTCTAGTGTTGCCGAGGTCATGCCGTCCCCGTAGATCGCATTTCCAGTCACCAGTGGCTCGCTGTGCTACATGCCACCTCACTCATGTTCTCACTCAGTTATTTCTTGTGGCATGTCGGACTCGTCCCAAAGACCGAATACAAGCAGCATTAAATCATTTTCTGAAGCAGACCACCCTATGAGGGGGACCTTTAAAAGGGACACTCATAAACAGTCGACAACCAGAAAGTGGCAAATACACTTAAATGAAACATACTACTGAATGAATGCAAGGGATGGTATTCCTTGTGTAATGCAGAACATAAGTTCAACTTTAAGCAGCACTCTATACTGTCCATAAGTTTAACATTATTATTCACATGTTCACTCACGTGTGTTTGCCCTTGGTTCAGTTCAGTGCCACATTGAGTATTAGAGTTATTCCTCTTCAAGGTAAGAGCACAATTGCTGCTGTAAATCTGAAACCGCTGTGTTCCACAGATGTGAAAATGCAATCTGAAATCTGAGTGGCCGCAATAAAAGCATAAACAGTTGGGCGTGTCACTAAGTGAAGACTTTAATTACAGATGAACACACTACCCCCTCCCACCAGAGTAAATAGGGCTTGCAAATATAGCCAACAGCCAGCTGCTACCGCGCACACTTGGTTTTCACACCTCTTTCTGATTATAAACAAATGTTATGATTCCGAATCTCAGGCTAAAGGACAAAACCAACAACAAAATGCACTTATTATAATCAATGGATGTAAGTTTCAATTACATCGTACTGAGGGAGAAAATGTGGATGTTCCTGAATGAAGAATGCTTTTCAGAGTCGTGCCAGGCTTGTTTAACATCTCATAATTGCTCACATACACAAATGCAGTACACTTACAAAAGTGAAGTATTAAAGTTGTAATACATGCAATTTTCACAACATGTCAGCACTGATGCATTTACATTCATTCTTCTGGTTTTTTCCTGTGCTTTTAAATTCATTCAAAAGCAGTTTGATAAATGTTTTTCATCCTTGTGTGACAGGAAAACACAGGAGAAGTATCAAGTAGCAGTGTCTGAGTATATACTGTATCTATGTGTTTATGTGTGAAAGCCCGGAAGGTTGCAGCAGGTGGTAGAGGGCACAATTGGGGAAGTTAATTGTTAAAAAAAAAAAAGTCATTACAATTTAGCTTTGATGTTTGATCCTCATCTAAAACAGAATTTAAAGCCAGAACCATTGTAACTACATCGGTCAGTGGACAGTAAAGGTCAGTGATAACTTCCGCTCTACAGCTAAATCACCAAGAAGGTTATCTGGTTCATATTTTCGAAAAAAGAAAAAGCAGAAAACATCTATTTTCAAACCATCTTACCTTCCCCAGACTCTTATTCAAACTGTCCATTTCTGCTTCAAATGCCTCTCCATCCAAAAGGGTTGCTTGTGTCCAGACTTAGAGAAAACGTCTCTCAAGAATTAAAATGTTGATCAAATCAGATACGGAAAGAAAGATGCACCCGTTTCAGCCTGTCTGGCGAAGTTCAAAGTGTATTAGTGTTGGTGCGTGTATCGCCCTGCAGATTTCCTTTTATAGACACATAATAGCCACAAATAGCTTGCAGACAGCAGTCAGCCTGCTGGGCACCAATGACAATGTTCACGCTTTGAGCTACAGACAACACAACACTGTGTCCCTGGAAAGTTTTCTTGACTTTTTGTTTCTGAAATAAACTTCTTTTGTCTCCAAAGTAGTGTATTTCTCCCCAGGACGTGCCTTTCATATATTATATACTGACACAATCTGACTGACATTGTGCTGAAAATGACAAATATCTTGGCTGACTGACCTCAGATTAAAGATAAGAGAGGTGGAGATAATTGTATCGATGACAATGATTCCGCTGATGGAGAAAAAAAAGTCAAAAGTCAATTTGTTATTCTTCTCCTTATGATCCTCATATAACATAAATGAAGGTCCGCTGCGAAGAGCTTGTATTGTGTTGTGAAGCTGTTGAAATGACAATGAATAGAAAACTGAATAAAGGTATCTCTGTCTGACAGAGAACACCACTTTTAAATTGAACAATATATGATGTTCATTCAACCAGCAGAGAATATAAACCCCTGCCAGCATGCAGACTGACGTCACAAATATACCTGCTTGTTTCCAATAACGACTTGAAATAAATTAATTTGCTTGCTTGTTTGAGGTTGTATATCGAGTTCTCTTCCCTTATCAGTGAGTGAAAGCAGACCTCTGGAGTGGATGCTAATCCTTTAAGTACACTACATTCTTCATTCCTGTCACAGCTGTTCTTGTCAATTTCCACCCTGCTGTCTCCCGTCCCCCTGTCTCAATGTGGCAGCCGCACACAGAGAACGTCACAATCAGACAAAGCATACACTGACACCGATGCCTATTCCTCTTTATTTTACCTCTGGTCTTGTAAACTCTCTGGAGTCTTGTTATGTTGTAGTTATCCAAAGGGGTTCTGAATTAAAAGTATCTGACAAGCGCCTGAAATGAAATATGTAAATTCTTATGACCATCAAATTTTAAGCTGTTTTAATAGCAGCAAATCTTAAATTATAGCCTTAAACAATGACATCATTTTCATATAATCCTGTTTCCCCTGATTAATATCCAATGTCTGTGGAAAAGGGGGAAAGTCTCATCTATTTGCTTTGATTTCTGGCATGTAACATGTAACACTAAGTATTTGCTTTTAGCCTCAAGGAAATTTTTTGATACTGGAATACAAATAGTCAACACCAGCGGAGGTATGTCTCAGATGTGCAGTGTTTATCATTATGTAGTGAGATAATTGTCAAATATTAAAAGAAATCCCTCCACAGAGAAACAAAACTAATTAAATACAAGTTTGTGAAAATCAAGTTAAGAAAACTGCAGATAAACAGACTTTATGGATAAAATGGATCAGTTAAATTAATAATGCCATGCCATTTATCGATGAAAGAAGAAACAGGCGCGTTCACAGGAATCTGGTGCACACGCACTGACGAGCACTCGATGGGAAGGAGCTCCTTGGTAGTGGAGGAGGGCTGTGAGAGTTGCAAACAAACTCCATCTGCCGGACTTGCTGACTGCAGCTTTAAGCCAACTTTCGCTCAAACACTGTGTCTGTTACATTAGGTTTTAACGATACAAGAAAAAAGTTTTTAGGATGACTAACAGCTGGGTTTTGCTGTAGACTTGTAGTCAAGACCGCCTAAACCGAGACCGAGACACTACCGAGACCAGAGCGTATCAAGAAAGACAAGACCAAGACCAAGACCAATACGGACCATGTCAACACCAAGACTGATTCAGCTCGAGACCAAGACCGAGAAACAGAAAATACACTTCTCCTCTATAAGGTCTGATGTTAATCTCTACAGAATCTATAGCCTAAACCATTCTGCAGCTGTAGTGGCATGATAGACTCATAGGGCCACACAGAAGAGGACTTAACTATTATACATACAATATCACACAATCAAACATAATAATAATAAAATAAGGCTGCATTGCATGTTGATCATGTAGGTCGGTTTTCAGCGGGAAACACTGAAATCCAAACAGAGACCAATGCTTCAGTCTTTCGTTAGCTGAAGTCAAAGCCATTCGATTGTCAAACACTGTGCTTAGCATGTGTTTACACTCAGTGTTCACCGGGTTAATAAAGTCTGCAGAGGCTTACAAAATGCTGCACATGTAAGTACACATAAGTCACAATAATAAATTACATAAATAATCTGTTTGGTCATGGGAGGTTTGAGAGGTGGTTAACGTTACTTCTAACTAAGTGTCAGAGCTAGCTGCTTAATTACGTTTCCCGGTGTTTCGGCTCCAGGGGTGTGGTGAAAGTGGATGTGGTCCCTCCTGCCTCCGTTAAGGACGCTTTGCAAAATTTTCAAATTGCAGAATGCTTCTTCTTCTTAGTAGTGTGGCAAACAAACTCTTTATGGTCTGTAAAACCAAGCATGACGATTGACGAATTCGCCAAAATTTTGCGTCCTCCTTCATGGATCAATGACCGTGCTTCAGAGGGGGAGGGGGGGCGTGAGTGGACAGGCGCCAATACCGTCTGTGTCACAGAATGCATGTGATTGGTACCACTTGAAGGGGGCGTAAAAAAAACTGTGACTGCCTGGATATTATAGGTTACAAATCCGAGACATTGTGAGACCGAGAGACCGAGAGACCCGAGACCGAGACAAGATCAAGACCAAAGACTTTCTGGGCCGTTATAAGACCCTCGAGACCAAGACCGGTCTGGAGAACTACAAGTCTAGTTTGCTGCAGTTTTAAACTTACTCAAATCTAATCAAGTGCTGCCAGAGTTGCTAACATTAGCCTATAACTTGGATAGCCTTCAGGATGAGCTTCAACTTAGAGGACATGTGCTTGTGTTTTATTTTTTTTAAATCAACAGTAATGCAGTTAGTTAATGATGTGTTCCTTGGCCATGAAAGCAGCACCCAGTTACTACTGTGGGTGTATGCTACTTAGCTAGCTTTTTTACGATGTGTCAGTGCAGATAAGGATGCTCTTTGATGAATTCTTCAGTTTTTTGGTTTAAAGACACTGCCCTCTAACTCTTGAAAAGCTACTCCAGACTGAAAATAGACCAAAGTGAGGTCACACCATCAGACACTGCCCTTTTTCGAGGGTTCCTGCGCAACAGGTTTATTCCTGTACACATCCAACATTTTCTATCCATGCGTATGTGGAAGGGCTGAGAAAACAATGAGGAGCTGTTTCTTTGCTACAAGGAGAAAAAGGAGTATAAATGATCCAAACGTATACCTCATAACAATTTTGCATCAACTCACATCTGTGTGACCATCTAGGCCAAGCATACTGAGCCTTGAATGTGAGTAAGGGTGTTTTTTGTTTTTGTTTTTTTTCTTACAAATTCTAGTTTCATTTTTAAAAGGTAAACTGTTATTCTGTCTTTGAAGGCTGCATATACATGTAAGTTGTCAAGACTTAACACATTAACACGACTAAAACTACATAAGACTGTCATCATTACTTAATAATTCACAATCAATACAATGAGTCAGTAATTGTTATGAATGAATTCAGAGTAACAAATATTTGTGCACATGCTTGTATGTTACATTGAAACATTATTTGCCACTTAAATTGCAGATAACTTGCAGTCTTGTTGCAAAACCAATGTCTGCAGAGTCACACTTTTGTAACAGAGTAATCCAAATCCAGACTTGTCCTCCTTCTGACTCCAAATTACTTTACACATTCGCCTCTTGAGACAGTCGAAGACTCAAGTCTCACAATATGAGCCGGACCAGCCAGTGATTGACTCTTGACTGAATCTCACACACTGTGTGTGCTTTCCAACAACTTGTGTCCCCAGATTATTATGACCCAACAGACAGTCATCACTGCATCACAGATAAAACAAGCAGTCATGTCAGTGTGAATGTGATCATATAAACGTACAACACACAAGAATAAGAAGAAGAAGAAGAGATATGTATTATATAACACCCCAGCAAAAAAAAAATTTTCTGGCACACTGTTAACAAAAAATCGATTGATTGCTCTTTTGCTGTATTGTGCAGGTGTTCATACATGTCGGCATGGCTTTGTCTGTTCTACAGCTCAAAGAAAACAAAAGCTCCTTGGATTAATATATATGTGCTTTATTGAGAATGTGAACACTGAACAATGAACTGAACAACGAATTGTTGCTAATGTAAAAGCTGTGAAGTAGCACAAGGCAGGTTTGGACAAGCAAGATGTCTGTTATCTTTTCAAAAAAGCAGAGTGCTTAATCTCACAGTTCTGAATTTAGCCCATTCAGGATATACTGTATCTTCAGTCTGCATCAGGACTCAGCAGGGCTCGGACTTCCTGTTGTGCACTCACTTCACTCTGTGTGGCATTTTATCTCAGTACTAAAAAAAAGTTTGCAGGCTTCAGAATGTCAAAGGCGGAGCCACTAGTAACCAGCACATCCATAATTTACAGCACAGTAGTGAGAAGTAGAGGTAGCCAGCAGTGTCCATTTTTTATTGACTGTATTTAATATTATTACAAGAATTAATTCGGACATTAGAGAGTAGTCTGTTCATGCTTTAAAGTCTCTGTTTTATGAAGTTACACAGGCGAAACTGTGATTTTAGTAATAAAAATAAAGTATTTCCGTTCAGTCTTGCAAATGACTTTAATGTCACCAAATATCCTACTATTAGCAGCATTGAATCTGACAGACAAAGCTTTGTTTTACACAAATCCACCACAGTAACATTTAAAAAAAAAAGAGCTGGATGATAACAGTCTGTGTCCTTCATGTATGTACCCCGAGGCTGTGATCAAGGTGGGTAGAAAGCGCTGTCAAAACAGTGTATGCGTCTGTCGGGAATGTCAGAGTCATGTAACTCTCTGCTGGGGATCTGTGTCAAGAGCTCCACATCTTCATCTGAGGTTGAGGGATGTGTGAGGATGATCCGTGGGATCTGTCAGATGATTGCCAGAGAAGGAAATGGGATTGGAAGGAAAATTGACAAATGTCACAGGCTTGGTTTGGCAGGATTTTTTTAATAAGGTTTCAGTGTAAGACGATGAAATAGGCCTAGGTGGTATATTAGGAAATCTGCTTACCGTCATTGTCTGTTTCCCCCCTTGAAGTAAATCAATTTTCATTAAGGTGTGCACCTCCGGTTCAGACAAGGTCCTTTTTAAGTCACTCTCCAACTCAGGCTGAAACACAAAAAGACAAGAAGACAAAGAGAAAAGAAGTGTATAAAAATTACTAAATATTCCATAATTCACACATGGTTTAAGGCACATTGTATAAACAATGTTTGATTTGCGTAAACCACCCACAATGCCGTTGCCGTTGCAGACAACCACCTCAGTCTTCTTGGACAAACAGTCTTCTGCACGCTCTATCTTGGGCTTGCATCTCTGGCCTCCACAGTCTTGGCTGCATGGCCGTATGCCCGTCACGTCCCGAGGATCATGAGGCTTGTGTGGTTCACAAATCTCTCGAGGTAGCAGCCTCTCTCTGAGTACTTTCATCTTGATGCAGCTCCCAGCATTTCTTAGGGCGCTGACTGCCTCGTGGTGGGTCGCAGTCTGCATGTTGAGACCATTGACCTGGAAGGACCATGGTAGCATTAGACATTCAGGCTTAGTGAAAGTAAGAGCAGGAGTCAGAGGTGAGGGATCGAGTCACACTCTACAGATTTTATTTTGATTGTGGTTAGGTTGTCTTCTATTTTTCGGCTTCATATTGACTTATTTAAGGGAAGTCCAAGCTGAGTGTCCTCTGCTTGTCTTATACTGCCCTCCCTTGGTCACAATAGGAACACCAGCAGGAAGTAGGTTGAGACAAATAATAATATAAAGTACACGTATGTGATTTCCATTCACACACAAGAAATTATGAACAGAAATTACAAACATGGGAAAACATTATTCCAAGCTTACCTCCAGCAATCTATCTCCAACATGGACCCCTGCTTTTTCTGATGCCCCCCCTGTATTTACTCTGGAAATAAAAATGCCCTGCAAGGAAAGAGACATGTTAGCCTGAGTGACAGTTGTAATAACAATATGCTCAAAGCTTTTTTAGCTGGTAAATTTGAATGTGTACTTGTAGGACTTCAGTGTCTCAAGGCTGCCACTTATCTTTCTTCAACTTAAAGAGCACATGTGTTACAAGAGATAACACTGCTGCACCCGCACTCACCTCATCATGGTCTTTGTATGGCATAGAGCCCTTCCCACCAGCAATGCTGATTCCCAAACTACCCCTCTGGCCTGACACTTTGATCTGTAACTAAAAGGAAATTGTTTCATTACACATTAAAAGCTAGACCGTAATGGAACAACACAAACAACAGTGAGATTAGCAATATGTTTGCCACAATCAATATGGTCTCCAGCAGCGTCACAGAGAGACAATGAGACAGAGACAAGAAAGATACGGCGTGAAGTTACTCTTAATGGCACTTGGGAGATGAATGATTCCGGAGGATGGCTCTTTTCTGTCACCGAAGAAGATTTCAGATGCCCTGTGATGGAGGAGGTCTTTATGTCACGGACGTGGTCTCCATGGATACCACACCTCATATTAAGCGCTCTGTGATGCAGAAATGTCCTCCCCTCTTGGGTTTCACCTCTCTGATGGCAAAACCGTGGTGGTAGGGCATCGTTCTCTGGCAGCTGCCCTGCACCATCCTGGTGATAAGACATGATTAAATGTTTTATACCATCCGCCTGTGAGATTCACCCCTGGAGCCTGATATTTCACTTTCAATGCACTCACAACACATTAGCAAAGTGAGAGATTGTAAAAGGATAAAGCTTGTACACTGGAGATCAAGATTAGAGAACCAATTCTTGATTTCTATTCTGCAATACTGTTATTTTTTTAGTGTTCATTATGTAATAGAATACCTGCTGTGGCTAGCATGTTTTTTTAAATAACCAAGGAACTTCAACAAAAACCTTTATTTTGTAAAAAAAGAAAAAAAAAGCAGTGAGCTAAATTCGAGAACAGTAACCTCTGTGTTAGAAGATAACATTTAAATAATGTTTCCTTAGGGCTATAGGATTTTAAAATAACTTCAGCACATCTGCGCCCACAGGACATCAAGAGTTTCTCACACTGCTCTGGTTTGATCTTGGTCCATTCTTCTTCAGTCTCTTCCACAGTTTGGTAACTGTAGGGGGTCTCTTAGCCATTACTTTGTTGCCACGTTTTTTCCAGAGATTCTCTATGATGTTTAGATCTGCACTCTGGGCTGGCCATTTCATCATTTCAATATTCTTAGCTTTAAGGAACTGCTTAACCTGTTTTGCAGTGTGACAGGGGTCATTGTCTTGTATGAAAATTGCAGCTGATAGGGAGACAGTTGCAGTGAAGGTATTGCATGTTGCTGAAGGAGGTTCATATAAACATTTGCATTCACCTGCTATGTGGCTGTACAAGATGCCCAACTCATGCTGCAGAAAACATCCCCAAAACCATGACACTTTTAACTGAATTCTTTACACGCTTTGGGTTCAGTCTGTTCCCAGTTTGATACCGATCATAATGTTTCCCATCAGACCCAACAACATTTCAGAATAAATCAAGAATATAATAACTTTAAGTATTAACTAATTTTGATCGCCAGTGTAATTAAAGGGATAGTTCAGTTTTTTTTAAGTGGGCTTGTATGAGGATATCAACCATAGTCAGGGTATAAGATGGCGGTCTGAACGCCCCAGTTTGAAGAAGCAGATCCTCCCTGGACAGGAGGCATGGATGCTAAGCGACGTTGTTCTGTGGATGGGGGCAGCAGCTCAATGAATTTTAGCCACCTAAATAAGTATCAGTTTAAGCATATGCGAAATTTTAAATATTTTCACTTTACATTGCTGTCGGACAGCTCTATTTAAGTTCATGCAACAGGGAATTGAAGCCATTATGTCGGCTCTTGTCAAATGCACCAAACTCCACTGATAAAATAATTTATAATTTTAGCTGTAAAACGCAAACATTTGTGACCAAGTCTAGCCGAAACCAAGCCCCACCCACCAGCCGACCGGCCTGACAAACATACAAATTTTACGGCTAAACAGTATTCTAAATTATGTTTCTGAAAACACTTTACGGAAGAAATATGCGAATCATATTTGATCAGCGCTGCCTAGTTTCACAATTTGATCGGAGTTCATGAGCAGTTATTGGCGCTGCATCAGAGACTCCTTCACTTTGATTGGTTGTCGGGCGGTTGTAGTTGATCTAGCATGGGATAGATTACTATTCCATAGATCGTCTGTCCCATTGTGCTGTCAATAAATAATATAGTGTTGAGCAAACATGAAAAAAATTATTTATTTTTTCAGCTTTAATCTGATACTGATCTTGTTTTGGTGGCTAAAATACATTTTGCTGCTGCCCCCATCCACACCAGTACATTTCTTAACCTCTAAGCTTCCTCCTGCCTGCTTCTCCACACTGGGGGTGTGCTGAATGCCATCTACAGAAGGTAACCGACTGACTATGGATAAGTACCTCATACAAACCCACTTCAAAAAATCTGAACTACCCCTTTAAACAAGCATCTTTCAGAATAAAAGTACAGTTGATGGCCATCTACAACAAAGTAGAGCTGATACAAATGTTAAGGTGTACCCATATCAATGAGCAGTCTAAAATAACTAAACTGGTAAACAGACCTCCTCAGAGTGCTCAATTTCCTCTGCGTCCTTCTTTGCGTTGGAGCAGCGACAACACACACTGTCGCTGGCTGGGAACACTTGAGGTCTCGTCTGCTGACATGCTTTGTTTGCCTCCCAGCTGAAGCCTTGGATCATGATGCAGTTTTGGCTACCAGTCCTGAGGGACGGGTTAGTATGAGGCTTTCTACACTCCTGGAGATAGTTAGAAGACACCAGCCATAGCTGAAAGTTTCATTTTAATGTAATATATTGCAGTTTATAAGTAGTGATAGTGATGGATCAGCAGCAAATACATTTGATGAAACCATGTTCCTCATATTTGAAGTGTAAAGAAAGAACATATAAGAGCAGCACAATTTCTCAATCATTGGAGGATTCCATGTTTTCCAGTAGAGCAGATGATAATCAATGTAGACTAAGGCACTAATGAAATCCTGCTTGATTATTCATAATGCATGCTGATGATGTGCACCAGGGGGCACCAATACAGTTATTACTGCAGAGTGTAATTGCAGTACTATCACCGCTACAATCATTTTGAAGAGCTAAAAAGCAGCTAAGATTGAAGCTGGAACGCCAAAGGTTTTTTCGTTTGGCTCCTTCTCTGCTTTTTTGTCTCTTGATGCTTCTTGAGAAGGAGGAAAAGAAGGAGAGTGAAGGATGATGCCATGCTTGAAATGCATCGTAGTCTCAACTCAAGAAGCCTCCACTTAAGAATAGTGGGGCGTCTCCTAAAGTACCGCTACATGTACTGGTGCAAACTGTTCAGCACCTGAAACTGAAAACCAGTAACTAATATTTTCCAGTGAGGTTTTTAAAGCATTTGTAATCGTTGTATTTAAACACAAAAAAAATATAGTATGTTCATCTTCAAACGGTTAATCAAAAAATGTACAATGAGACTCAAATAAAGGTGCACTTGTCATAAGCATAAAAAATATATACGGTATTCATACATTCATTCATTCTGTGATATACTTAAAGCATGCCGGCGTCAGTACAACATGCAGCATGTGCAGGGTGGACAAGTCTAACATGACACATGCTGGCAGAGCATTACAGAAACATCATGCGCGGCTGGGCAGACAAAACAAGCAATGGAGGGGTCAGGACATGGAATATCTGGTTTGTTGCCTCAAAGCAAACCAGTTTAAGTCGGAGCTTATTTTGTCAAGATATTATTTCAAAGATATGGATAATCAGAACGACCACATCAAATGTATGAATTTATTTTTAAATCGGACATTTTAAAGTTCAGTGAGTCTTTTATAAATAACATTAAAAGGAATAAGAAACATGTTTAGTGTTGCACTCGTTTTATTGATCAGTGGTTAAAAGGTCATCCAAATCTCAAGGCCCAGTGCCCATTTGAGATCTGTTTTGTGCAGTTTGATCAGAAAATAATTAAAACATAAAAACCAACATTGGAACCAATTTCTCTGGTCCACCCTTTGCAATCAATTTAAAGACAAAATAATAGAAATTATCACGTACCATGTAAAAGAATTTAAGAAACGCTGAGAAGTGCATTAAAGGGGAACTTCTAACTGCATTTTTAAAAGGATGCCATCCTTGCGGTACGAACCTCACTCTCACCAAAACCTCCAATGATTATTCCATACAATAATCTTTCTTAAAAAGGGAAAAAAATATATATTTTTAAAAATATACAAATGTTTTGGCATCTATCTGAAAATAAACATTGCAAAGCAGTGAAGCACAGCACATAAATAAGACAGCATTCTGCGTAATTACGTTGCAGATGATGAATTAAAGGTTGATGTGCAGTACTTAAATTCAACTTAAATTCCAACTTAATTAATCAAAATCTATTTATATTCCAAAAATAGGTCTAGATGGTTTACAGATGAACAAAAAGAGGATTCAAAGCCATCTACTCACCCATGACAATTATGCGGATTGAATAAGACATCAGTGAGTGTTTTGTTCATTTCTTTGATTTTTTTTAAAAAGAAAAAAGTACCAAGTTTGAAAAAGAAAAAAAAGTTTTAAATCTGCAACTGATTAAGAGATTTGCTATACATTTTTATTTACATCTGAGCTGCCAAAAAGTATAAAAGTATCAATATTCACAAGAGACTATACAATAATCCTTAATCAGTAGGTCCAAAAAATCCTGCTTTTATGTTTGCCCAAAATGTAAAAAGTATTCACCCAGTGTTTTAAAAATAGATATAGAACAAATATATAATACATTTGAGAGAATTTGACCATATAATGAAGACTTAGAATAGTGCAACTACCTAATGTATGTTTTTAAAAAGAGGCATTTAAAAAAGTAATAAATCTTTTAAATATCTTTTTAAAAAGGAGCATCTATGTGCAGATTATTGCTATGGACATTAATTAAAAAGAGAAAGGCACAGCGGCCCTGGTAGACTGAGTCAAACACGTTTTACACAGGATTGGAGATGGAGTAAGGTTACAGGCGTCCCAGGGTTAAATCAGAGGAGGGGTAGGCCACACCGGGGTTCGTAGGAATAAGAAGAAAAAAAATGGGGGAGAGCTGCAGGGTTGTGCGGGACGACACGGCGAGACACAGGAGGTAAAAAACATTTCTGAGGTAAAGGTCACACAGACGTGGTCACTCTGTCTGCAGCGTTATTGACCTCGTTTTTGTTGGAGTCCAGGCCTTTGGCAGCGTTCAGGTCGTTGCGGAGGTTCTCAGCTGCTTTCTTCATCGTCTTCAGCTCACCGGGGTGCGGAGTGGCCCGTCGAAGTAGTGTTCCCTGTGTGAAATATCCGAAAATAGATTCTTATTAGCGGTACGTTTGGTATATCTGCAGCAAAAAAAATAGTAATTGTTTACATGTTGGAGTGGTGATCGTAGAACTGATGTGTTACAGGAGCAGTGTGTATGATTTAGGAGCATCTGTAAACGCCTGCGGTTTGATGATTTTTTTCAGAATCAGATCATTTATATCATATATAATTTATATTGCTTATAATAGATTATCAGTGTGCTTTCTTGCCAGATTCACTCGTAGCTAGCGGCGAAAATAGACCAGATGCCAAAACCAATTTCAGGTGAATATACACCAATAAAAACATAGTTACGAATATTATATTCCATTTCTGACCCTTGTAAATCCTACACAGTTGTCCTTTAAAAACGACTGGATGGTTAAAGGCTGAATCATAATGGAGCATCACTACAAAATGACAGACAAATCTACAGTACTTTCCCTGCAAGTAGCAAAATGTTCATTGAAAAAATCTTCTTTGCAAAAATTTAAACATCACCAGCAGCAAGATAATATCAGAGTGAATTATCGCCAAATACTGGGTGGATCGCTGTGAAATTTGCCCTCAAGCTCGCCGGTCTTACCTTGTCGTCATCCTCCTCCTCATCATCATCCAGAAAGTGGATGGCACTGATCCTGTTCATGGCTTTGTTGTCCCATGTGTCATCTGCCATGTCATTCACCAGGCTCTCCAGGGCGCCACAGCGGGCAAGATTATCAGAGCCTGTGGTTGTTTTCAAAAGAGACAACATAATTTCTTGTTACTGTAATTCATGCACACATCAAAATGCTCAGATTGAATTACAGCGTGAGCTGAAGTGAATATTTCAGCAGATCAATATTAATATTGTTGTTATGACTGCTTCTCTGCAATCTGCCAACTCAAGGAGCTGTCACATAACCAAGCGCTCATAAAAGAGAGCATGAAACTGCCAGATCACAGTTTCAAATCCCGGCTTAGTCACAGGCTTACAGCAACATACATCTTCCCTGCCCCCAACCTCGGATTGAGCCTCACTTGCCTGACCTCCGCCAGTCTTACATCTGCATCTCTCCCACAAGAAAGAGAGATGGCACATCACAACGATTAATAGTTACATTTCTTTTTTAATGGAGAAACAAAAAATGTTTTAATCCAAGAAACAAACACTTCTCAATAAATCCTGAGAGAGTTATGCGCAGGGCTGTGGATGACAGTAAAGGAAAGAATTAAAATAAACTGTTGTATCAGGCAGAGATAGAGTCAGCCCTCAGCTGCATCTCTATACCCAGTGGGCAAGCCTTTAATTGCAACAGGCCAGCCCCTTCTAAGCCTCTTTAGCTCTCCAATACACCACATTTCTGAAAAACATAACCAAGGAGGGCCTCAAGGGGCAGGAGAGGCTCTGATCTGTTATAGGCTGTGATCCCTTACAGGACCTCATAATCGACAGATACTGGAGGGAAGGATCAGAGGGCGTAGAACACACTGTGCTTCCCTGAGCAGATCATGCGATAATGTCATCAAAACCGCAAGGCACTAAATAATCAGAGACGATGCAAGAACTGATGAGGAATAATAATGAAATGTCACAGCGTGGCACCAAGTCATTTCACTGTAGAAGAAACCTGATACTTTAGGAGCATGGGGACACTGATCTACACTGTTCATGAACAAATATACAGTCATTTCAGTCAACCTGTCCAGTATGAGAAAAATGTCTAGATAAAGTCACTGCTTTTGATAATACAGGGGATCCATGAAGGATATTCAAAGGCTCAATGGAAGATATTACCTTTATGGTCCGGTTCACATGGCTGTTGAGGCAGCAGCACGCAGGTGAGCACCTTCTCGCCTGAGTCAGGATCCTGGTCGGTCTGAAAGGTGAGGAGAGGCTGCGACTGGTTTTCAGACAACCATAAGGCCTTCAGTCGTAGTGTGGTCAGTGACAGCGGTAAGTGGGTGAGCCTGAAGACAAACAGGATGTGGATCACTGGTTGGCTCGTATCACGTAGGATATAAAGAAGCCACGAGACACCTGCAGGCTAAAAGTTGTTTCGGGAAAACAATCTCCAGACACAGAGGTGAACATGTTTGTGACTAAAGCAGCAGACAACACTGCAGCTTTCTCTGAAGATGAAGCGTGAACCAAAACAGGTAGGGGCAGAGAAACAAAGCCAAAAAGACCTCTGACTGACTGACTAACTGACTGACTTATGTGGTGAAAACATCAAGATCCTCTTTCGATCACTTGAAACAGAAGATGCGAACGTGCTGTTGGACTAACCTATTCCCAGAGACGTCTAGCACGTGCAGTTCTGTGGCCTGCGACAGCTCAGACGGTATCCTCGTCAGTCTGTTCTCTCGTACACAGAAGACATTCAGACCGCTACACCCCCCAATCTAAGAAACAGAAGAGACAACATCATGAGGCTGCATGGCAGTCAGTGTACACGTATCCTGCAAAGCATAAAAACATAGTTTGGGCAGGCATACATACAGTAGAGGTTTTAATTGCACTACAGTTGGATGATTGGACGAATATCAGCGATTGCGGGGGGGGGGGGGGGGGGGGGGATTACTGATATTTTGATATAATCATTTTTAAAATGCAGTATAAATGCATGTGTGTATTTTCAATGAAGCCAAGAAAAAAGAAACCAGAGTAAATTTGACGTCAGCATTTGTGCACTTTGTCCCAGAATTGGTGATCTCAGTGGCAGAGTAGTTAAATGTCAATGGGTTGTGGCAGAGGGACCTAAAATTAGGAACAATTAGGCCTAGTAGCGAGACAAGGCACAGACATGACGGGGCCAGCTAGACTGTAGTTTTAATCCATTAATCTGCCCAGACACAGAGCTGGGCGGGATACAAGTATTGTTACAGGGATTCATCATGTTAAAAACGGGGAGGTTTAAGCTCATCGTCTACAGAGGCTAATATGATGCTTATCGCATTTACCAGTGAACAAACATATCACTAATCCAAAAACATAATCAAACACATCAGTTAAGTCTGCTTCCATGCAAGCACAGACATAATTCAACCAGGAAAAGGTCTTATGAGCAACTAATCAAAAAATCAATAGAATCGATAAAACTGAGCCAATGGTCAAGTAGCTCAGAAAAGCACAGATCAAAAACTGGGCCATGGCTACACTGTGCTCGATAGAGATGTCATGCAATGCTGGTTTGAGGAAAACGGTGACGCCATCGAGTCGTTATCAAGGCCAATTGTTATTTTTCTCCAAACACTGCAGTCTTTGCCTCATTAAGACACAGAGGCATTGTACGATGTCTGCAGAAGAAGCCTTTCAGATGGAGCTTTAAACCAGGCGAGCCTTAACTTAAACAGACGAGAGGTTTAGAAAAGAATGTCACATACAAACACAATGGAGACACACAGACAGAGCTGAACAAACCAGAGGACTGAGCAGTAAACGTTAAATGAGAGAGCTTGACAAGTAAGAGCATTGTTGATCCAAACGTGAATGTACTTTAGATAGTTTGAGGCAATGGAAATCTCCACACTAGCATTAAGGAATTACGTAACTAAATGTTATGTTTGAATGTTATTTTTGCAGTTTCAGACCATCAATTCAGATGTGCAGCTCCAAACTAAAAAGCACCCTCTAACAATGTAAAAGTAACAGCAGCGACTGTTTAGACCTGAACATCTACAGTGTAACAGCCTTTTCTATTTAATTACCTCTGTTTGTTTGTTTGTTTGCTCGTCGGTCAGTAGAATTATGGAAATACTGGCTTGGGAAAAGGAAGAACCCATTCAATATCAAGCTAATTATTCTTGGTTAATATGCATGTTACATTTTTTGGTTTTAGAATTATATTTGAAACATGCACACATTTTTTTTTTGTTACAAGCTGAATTGCTTTTCTGTTTCTTTTCTTTAATTAATTAAATAACTTTAGTATTATGTATTTTAGCTCAATCCTCTTTTGGAGGATGTCCCCCTCTCTGCCAGCAGTCAGTGCTAGATGTTAGCTATCAATCTTACTTTTTTGTTTTTTACAAAGGTTTTGTTTTCATGCCTTATGACGCCCGTGAAAATGAGATGCTGCATCTTAAAAGGGGTTTATGGACAAATTAAATCTGAAATAAATGATGTTGGATGATATATGAAAAGCTTACCTCCTTAGGTAAAGATGTTAGTTGGTTTCTGTCACAGTTGAAGTTGGAGAGTCGCTTTAATTTCCCAACACTCCTAGGCAAACTCTGCAATGAAAGAGTCAAAACAATAAGAAAAGGCATAATGAGTTTTTAAACACGTAGATGTCAAAAAAGATGACACAAGTCGAAGAAGACAGAAAGACTTGCAATAAGCACAAAGGCCCAATAAGAGTATTTCCTCATTTCATTAGTGTCTTTAAATTATTTTTAGATTTTATAAAAACTTTTTGTCCTGTTTGACAATTTATCTAAAATACAACAGAGACAACCCACTCATCCATTTGTCATCAGTCCAGCGAAGTGCAGTGCTCCCAAACACAGAGACAAAAGGAGACGTGTTGCTAGATGTAGATGTTTTAGTTACAGTTTCACTTTAGTTTATTTGAATAGGGAGAGTGCAAATGAATAAATACACATGGTATTTGGTATTTGTATAAATTCCAGAATTAGCCAAGAGGCTATTTTTCACCTACCACCATGTTATAAAAGGCAAGGCAAGTATATTTGTATAGCAGAATTTAACAACAAGGTAATTCAAAGTGGTTTACATAAAACATTAAAAGCATTGGGAAAAATTAAAACAAATAAAAGTTCATTTTAAACAGAAAAGATATAAAACCCATAAAAGGTCATTTTAAACTTATAAAAGATGGTTACAGTTTCAGAAGTTACGGTGCAGTTTACTGAAAAGCAGTGGCAAATCAAAGACTTTTACCTGTCACTGTTTGCTTATGAGACTGTGCTTATGTTCTCAATTAGTCCAAAAGCCTCAAAAAGCACAAAAGGCACGCTATTGTATGCTTTTTGGGCTATTGACTGATACTCAATAGGGCATTTTTCAACATGGATGTAGTGTTTATACAGCTTGGTAAAAGGCACACACAAACTACACATCTACAACAATTTGATGTTATGTGTAATGAGGATGAAATATTTTAATTTAGGGCTGGGCGATATGACAATATACTGTACATTAGATTGTCAAAACTGTTATAAAAATGTCTATTATATATTTTTTTCTATGATGAAAAATGAGCAGCCAACTGCTTGGGCGACGCTTTACCTTCTGGTCCGCGCACTTTCTTAATAATATAAGAAAATACTCTTCATTACTCAATACTTTTCATTTGTCAAATATCTAATTCACAAAGACATTACAAAAAGTAGGCTTTATCGTGTATATATTTTCTTGTGATTCAATAAATATATAGTCAATATAAAGACTATTTATTTATTGAATTACAAGAAAATATATTGTGATATATATCGTTATTGAGATATGACAGAACCTATGTCAGGAAAGAAGACTTTACCATACCGCGCAGCTCGATTTTCATGATACCAAAAACATTATGTGACATGCAGCTGCTTCTATAGACCATTCATGCAATATCTTCATTTCAAATGGCAAAAGACTTGATAGGAATTCAGTTGCAAACACACCTGTATTTGGTTCTCTGTGAGCACAAGTTCAGTAAGGCTTTCACAGTTACCAATGCTCTCTGGAAGATAAGTTAGCCTATTCTGATCGGCTTTCAATATAGAAAGTTTCCGTAGTTTTCCTGCAGAGAAAGAAAAATATATATATTCATCAAACTCAACATTGTTCAGACATTGATTGGCACACTGATGAAGCATTTACTGTTATTTAGGAAAGAAAACGCCTGCATATTTATTATTAGTGGGTTGTTTTCACGCAAAGCACATTGGTTCGCCACATACTGTACATGCAGCATCTTCTGTTCCAAAAATCCATTTTGAATGAAACTTTGAATTAAATGAAAAAGCTATTTTGTTACCACAGCTGAGAAATACCCAACTAGGAGAATTAACCTATTAGATAATATCAACACATACAGAAGACAAGCTCTCAAGCTAGCATAATGATGCTAATAGAGAGCTCAGGTGCTTACCAATGCTTTCTGGTAGAGCATCAATGAGGTTCTGAGACACCAGCAGGTCAGTGAGCGACACTAGGCCGCCTAACTCCTCTGGAAGTCGCTCCATTTTGTTTTCTGATACATCCAGACACAACAGGCTTTTCATACTGCCCATCTCCTAAAGTTCACAGCAGAGGATTGTGGTGAGCAAAGATGCAATAACACGGCAGCAAATACAAGCTAGGAAAGCATAGAAGAATCAATGTTGTCTATTTGAATTTGTACAAAGGACGTTTATGTGACCACTCTAATAAGTTGACCTGTGTTTATACAGTAAAATTCACATGAATAACTGCACAGCAATTATATTTGGAGCAAGATAGAAAAATAATTTCTTCCTGTTTGTAGATTCTGAACACTTACTAAGGTGTCATTCAAAGTCTTACTATATCGCTATATGAAATGGTGGTAATTAATACTGAGACAATAACATATTCTCAAACCAAAGAAACAGGTTGATTAGCTTACTGAGGGGATTTCAGCCAACTGGTTTCCATCCAGCCACAAGTCCTTTAAGCTGACAAGACCACCTATTGACTCTGGCTATGTGGGAGGAAGAAAGGTAGGGATTGAAAGAGTGAGAGCCAGGGAAAAAGAAGAGAATGTAGAAAAATACATTATAAGTGACATGGTTCTGAAAATGCACTTATTTCTTCTTTATAAACATAGTGCACACACAGCAGGGTGCAGACCACTGGAAGCATAAGCACTAAAAGTCATTTGAAATGCATTTAAAAAAAAGTTACATAAAGCTCCCGTATGCTTCTATCTACCCCCTAAGAGGTCGAAGCTACACTGCTTTCTTCAAGAGGGAATTTTATTATGGCTACTTTCAATTTGTCAAAGTCAATTGAATGTATAACTTACTTGTCATTTGTATATATTCAACATTTCTCTTCTACATTTATTAAAAGCGCCAGCATGGTGCCAAAACAGTTTGACAGCAGAAAAAAAATTCAACAATGTTAATAATTGAATTTGATGTACTAATGAATAACATAAAATGCATACAGAGCCATGTCTTAACAGCCTGACTTGATCTGTCAGTAAATCATTCACCATCAGAGTCCGACCACGCACATAAGATTACAACTTAAAACCAAAGCCCAAAGCAGATGGCCGTCCTCCTATCAGGGTGATAAGAGGTGAAAGCTGTTCTCGAGGGATGCTAATCTACTTGGATGTGACAAGGAGAAGGAAACGGGAAACGCTTCTTCCTGCTCATTTTGTGCATTCTTTTGAGTAAACAAGGTTTCCAGCATACAGAGAAACACACACTTACCAAACTGTACAGTTCATTATTTCCTAGGTCGAGCTCTTCAAGTCTATGAAGCATTGATAGTGACCTGTGGATGACACATGCGATGGAGGCTCAAAATAAAAAAATTCTATAACTTACTCTGTTAGCAATGTAACGCTGCTACGCTGACATATACAGGTAAAGAAAATACACAACTTCACTTACAAAACCTATACATATACTGTATATTATCCAGATAAACAATGCAGTTTGTTGAATACTTACTCTGGTAGGTATGTCAGCAGATTTTCTCTGAGTTCTAGTGATATCAAATTGGAAAGGCTGCAATGACAGGCAAAAAGGGAGAAGATTATTCGTATCTTTTCATATCTCCACAATAAAGATAATTATCATAGATGATGCTCTGAGTGTTTCATAAATAAAACAAATAGCGTTTAATGAAAGCAAATACATTGTTGTTAAATGTCTCCTTGTAATCAGATATCTGAGAACAGGAAGTCTTTTGGAGGTGTGTCAGCGTTATCAGGGCTGTTATATCGTGGTAGCATAAACAACCCCTGCATACTTTAAATGAAGAGCAAAACGTCTAAGCGGCTATCGCAGACCAAAGAACAGGGTTATCGTCTTGCACTGCTGCTTATGTACGCCTCAGTAATGTACGTGCACCCAATTAATCGAGGGTTTTATGACAACAGGCAACTAGTACAGTACAAAGTCCATCTTGTTGATCAGAACCCAGATTAAGGCATGGTCCAGACGTACACAGGTATTTTTGAAAACAGGGTTATTCCCTCCTTCGCTCTCCCACCACACAAGCACTGTAGCAAGTGAAAACATAAAAACACACTGAAGCACTGTCAAGAGCATACCAAACCAACAGGTGAAGATATAACCGATGTTATCGTTTTAAGCTACAAATCTTTTTCTGTTCACTTTTAGTATGTACTTATATAGTGCATATTGTTCCATACAGTATGCATACAACTGGACCATAATACTTCTAATACTACAATACAAGTTGAACTTTGACCCTCTTGCTAAATTAAGCAACACAAATGATTGTGAGTCAGAATAGCCAGAAAAGCGTGATGGTTTGCATTTTAATAGTATTGTATGGGTATTAGAACACAGGGTTAACTTGTAAAAAGTCCTGTCAGCAACTAGCACCAGCACAATTTTGGGCCATGTCCACCACTGCCCAAAATGTCACCTCACAAAAAGGAGAAAACAACACACACACACTGACGTTACAAACCCAAATATCCAGTTTTCAACGGACCCATTTTCAGTGACCTGACGCCAAAACGCAAAGAAATGCCTGTGTGCGTGTGGACTAAGCCTAATTTATTCATCCTCCGTGGGGTTTGTTTGTGCTCGTTTTTTTGTTGTTGAAAAAAAATGAACTTGTTTCTAAAATATAGCACTTAAAGAATATTTGCTTATTTGAGGAATTGTATGTACTTGCATTATTCCTTACATTTCTGGGTGGCAGCTTAAAAGGGAAACTTTTTAGCAGATTTTCAACCAACATGTTTCCCTTTAATGGCTGAATGCACTTATTGGATAAAAGCATCAGCTAAATTAATGTAATTTAATCTTTGGTATTAGAGATGCACCGAGGAGCCAAGAAAAAACCTTAACATTCATAATGTGAGCAAATAGATGTTTGACAGAGCCAAAAGGGATTAACATAATCTAGTAGGTATGTTTGAACTAGTTTTTACAGGCTGACCCTCAAATGTGACAACATGAACAGCTACTTTTGCTTAATCTTGTGTTTTTCATTCAACCACAGCAGGCCTACTGAGCCACATATTAAAAGACAGAAAGAAGTAATGATGAAAACAGCCGCAGAACTGCATCAAGAGTCTCAGGTTTCTTTAAAATTCTTTTTTTTTTTTGTTAGAAGACATTCCCATCTCTGGAGATAAACCACTGATGTCATTCAACTCCTTTCAAAGTTAATCTTATCCACTTCTCAAAACCCGCACCATGTTTATCATTACCTTCTTCCCTTGACAGAGAGCAGTTACTGCGTTATGTAAGATAGATATGGGACATATGTGGGGCACATGGCGTACCATGAGGGAAAGGAGATCTCTTGAACTCAAGCAGACTTTGTTGTTAGGAAAATTGTATATGTCATAGAGTACAAATCAGTCATAAGCAGATCCAGATCGCTGCTGCCCTTGTCTAAGTTTAGTTTACAGCCTTCGCCATGGTAAAAAGAAATCATGAAGAATATGAGAAATAGTAGTTGTATTTTTTTCAAAATTATATCTTTTTGGGAGGGCTTGAAATAAATTCTGTCCATGAAAAATAATGTGTTGCTAGGAAGCACATAGTTTGTAAGAAGACAGACCAGAAATCAGAAGTATTATTTAAGACTTTCACAATGCAGCATTCAGTTCAAAGCAAGGACACTAGTAATCTTCATTGACTTTGGTTTCTATTCATTTTAGGTTTGGTTTAGCATTTTGAAGAATCTGTTACAACTACAGAAATATCTACAACCAGAAGATCACACAATACTGCAAGAATTGTTCAAGCCTGGATTTATCCCACACATCTATAATCCATTACAGTATGGATCTTCATCAGAAAATCCATCTGGCGTTTTGTGCCTTGCATGAAATCTAATTTAGGTCCATCATTCGGCTAAATACAGTATGTGTAGAACATTAGAATAACATTAAGCTTAAAAAGCTCATCTATAAGTAGCATAGTATTATTTCAAAGTCTACAAACCTGACGTATGATCACTAAAGGAGCAAAAAGAATCCTTTCCTGAATCACAGTCAGGCTCTCATCCGACAGTCATGTATTATCCCTCAGAGGTTAAGCAGTAATCCTTAATTTATGGCACCATGGCAAGCCAAGACAAATCTCTGTTTAGTTTAGCTCCAACTGTTTCACCAGTTATTCAATGGTTAAAATATGCCATCCAGAGAAATTCCAATAATTATTTAAAATGCACTAGTTTACACTGTAGTGATAAACATCCGAAAAAAAGTGCCTTTTAAGAGCATGTCTTTATTGGGAGCTATTTTTTGTTGTTGTTTTTGGGTCTTAAAAATACATTCAATTCACATGGGAAAAAATAAAGTGTCTGTTTTTCTCAGCGGTTGCATCCTACGTTTCGTGACGCAAATATCACAAAATTATCAACATTTCTAAATAAATGTCTGAATTCTACAGTCATTTTTTACTTTACTACTTTAATTGAGTTTCCCTTGAACTCCAAATTTCTCCTAAAAACATCCCTTGTGGCAATTTTACCATAAAAGCACATAGTTCTGGTATCAAAACCAATTATAACTGGCCTCAACAAGAATGAAGAGGCTTTTAGGAATAAGAATGTTTCTTTAACTGCAGCAGATTATATTCCATCTCACAACAAGCCTTTTGCCTTTTCTGAACAAATTCAATGCCACCAAAGATCAGACAATTACTGATGTGTCTGTGTGGTTGTTGTTGTTTTTTACCTACTCCGATTTTAGAAGAAATTATTACTATCAGGTGAAAAGGGAGAGAATAGAAATGGCAGTAAAGCACTTTTAAAATGTTGGGCCTCATGCTTTGGGGTTTTGTTGTAAATATCTGGTTTTAAAAACAGCTAAAATTGGTTCAGTGTTTTATAGCATTTATAGAATCAAATTAATTTATGTGTAAAAATGAATGATTGTCCAAGCAAGACAACAAAGGCTAAAGCAAAGTGCAAGACGAGGAAAAGCAGACAGGTGGGATGTTGCAAGGATAAAGTCCCTTGACGTCATCATTACATTATGCACCTCAGGCTGCAATGAAACGGTGAGGAAATGTTTTACCGCCTAGATTCACTCAATATACCAAAGCCAGTATGATGAAACGGTCCATTTACTTACTTCCCAACGTTATCTGGAAGAACTTGCAATGAAATATCATTGATGGAAAGGCATGTTAGATTCCGTAGCTCTGGAAAGCTTTCAGGTAACCTGGAAAAAAGGAGGCCACAAGATAAGATGTAGGCGGAAAAGGAGTGCACAGTGAATTATTTAATTCAATTACTTCAACAGATATGTTTGACATTAACCTTGGAGTCAAAATTGGACTAGCATTTTGCAGCTAGCAAGAGAAGAAGACTAATTGGATTTCCATGTTGCTTTATTTTTTCTGAGAGTGCACCGTAAGAAATGTTAAGCATGAGGTTAACAATTCAGCTCTTGATACGTTTGTAAAGTTTATCCGGGCTTGTTGCTAGTCTTATTTTCCTCACCCTTTCTATTCTCCTACATAAAATCCAACTTTAATATGAACAACAGAATGGAAAATTGGGGGTTAAAATAGTCCTGTTTAACTTTAACGTTAGGCTGTAATTATATGGGACAATTTGTTGAAACAGACATTGATATTAGCAATATGTAGAACAAGGCAATAAAGGGCTCAGTGCTCAAGTGCCCACATTTTCATTTTCTAAATGGACTTAATAACTACTTGTTCAAGACAAACAGATGGCTTGCATACTTCCATTTGTCAAGTTTTTACTTTCAAAACCATTATCCCCTTTAATATTGCAGGCTGGCCAGATGGGACTACTTAAGATGCTTGTTATGGTCACACTTTGATCAGTAGCAGCGACAACAACAAAATAATGCTTCACCATTTTTGGTGGCAGCCGTAAGTATACTTGTAATTGTCTTTGAGCATCCTATATATCCTAAATGTGGGCTGGTGAGACACAAAAGGCTACCTCCGCTTTAGTATTTATCTTCAAAAACATTATTCAGAATGAATGCGAACCAAAGATCCCATAGAATTACACTCATTCACAGAGCCTTGAAATCAGGTGTTGTATATTTCTTAAGCAAGCTATCAACAAGTTTTGCACAACTAGAACCTGCCTTCAATCCCCAAATGACAGGTCCTTTAATAACAGAGGAAATGCAGATGACTTAATCATAGTTATTCATATTTTCTGATGCTGTCAAGACAGAATTGTGTCTATATTTCAAATATGATCCATTGAGACACACAAAAGGCTTATTTCCATTTAAATGTCATATGTGAATATACTTTTATATAGTTGATACAGATTGGGTCTTTAACAGCCCCTTTAATTTATGATTGATAACAATGTGACATCCCTGCTGACCCATAGTTGAAACTAGACCTTAACTATCAACCTGTTAAAACAGGACTGACAAAAGAGTGGGAAAATGGGTTACTAGTGTGGAAAAAGAGTGTTGTGGGTGTTTGTGTGTACAAGCTTGAGTGCACTTTAAAGGTATTGAACACCAATGTCGTAATGCTATTCATTGTTGCCTCCTAAACTACATACACTGCAAAGTAATGTGGGTTTGTGTTTGCCCCTGCTGAGGTGAAAATTAGATTCAGTCACACCCACACATGAAAAGCATATTATGCACAGTCCGCAATCTGTCAAGGAGAGTGTGTGAACATCCATAACAGCAGGGGGGTCTTTTAAAAAGTGTGTCTGAGTGCAGACAATGGACACAGAAATTATTTTCAACTAGAAAGATATATCTTTTTGTCATTTTTAAAGATGTGCACTCTGCTTTTGTTATCTCAGCATGTTCTGATCTCGATAAAACCACTAAGTATTAAAATCAATATGAAATGTATGGTTTTAGCAATGTTACAAACCTTGACAGAGGAATATTAAAAACACCAGTATATACTGTATATATATATATATATATATATATATATATATATGCATTAAATATGACTGTTTTTTTTTCCTTTTTGGAAAGTGAAAACATCATCATCCGGAGACAGTACCTTGTTAATGGATTTCCACTGAAATCTGCCACTTGGAGGGCTTTGCAGTATGAAATGCTCTCTGGAATTTCCATAATATCTGCATTAGAAAACAGACACTGGTTACAACACTTCAAAGCACAGCTTCTTCAAGTGCATGTAATAAAAAACACACAACAATAATGGTGCCAATATAAATGCAAAATGGTATTTAGTGGTAAGTCTAATAGAATAAAATTCTTTATTTTTGAGTAGTTCTGTTATCCAGTTCGAACTCTTGAATACAATGCATCAAATTGTGACCGAAACAAAATGAATTACTGTTACTTAATACGCTTCAACACAAACAGCACAGTGCGTTAAATGTTTGTACTTTCTTTTAACTAGTGATGGTTACACTTGTGAAGCCTTTTTTATTGCAGGAGAAACATCACCAGTCCAACTAAAGGAATATTTTCGCTTCTTCATAAACGAGATTCAGGCTTACTGCAAACCATGCTTTATTTGTATGCGTTTGTTGCGTCGGCTTCACTAAGGAGGAGTAGACTTGTCAAATGTGATTAATTTGTTGACATATTGCTAAATTGAAAACATATTGCTATTATCTCTCAGATATGAAGAGCATACACAGAAACACATTTATGAAATGTAATTTGTAACAAATGGGCATGTGCTATAATATTTTAGTTTTGCGTTGCTTTGTCCCGTCTTACCATTTCGAGACACATCCAGTTCTACGAGCTGCATGAAGTTGGCTATTTCTGGTGGGAGTCTCTGGATCTCATTGTCACTCAGCCCAAGTTTTCTTAGTTTCACCAGCTGGAAAAATGGCTGAAAGGTAAAAAAGAAATGCATATTAAGTAAAAAGCTTTTAATGGTATCACATTTTAGCAATGCTCTTTGACATTTGTAATATTTCATGACATTATACCTGCTATTTTATAACTACAAGGAGAGATGAAGAACCACGGTAAATAATGTACATTTATGGATGTCAATGTGCTAGTGGCTAGTAGATTTGCTTCAGTCACCAGCCAAAAATGGTAAACAACTGAGGGGCTGATCAAATGTGAACATTATTTGGCCAGTAGACAAAAAGGTTCATCTTTCACCCTGTGAAGAACTGAATGACATTTTGACAAGTCACCATATCACACACATCCTTTTCCGTATTCACCCTCTGTCTGAAACTGTGGATTGAGCGTTTTTATATTTTCACAACACTGCACCTCGATCTGCTTTAAAATAAAGAATACATAGGAATCTCACTTTTTACAATATTGGTCTAGTAATGTAATGTAATGTAATGTAATGTAAGAGCTGGGCCTGTCTGACATCCCTGCCTGTTATAGGGAAGGTTTTCGTTGCCACCGTACTCTACGGGTGAATTGTTGGGTCTATGTTAATCATAAATAAGTCATGTGGTCTTTACCTAGTCTGTAAAGTGTCCTGAGATAACTTTTGTTATGATTTGGCACTGTAAATAAAATCTATTGAATTAATGAAACAAGAATTATTTCCCCCCTTCCTCTTTCAATTATTTGCCCTGTTTGTACAATCTAAAATAATAAGATGTCCAGTGGCCTACTGACTGAACACCCAGTTTTCAGTGATAAGCCATTGTGACATGGATGTCTGACAGCATATTTTTACTTTTTGTCTCTCAGTCTTACACGCTCCTCTCTACTGTGCATTTCTGGCACATACAACTCAAATTATTTGGAGAGGCCATGGTCACAGGTTGCTACTCAGAAGTACAGAGATCCGTCTTTGTTGTCAACTTAAGAGATGGAAAGATTCAGTTGGCACACTGGTTTGAAAGGCAAAAGCAATTATCACAAGCCCACGCCCAGAACAAGAGCGGGCAGAAGCTAGCCTGTGCGGGGGTAAAACACGTATCTGACAATACTGTTTCAGGTTGCCTGAATGTTTTGGCATGAACAGAAAAACCAGACTCATGAATTTCCCCTCTGGCCTTTGTATTTTCCCAACTGTTGCTAGTTACAAGGCAGCTGGCCATGAGGGCTCAGCCACAAATTGTTAAATACATACTTTACTCATTACAATCAATCACTTAAGTTGACTGTTAAATATTTGATGTACTCTTTGCATCTGTATGTTGCAAACACATTGTTTTCATAAATGTGGCTGAACTTTGTTCTCTATTATTGTGCTGTGTATTTCAAGCAGACAAGTTGATTGAGTTGCAGGTTTCTACTTTTCTATTACTTTCTATACTCTTTGATGCTGAAAAATGTGTCACCATTCGAATCCTTTGTAACTGACATTAATTCAAGCTGCGACAGCGTTTCATAACCACCTGTTTAACAAGACGAAAGCAAGTATTACTCACAAAAATGAAACGTAAAGGATTAATATAAATGGTATCAGTATGACTGGTGCACAGATAAACCCATGCAGCTCATGATTATAAAATTAGCTTCCCTTTTCTACCAGCCTTAATGACTAGTGATTAATTCTTAATGATCGTGCCACTTCAGATGATATTTAAATCCATCTCCCTCAAAAGAGAGAAACCAGCAAATGTGCCGTTTCTGGATATTTAATGGGGGTAAGGAAGAAAAAGGTGTAAATGCACTCTGTAAAATGGGTTTTTAAAAATAAGAACTCGTGCTCAGTTTGCCTCCTTAGACCATATCCAGATACACATCACATTTTAATAATGTGTGCACAATAAATAAGACCCAAGAGTCCAAAAGTCAAACTCCACCCTAATACAAAATGCACATTTCATTCCAAAGTCTTAAGACAGTTCAAACAAGTTTCTAATCCGTCATTTCATCAAGCAAACAAACTTGTACTTTTACAAGTAATACCTGTCTGAGCTTTTGCATCCTACCTACCTTCATTTCACTTTCACTTATTTACTAAAGTTAATTGTGGGTGCATTCTTTGCTTAGTCGGTCTCCCAATCTCAAGTGCACAGCTTGAAGATTTGTCTCTTGATGATATCATCAAGGCAGTCTTACCCTGTGCAGACTTGTCCATTTCCAGAAAACTAACCTGATCTGTGGCAAATCAGAAAAATAATGCAAATTCAGTTTACTGTTTACGACTCTCAAACTTCCTGCTTGAACTATGCCACACACTTTATGACACCGCAATCACAGCGGGAAGCAAACACAGGTACTCTGAATCTTTCAAGGATTTAAAACTTTCAGCTCAAGGTAAAACAAACGCTGTTCCAGTGAAAATGCTTTTGTCTGGCTTCTGTCCTGTTTTAATCCTCCTGATAAGACAATCAGAGGAGTAACAAAGAGCAATGCATAACTGATTCCATCAAGTCGCAAATTTGCTTTGTGAGTCCTGCATTAGCATGCTGACAGCAAACCTGTTCTTCCTGTTGGTGTCATTCAGCGCCACGCCCAAAACAATCACCCATGTGTGACACAAAAACCAAAACAGGCTGAGTCAAGGATAGATTAACCATTCTCTAAACTCCCAAGTCAATGTTTGAATCTTCAGTTTCACCTTAAGCACTGTTTGTTAGAGAACAAGCAGAAGCCTGAAGGTGGCTTTTGGGAAATAAGTTCATAAACTATTGCACTGCAAGATAACAACAAATACATATAACATATTCATACACAACAAAGCTGTCTTTGTAGTTTAGTAACACAATTATTACAAAACCTAATCTAAAGGTGAGGAAATAGCTATAAAAAGCAAGAGTTTCTTTGGCAAAGCAACAACCCCAAGACTTACGTAAAATACATGTATTGAATGCTTAGTGGAGTTTTAGGTTACATACATATAGGTTAAATGGTCATATGCATAAATAGTATATGTCACAGCATAGTCCAGAGTTGAAACTGTCTGAAGTAACTTTCAGAACCTCATCAAGTGCACTACCTTTATGACAGCTCTGCCTTTACAAGAACGTGTTCTTATAGATGCGTCAGTAAGTCGGTTCTACCACCAGCTTCCTGCTGTGGGATTCATAACGCCCCTTATTGACCACTTCACACTTATCACAAACCCTGCAGCTTCCAGAAGTGGCTTCTTCTCTCCATCACTGCCATCACTGTGTATACTTTCTGAAATGCCTGAACTTGGTGACTGTTTTATCCAACAGTCCAAAACCCAAAGCTATTCAGCATGCTTTTACTTAACATGAAGAAAATCTGCCAGTATTCACTTTTGAACAGTGTGAACCAACTGATTTTGCATCTTTGCTTTAAAAAAAGACTTAAATTAGCAAAACTACAACATTTCTGATGGCAAACAAAGAGAGTTCCATCTGGTCATATTATTCCTTGTTCTTGGTCATTCTATTGTTTTACAATCCAACAATTATTTTTTACTATCAATGAATCTGCACAATCATTAAATATTTTCAGAAAATAGTGAAAAAATCCCAGCTAAATTTCTCACAGCCCTAGGGGTTTTATTTAAATTGCTTGTTCTGTTCAACCAACAGTCCAAACCCTAATATATTGAATTTACTATCAAATATGAAAAAGAAAAGCATCACATCCACACACTGAGGAAGCTTCAACCAGAAAATGCCTGAGAAAATTGACTAATTTTAAAATTGGGTCTCTGTTGCAGTTCTAAATGATTAATTATTATGCATATAAATAACAGACATAACAAAACGTGTTCTCTGTGTTGAAACATCCACCCACGCCTCTGTCTTGCAGTTTTACAGGAACTGGGAACAGTTCTGTTTTAAACTGGACAAACCTGCAAGAGCATTTCCACGTAGTCTTTCATTCTTATTCTCCCTCTTTTCAGTTAATTTCTTAGTTTGACGGCTGTTTAGCAAGCTAATGACTTCTGGACAGGAGGGCGCTATGTACAGTATCTTGAGAACAAGTTGCTTAAGGGAAATTGTTGAATAAACAACAGTCACAAGTTATTGTTTGCTTATTTGGTCCACTGCTTTAGCACAAATATTACATAAAAATAATCAAACAAACTAAAAGGTTCAATACAATTCAATTAAAAAAACGTTATTTGTCCCCGGGGGGCAATTCAGGGGTGCCAAGAGAAAAGGTGCCAAGAGAAGCAGAGTCTATCCATTAAACATACCTTGTCTGCAGATTATTCATTGCAGAACTATTGAAACTAGCTCAATTCAACTTGCCTCATCTTGTTACTGAAAAAAAGTGCCTTTGCTGTTTCCTCTAACTGCTTTGTGCACGTTTTTATCTGCCTGCTGGTTGAAATGATTAGCTTGAAACATGTCACTGTTTATTGCTGACATCATTGTCACTAAGTGGTCAGCATTTATTCATTCAGCCACCTCGGAGGCAAATGTGATGAGGCCACACAGCGAGCACTGAACTGGACTGATACAAAGGTTTATCCAGTTGGACGTTTCTTGGGTTCACTCACCAAGCATTTATGACATTAGTTACATGCCAAAGAGCACAATAAACCGTTTCTCTTGTCGCCACCGCTCTACCCTCTAAACATACTTAGAATATTTGAGCGTAGAGGTGCCTGAACTGTCACGTAGGTGTCTGTGTTGTGACAATGCAAGTCCACCTGCTAATCACATCCTGACGATGGAAAAAGTTCACTTTGCCTAGTACCTAGTGTCTCAGGTGTACTGCCTGTTATGTGTGTTAGTTTATGATTTTATTGGTCTGTACTCAACAATTCAGGTCAATTATTCATTACGACTTTGTTAGAACATTCTAGCACAACAAAACACATAACGCTGTCTTTGTTTACAGTCAGAATACCTGTTCCTGTGCTTTTCTCCACTGGACAAAGTAAGCAGTGTGACACGGCCATAGGAGGTTGCTCACATTATCTCTGTCCCATCACATTTCTATGGGCATGCCAAGCCCCAAAATACTCTTTCAACTCTCTTTTCTTTCCCCTGTTGGTTCTGTAAAGTGACAAAACCACTGTGTATTCTATTTAGATTAAAAAAATGATGAATGCTACCTATAAAGTTGAAGAGGTTGTTTTGGGACACTTGTGAACCAAAGGCCTTTCAAAGGCCCAAAACAGTCAATCTAATCAGCTTTACACCTGATCCAACCCACCATGGCTTCCGTTATTGTATGAGGTCAGACATCTTCCATAATCTGTCTACTTGTCACAAACAGCTGTAGACCCAATATATTACCAAATGCACTCACTGCTTTTGAAGGTTACATTGAGAACACAATTTTCTCAGGCTTAAAATACACTCTCCAGAGCGGAACTGAGGGCGACTTCTACAATAAAACCGGTTTGACTGCAAAAGTTAAAGGGAAAATGCTACAAAACCACAAAAGTCAGTCACCCTTTCACTCATTGTAGCAACTCTAGGCTGTATATATGAGAGCCATTCCAAATAACTTTGATTTTGTTTATGTATTTATATGACATGCACATTAATTAACCGACGGATTTTCAACTGCAGTCCTTTAACGAGATGTTTTGAAACCAGCGATGGTAAAAATGGACAGACGGACATCAAGACACCCTAAAAACAGCAACAACAACAAAATAGGCCAGGCAGCTACACATTAGTGCAGTTATACATCAACAATGTCCACTATTCAGTACATGCAAGCAGGCAACATGAAGTTACAAAAAACAGCCAAGCAACGACTGATTTAGATACACTTACCGGTTAATTAAATGGAGACGACAAACGCATAAGCTATGCAGCACAGTTGAAAGACACAACTATAGAAGATCATATGATATTGTCATAAAAGGTCAGCCTCGGGGATCTTCAGTTTCAAGCCCAGACATAATGAAACACTACACAGACCCTTCATGCTCATGGGAAATAACCTGCAAATCCTTTCACCAGTATCCCACTTAATCCAGAGCGTCAGGGTCGCAAGTAAGAAGGCCGGGCTTGGGTATCCCCACCTCACCAAGCCTATCAGTAATTTGTCCCTTCAAGTCTCTTACAATACATGTACCTTTGGCTCTACAGTGGACAGACAGTGTTGGATTTATTATTTCATTTCATACTTAATCACGTAGTAAATAATTTGAGTCATTTATACAGCAAAAATACCAGTTACAGCTTCTCCAGTGTGCTACTTCTGTCTTAACTGCATATTGTTCGAATGTGGACTGTTGGTCTGGAGTGGATGGTGTTTGCTTTTTATTTTATTGTAAAAATGAATTTACAGATCAATAATAAACATTCAACTTTAACGTTACAGTTAGTTAATGAAACAACTCTCTTATATGGATCTTACATACTATGAAATAATAATGATGTTTCACTCAACTCATATCACTCACCTCTACGATGGAATAAATAATGGCTCTCTAGAGCACCATTACTCAAACCCCTTCATGTATCAGCAGTGGTGGAAAACTGTATGAACTATAAACGGAGAAATCCGGTAGAGACGCTAACTGTCGAATGTGGCTAAGACTGATTAGCTCAGGGCACTATTGTGATGACATTAAAACACCTTTTCTAACCACTAATGCTGCTCCAACTAACACCAGACCTCTGCATTAGTATGATAAGAGTCCTTACACATAAACTGAAACACCAACAACGTAGTTAGTGGAGGTTAATAAAAGAGTGTTTTGGTACCATGTCATCGTAGTCAAGTTCATTCAAGTCAATTACCAAATGCATCCAAAAGGATGGAGCTCATTGGTGCTTTGTTTTATGTGTAAGGACTCTTATAATGCTACTGTAGCAATACTACCCTGCAGAAATATTCTGTTACAAGTAAAAGTCCTGCATTCAAAATGTTACTTAAGTAAAAGTACAAAAGTATTTGCATCAAAATGTACTCCTGCCTGTTTCAAAGTAATATATTATTGGATAACAAACATTGTGAGATTAATGTCAATCTTAATGTTGCAGGTAATAAAGGTGCGGCTAATTTTTATTACTCTACAGCAGACTGATGTGCAGCTTAATCTATCACAATATAGCCTATTTTATTTGTTGACAATATTTTGTATTAATAAAGCAAAGTACAAGTGCCTCAATATTAAGTACAGTACTTGAGTAAATGTACTTTCCACCACTGCCTATCAGGATACTGAGATCTTATCAATATTGTTAGACTCCCTGGAAGAGTTAGGTATCTAATAAAGCCTGTCATGGCTCTCTGTCGTGTGGCAAGCCTCAGAGTTTAGAGAGGAAGGGTCATGGGTATGTGTGCCCTCAGCAGGGATCACCTGCCCAAACAGGTTTGACACATCAGACACCATGTCAGGACTTTAAACGCTTTACATATGAGACACCCGGAACTCAAACAAAAAAAAGTGTTTTATGGCCAAAAGCCAGACCGGTGCACGTGTGTTGAGTTAACCCGCGGTGGGGAGGTGTAGTTCTGGGGTAAATTTCCACCTACACAGGGGGCCTGTACCTTGCTGATCTTGCGTAATTATTGTCCCCAGGTTCCACCACCAGACTCTCACGGGATGTGTGATCAGCTCAGTTAGCGGCAGCAGCTCTGTGTCAAAACCACTTTAACCAGAGGAGGGACGCATTTCATGTTGCCAAAAATAAGCTGCAGTTACCCCGCTGCCTCTGAACTGAACCTGCCATTAAAATAAAAAGCATGAGTGAGCGGAAGCGGGGTTTTTGTTTGGTCTGCTTACCTTGGGCAAGTCTCGGAGTTGGTTGGCATCCAGCAACAGCTCCTCCAAACTCCGTCCGTAGCGATAAATCTCGTCGGGCACGTACAACAGGGAGCAGTGGCGTTTATCGATCACTTCAACATGACGGTTGCACCGCCACAGGGGTATGCAGTGAAACATCACGGGGGAGGAGGTGGTGGATACAAACGCGTTCCCGTGCGATAAACAAACAGTGGAGGAGAAGTACGGGGGTGGGGGATGCAACAGATTGCTACGGCGGGACAGTCCTGTACTAAATACACACAAGTGTAGCGGAACTCACAGGCAAGTCGGCTAAACACCGAAACTCCAGCTGCAAACGAGTCGCGTTACCGAGCTAACGAATTACTCTCCGTCGTCTCACTTTGGTTAGTTTGCAGGCACCTGTTTTTTTCTCTCTCTCTCGCTCTCCGTGTGGTTCCTCGTCCACGTCGACCTCCGCCGCTTTATGACCTCCCTCTTTCTTTAGCATGTAAAACATCTACATCTCCGTGTTGAAGAGGGTAACGTTAGCATTCTCGTGTGTTTTCCCCGTCTCGTCCCGGAGTTAATTTCCTCTCCCGTCCAGTTTCTGACCCGGAACATTCACTCCCTCATTCCAATCCTACGTCACAGTTCCCGGCTGCTCCTCCCTCCTCCCTCCGGCCCTCTTCTGGATAGTCCCGTCCCGCACAGGGCCGCCATCATGGGGCACAGAGGACCCGCGACAGCCCGAGGGGGCCCCTTTGCTGAGGGGTGGAGGAGGACACAATATAAAGAATATTAAAAAAAAAAAAAAACTCTGGACCTCAAGTATATATTTTAAAATATGAATGTAGTGTAATTTGAATTGTAATTAACTGAAACACTGAAATGTCTCCAATGTGGGATAAAGGGTGATCTTATGTTATTTACTTGATTTAAAATATGATCGTTGTGGATGATGGAAAAGATGCTCCTTCCACTTGTGAACTGGAAATTACCAGTGCGTTGTGTTCAAGTGCGTATGTTGTCGTAGTTAAATGAAACATGGCTGACCCACGGAGCCTGACCTGTTACTTGGGGAAATTATTTTAGACTGCCTAATTCATCAGCTCCAGCGAGAAGAGGTAAATAATAAAACGGCTGTATTTTGTATAGAATATGAATAGTAGATTCATCAGGACAAAAGGGAAAGCTAACATTTCTATTTTAGCTATATAAGTTTGGTATACACTAATCTGAAGCACACAATCTTCCTCACCAGCTCAAAAACAGTGTTGTTGTAATAAAGTAGACTCTTGCATTGCGCTCCGCCATGTTGCAATGGTCAACGGTTGTCTCATCTCGACAACTCGTGTATCAAAATATTCTACGAGCTTCCCAGTGGAAATTATCACGAGGGGGTATCCATGTGCAATTTTCACACATGCTTTTGGTATTTACCATTTCATAATATACACTTTGTTGATGATACTTAAGTACTAATCCACAGATTAGCCATTACTTCATCTATTTGCATTTTGTAAAGTATTCCTAAAATGGATTATTACGGAGCCCTACAGGTTTATTTTGTGACAATGTGATTAAACTCAAACTAGTTTAGGAATATGTACCATAAGCACAATATTGACTGAAATAATGCTTTTAAAACTAGATTTTGACACATGGGATCCTCTTTAAAGCAGGTTTTCAAGCTCAGGTATTAAATCAGTACTTACAATTAATCACTTGCCATGTCTGTTAATATTGCATTTAAGTAATGCTGTGTATATTCCTGAATAAAGTTACAATCAAACATATACAGTATACATCAACCCAATGGCTACACACTGAACCTGCACTTCTCATGTCATCCTCCTCACTTGTGGATTTTTTCACTTTTCCCTTTTAGGTCAGAAGTCAAGGTCAACACTAGCCCTCTGGTCCGAGGTCCCATTACCCTTACAGCAGGGACATCATTAACTGTGGTCATTTTTCCACCCCCTCCAAGGTTAGTAAGGCTTCTGCCTGGACTTGAGCCTCTCTACCTTAAACATTTGGAGTATTAGCTATTAATGAAATGGTAGTTTTTAAAATTCCCAATCTATTTTCTAGATTTTTCTCTTCTGACCCTGTATAAACAGATTCATGACAAGAGACTTGCATCCTCACAGCCGTCAGACCCTTTTCTTCACTTGCATCACAAGTGATAAGCCTCCAAGGTCAACACTTTAAATCTTAGCAGTAGATACATACACAAGCCCCCGGGGAATTAGCAGCTCACCTCAAAACGATAAATTAGACATGAAGATGGATTAATGATGGAGTCTTAGCAGGCTGCCACAGGTGGTGCTGAAGGCTGCAGCTGTTTCACAGCCTCGCCTCTTTATATCTCAAACAGTTGTTTGCAAAAAAAAAAAAAAAAAAAAGAGGATAATAGATGGGAAGGGTCCTTGAGAAGCGGCAGACAGGGGATGTCTTTCCCGAAGAAAGATAACAGCTTTCTAGGGATTACAATGTGTTGATAAAAAAAACCTTTCATTGGAACGATTTGTTGACATGAATGAATTGTTTGTCTCAAAACCAGATGGATATGAAACACTCAATGAACCGAATGTATTGTGTGTATGAAGTTATGAATTCTAACACTTGGAATATTCTCATTGGTACACTTTGATTTTGTTCACTTAAGTGTTAGACTTAAGAGGAATGTTTAAAAAAAACAATACACTGAAATCAAAAACATAACAATTTGAGATATCTCAAATCTGAAGTATCTGTAGTAAAGAGTGTCTGTAGTGGAAATTACTAAAAATAAAACAAAATAAGACACTTCTCTATACATCCTCTAGAGGGAGCCACAGCCCCTTAAATACCATACCAACGGCCCTTCTTTACCTGATACAGGCTAAAAGACAAAATATGAAATCACAGAAACCGTCTCTTTTCATTGTGCCTTTAATGGTGAAGACAATTCACAATTATAGAGAGAAAAAAGCAAATGTTTGTAGATTTAGACAAAATAACAGAGTAATCTACAGTGAACAAGTGCCTTCTATTGTTCAAAGTCAATGAATGATAGAGTTCACTGACCCCACAACCACACACTGTAAATACCAAGATCATATAAGAGCATTTATCTGCGTCCCAGCTGTTTCTTAAATGCCTTCAAGGACTTTGCCATCATCGGAGCAACTTCTGTGTGTACAACAGGGGGGTGGGGGGGGGGGCAGAATATCAGTCATCAAGGTTACATAAGTTAGATTTATATGCATAACTGTCATTCTGACTGGCAGACCGCTTAGGTCGGTTCGGAAAGTTGTAGCAAACGTAACAACACTGCATAATTCTGTCAGCTCACTTGTTTTTTTGCGAGGGTCTTGTGTATTGTTTGCCCCTGAACTGGTGCTGGTGGATTTGCTGGGCTCATTACAGATCTGCTTCGGTTTGTTGTCCTGAGTCTTGACGCTGATAATGGAAGCAGTAACAGCACATTGCATAATTCAATCAATGGAATTATATACAAAACAAAAAACAATACACGTTAAATGACAAAATGAGTCTCCAGCCACAGCTTGTGAGCATAACATGCTAGTATGTTGCGACAGTTGACAACAAAAGAACCATGATCATCTCTAACCAGAATAAAAACCAGTTTATCCAGCACATTGTTGGGCTAAGCTCACCCAAAAGGCATTTCACTCACTGTTATCACATGATTCTCCAACAGGTTATGACCCTGCTAAGCTGCTGCTGCTGTTGTTGTTGTTGAGTGATCACTTCGTAGTTAAGGGCTTTTATGTGGAAGAGGCGCAGAGTGAGCACAAAGCTTACCAGGGCCCTGTTTCACAAACCAGGTTTAACCTTGAACTCTGAATTGACTAATCCAGAGATGGGAAAGTGAGTTTTCACTTCCATAACAGCTGATCAAAGACAGTTCAACTCTGCCATCCTCCCTGCACAGAATTAGTGTTATAAAAAAGGACATGCAGAGGTTTTATTCTGAGTTGCATTGAATATTTTAATGGGAGCGCAAAAACGCTGTTCAAATAAGTGACTGACGCATACATCAACTAGCTTACCTCCAACCGGGATTTTGAGTCTGACATCAAATAAACTTTCCGAAATATAATGTGCTTCGATACACGCTTGGATACGGACTAAATCAAGGAGGAAATGAAAGAGCGTGTCTGGCTCTGTAAGGAGGGAGCTAAAATCTGCCAGTGACAGGTTAGATCAGGTTTCACAATCCTGCTTTCTGAAACATCGCCCTGGTGTTCATGTTGGTTTGTTTTTCTTTTTGCTGTTTACATGATCAATCCATGATAAAAAAAAGCAATATAAAATAAAGATTAAATTAATATGCATACAAATTAACAACAAAAAAAAAACAAGTGAATCACAAAACCTGTGAAGATATTTCTGTTTCAAGATGCTGAAACCCACCTGCACCTGGGCCGAGGCTGCTGAGCAGCTTTTCCATGAATTTCCTGCTGAATTCGCACATCTCTCGGTGGCTTAGCTACAGTGTGAATAAATGCCATCTTCACCTGCCGACCTAAAAAAATAAAATAAATAGTGTCACAGTGAACAGAGCAAAAGGACTGTATTTTCTAGTATGTAACGTATTCACTTTTTATGGTTAAAGTGTCATTCTGGCAAAAAAGCATCCCATAGTCTTTTTCATCAAATAAGTCATCGAGACAATTTTTTTTTCATCGATCAAATATTAACAGACATCTCAGAGAGTTACTAGCAGCCAGACATGGCAAACACCAAGCAGATCTGGGCAGAGCACTGAACCAATGAAAAAAAATGGCTTTTTTTAACCAAAATAGCACCCAACCTCTGCAGTGGCAGAATATATATACGTCCATATTGAGAGGCAGTCGATAAAAGTCGATTACTGAAGGCACTTCAGTAAGTTCAGTTCAAGATTTTTCCTCCTTAAATGTTTTGGATGGTTTAGCGCTCCGCCCCACGCTACTCAGTGTTAGCCATGTCTGGCTGCTAGAGACTCTTCGGGATTTCTAATTTGATGTATATTCATGATGAAAAAGACCATAGGATGCTTTTACGCTGGAATGACACTTTAACTGTTCTAATTAGGATTATTTTCTCTTTAGTCCTACTAAAAATGAGTCTCTTACAGTTTCAGTATACAGCAAATACCTTTCGGTTTGCTAGAATGTGCAGAGACAATGCTTTTTGTCAGTCTCTTGAGTTTCCTTTCCCTCTCCTCCGACAGCCTCGCGTACATCTCTTTCCATGATTCATACTCCTGAAGTTTGGAGGATTTGAAGTCCCTGTGACAATGTTTCCCCCACAAGTGATCCGTCTCTCCGATGTACATCTGGGAAAAAAAATTACAAGGCTACCAACAAATACACACCTGTACGCTCAAACTAAATTCTCTACTTAACTTCAATAACTTCAAATTCCTCACTTTGTTGTTTTTTTAATCTCTTTTACTAAACCTATAAAAGTCATTTCAAAATAAAACGACATATACTGAGTGGCCACAAGAGGTAAACCTGTTCATTAACACCATGAACAGCCTTCAAAGCTCCTTTAAAGGTTCCACATTATGATCATTTTAAGGTTCACACTTATTTTGGGTTTCCACTTGAACATATTAACATGCCTTAGTGTTAAAAAAAAAAGAAATTCTGGGTCTTCTGCATCAATGCGTTCGGCGTCTCTGCACCGTCATTATAGACGGGAAATGACCGCAACCGAACTTTGTGACATCACAACCGTACGAGAGTCCTGCTCGTTTAAAAAGGCAGTTTCTGAATACAGGCTGTGTGCATTTTTTATGTGGCTCGAGCGTTTCGATACTTTCACAGTATTTATACGGCACCTCCACCTGCTTTATAATCAAAATATGGGACCTTAAATGCTGAGATGTCAGATTCTAAAAGTGTGTCAGTGGAGTAAGGGTTTAAGTTACTGTTAAACTAAAGATCATTATACAAAAGACTTGCCATTGACATCTGCGAAAATGTCAACTTTGCACAAAAGACATTGAATAGGAAGATTAACCGATTGCATTCATACTCTCAAAGGACTATACTGTATAGATTTAATGATTTTATGGTTTTTCTTCTGGACGAAAATATAGTTGTAACATATAAACAACAAATGAGTGCAATGCAGTGTCAGGCACGTGTACCTAATAAAGCCACTAAGCATGTGTCTGTGCTAAATCTATTCAAATTCACATTCTTACTGGATTGCATTCTTCAATGCGTAGCAGCTGCTCTGGTGTACACCTCTCCAACACTGGCTCGAGGATTTCAAACGGGACTCCACCAGTTTCGTACAGCACTGGGGAGAAATCCCTGCACTTAAATATAAATCCATCAAACTGACAGACTGATCAGCAAAAAAGGCTTATTTTGGCTTTACTCACAGTTAATATTATTCTGGAGTGTGCGAATACACTGTTGGTGCAAGCTCATCATGGCTGGGAGGAAGACGGTCTTGGCACCGGAGTACACTTGCATCTTTTTGTTAAGTCGTTGACCGGTGAAGACTGCAGACTCCTCAGAGACGTCACAGGAATCAGACTCCTCAACTTTAAGACGGAAGAAGGCGTGTCAAGAATGAAATAAGCAGTGTGAAAAATACAGTTGTATTTGTTAGAAATACAGTACCTTTCCTTTCAAAGTAATCAACACTGAATGGTTTTTCACATTCAGGCAGAGGGATGGTAAATGGAATCAGCTCAAATACAGACTTCTTAAACTTCTGAAATATGAAGGATTATTAGTCACATGTAATCAACTACTGCCTGCACACAAAAAGCTTTCAAGATCATTGTCAAACATACCTGGGTCCGAGAGGTATCATCGAAACACATCACAGGTGACCTGAAAGGTTTCACGTCTGGCTCTTTTCCTACAGTCTTGATTGTTTTGGGAGGTTTCTTCATTTTGGATCGTTCTTTTCTCTTGGAAACATTCACTTCGTAGTTCAAGTATGATTCAAAAGACAGGGAGGGCTCCTCAGGCTTGTCTCTGTGCTGCGTCTTGGCCTTTTTTCGTTTTGAATGTACCTTTTTTTCAGACTCTTGAGAGCTGTGCTTCTCTTTGCTTGTTTTTTTCCTTTTTCTGTTTTGGGCCACTGAGCTCCTGGACATTTCTGAAGATCCCTCATCCTTGACACTGGTCGGCTTTAACGCTTCTGAGTGTTTGTCACTGAACTCAAATGAAAGAGATTCTTTGCCTTCCTTTGATGATTTTTTTGGTTTGTCATTTGACTCTTTGTCTGACCTAAATTTTCGACTATCAGAACTGCTTTTCGATTTTCCCCTAGATTCAGAGCTGGGTTTCTCAGAGTTTTTATTTCCAAGCAAAGAATCGGTGTCTCTTGATTTTCTACTCTCAACATTTTTCTTCTTCTTGGAGACAACCAAGTTGTCCGTTTGATTTTCTTGGATTTCAATGTCCCTTTTCAAGATGTCATTTGCAGAGATATCCTGGTTTTCTTCAAGGCTTTCTTTATTTTCATTCTGATCCTTATATCTTTTCTGTTCTTTTTTACATAGTTTCTCTGGATCAGCTTCCGTACTCCCTGTTTTGAAGAGGACATCATCTGAAGAATTCTGACTCTTACCATGAGGTGTTATGCAATTATTGTTTGAGTCCTCCATTGTCAAACTTCCATTATTTGGACAGTTTTGGTCATCCAGTTTGTCTTTTACAGACAAACTCTCGGATGCATCTCCATCTTCTGTGTGGCTGCATCAAGAAAAAAAAACACATTTAAGGTGCCAAATGTATAAATTACAGTATACAGTTAAATAAAACAAAAATGTTCAGTATACATTACCTTGCAGATTCCTTAGGGACCAATCGTTTCCAGCCCCTAACTAGCAATTTGGCCAGTTCTCCAGCCTGTTCATGTTTGCGCAAGGAGTTAACTGTTTTGCCAATTCCAGTTTCCTAATTTATGCAGACAGGAGTCAGCACAGTCAAAAAAACCAAAACTGTAATTATCCAAAATCCATATGCAAATATATATCACCACAGAATACATTCTTTGCAACAGACTCACAGCAAGAATATCTAATGTGATATCCAGATCCTGGAGCTTCTGTAAGATCTTAACAACCTGGAGAGAGATTAATAAACACATTACTGTTTGTGTTGCCTGAACATGGTTTTCATGCATCTTTAGGACAAAATGAAATGAAAGAAAACCCAACATGCCAAATATGGTAGTACTGGTTTTGGATCACCACAGTTGCTGACCGTGCATTGAGAGCAGAAGCTATGTATGGGAGCCTCACACAGCCGCTTAGGCTGCTCCTTTTACTGAGAACTATAAATGGATAAAGCTGCCGGCTGTTAGAAAGTCTCCTCATTTGACCGAATCGTTTTCAGGTTGTGCTTTAACATTATATCGGATTTTAATTTATTCAAACTTAAATCTCATTTAAACATTAGCCAGTATGTAAGTGCATTAATCCGACTCAAACGCGCCTGCAGAGCGCCCGGGCCTCCTGATGATGGACAGCAGCCATAAGTTGAACAACTGGAGGAGTTACCAATTTTAGCACCAAGGCGCCTCCCATTTAAAACAGCATGACCCCACAGTGAAGTGCTTTAAAATGCTGTGTGGTGTGGCAGCAGCGCACATGTCACTGACTTAAACAGCTCTTAATCAGCCTGTTTCCACACGGGTCTAAAGGTAGAGAGGATGTTTTTAAAGCGCACGGACGATTTGACAAAGACGACACTGTGGATGCATCATTTTTGTTTGTTTATCCAATAAAAACAAAACACAAAGTAGAACTAAGTAGAGCTAATATAAAACCTCCGAACCAGCAGTAATGTTTCTGGGACAATATTGGCTGTATCATTACAGGCTGCACCACAAAGAGTAGGCTATGGATCAATTTGGGCCCTTAAGGCAGGAGCCGTTCCCTTCATCTTTTTTTTTTTTTTTAACTCTGGTTTATTTTACCCAAGAAACGAATAAACACTGTATCTACCGTAGCAGACTGTGCTGTGTCTGTCAGCTGAAGTTTGAAGCGCATGATTTTCTTCACCACATCAGAGCAGCTGGCCATCACGGTGATTCACGTGCAACCGTCTCTGCACACCGGGCAGCGCGTGCCCATTGATGACATTATTATAATGGGCGGAGCCGACGAGGGGTGCACGGTTAAAAATTGAATGAAACAATTAAGCGCATGTAGGCTGGATGAATATGTGACAAAAATAAACAGTGGTATATTAGTGAACATATAGCTGCAATAATGAACACAACGACAGTGAAGTAAACTTCAATACATTTCCCCCCAAGTCTTCTGGGTAGTTTACCTGCAGGCCCCTCTCTGGGAGCTAAGGGACATATTCGGCTAATAAAAGACATGTTTCTCATTCTTTAAATCAGACATACATTAAAATCGTGTTACTCTTTCCAAGAGTTTAACTAAACATATGCATGACTTATATGGTCATGACCCAATAGCACACTGTTGATCACATGTTTTGAGAAAATCAATGGATGAATGAATGTCCACCTACAGGTTTTCATCTATCAATTCATCAGTCAAGAAACTAACAATTCAACATGAGCTGGACATAGTTGGTAGGCTCACTCTTACGCTTCATCAAACGTAGTATTTAGTATAGCGTAATTTACCTTTTTTTCCTGTCACCTGGTATATCTTGCGTACACAGAGCTGCAGGACTCTGAAGTTTGGCAAACACATTAATACTTTGTCAGTAACAAAGTGGTGCTCAAGTGTCTTCTGTATATTTTAATTTCTATTTTTTCCATATGTAATACCACAATAGGTTACACTGTGAGAGCTGCATGCAATGCAATTTTTCTAAATAGTGGCCAAATGAAACTCTTTATATGACATCCCATTGAGGATATAGGTCAAGCCTCCAGAGCATGTTGACATCAACTGATTGGAGGCTATTGTGGGACACTGTATGTTGGAGCTGGGGGGGTTGTATGGACCCTCTCCCTGACACATGCATTGCACAACATACTTGATTGGCACTGACTCCCCTAGAGGAGGAGTTAACTGCTTGTCTCTTTCAGCCTGGGTGACTGCTGCTCTCTCTCTCCTGCTCCAGTAACTGGAGGTACACGTTCCTTTCTTCACCAGCCTCAACTTCGTTTCTCAGGTAAGTGGAGATTTCCCTTGTTTGATCCTTCTCCATTTAAATGATGAAAAGGCAATTTGGTGCACTAAGTGCTTCAGTGTTAATCTATAATTTTAGAATGGAAAATGTGCTTTTTTCTCATTTATTCTGGATTCAAAAGGAAGACCAATTGCCTAAAGCTGTTGACCTTTTTGATAAAATCAGTTTTTACACACAGCCATGGTGGCAGTAAGCCTCAGGTTGTCTAGGGTTGTGGCTGGATAATGTGGGGAGTAGCTTTTTATGAACTTTTTTTGTCTTGTAGATTGTGTTCATTGCAGACGTATTCAGGGCAAGCCTACAATACTTAAATGAAATTAAACAAAAATGGATGTTTGCCATAATTTAAACCTAAACAGTCAGAGGACATGAGGCCTGTTGCTCCTGTCTCAAAGTCTATAAAAGGAACGTCATGGGTGAGCCGTCCAGCGTTGCTATTCCTGGACATACAGCTGATAAATTGTGACAGATGCAAAGAGGGGAATGTTGACGTACTCACTTGCACCAGCATCACCTGGTAGCATGCCTGTTTCCAAAGGTGTCAGTGTCTGGTAGTGTCTAAAAACATTTCTACTTACTCCACTATGTAAGTTAAATGTACAGGAATTTGACATTATTGCTTAGTTCAAGGCGAAGAAAACAGTTTATAGACATGGCACAACGACATTGCATGAAATCATTTAAGGTTTAAACAATGTAGGCTATTTTAATGTAATTCAAGCTTGTGAATGTGGCACACCCTATTTCAGGTTAAGTCACTAATATTTTGATGTGCAGACCAGATTGAATCTAGGCCAGTTGTTTGCCAGCGTGTCTATCACAAGTTAGATTTTTTACAATTGATCTTTTTTTATGATTTCTATTCATCATCTTGGCCTTCTCTGACATGTTTTATGTTTATTTACAGAAGGTCTGGGCTGTGTTCTGCTGCTACAGCCATGGCACCCAAAAAGAACAAGGCGCCCAAAAAGAGTAAAGGAGACATAAATGAAATGACCATAATGGTCGAGGACAGCCCCATCAACAAGATAAACGGGCTGAACACTCTGTTGGAAGGAGGAAATGGCTTCAACTGCATTTCAACAGAAGTCACTGATTCAGTGTATGCCCCAAACCTCTTGGAGGGTTTGAGCAGCATGAGGCAGGATAGCTTCCTCTGCGATCTAACAGTTGCCACCAAGTCAAAGTCATTTGATGTCCACAAGGTTGTCATGGCCTCCTGCAGCGAGTACATTCGAAACATCTTGAAGAAAGATTCGGTCCTCCAAAAGATCGAACTGAACGACCTCTCACCTGTCGGCCTCGCCACGGCGATTACATATGCATACTCTGGAAAGCTGACCCTGTCGCTGTATAGCATCGGCAGTACCATAGCTGCAGCCATGCTGTTGCAGATTGGCACCTTGGTGAAGATGTGCAGTGATTTCCTCATGCAGGAGCTCAGCGTGGAGAACTGCATGTATGTGGCCAACATCGCTGATGCCTATGACCTCAAAGAAACCAAGAAGGCAGCCCAGAAGTTCATGCGAGAGAACTTCATCGAGTTTTCTGAGATGGAGCAGTTCCTGAAGCTCACCTATGAGCAGATCAGTGATTTCCTCTCAGATGATTCCCTGCAGCTTCCCTCCGAGATCACTGCCTTCCAGATCGCCATGAAGTGGTTGGACTTTGACGAGAAGAGGTTGAAGTATGCGGCGGATCTCCTGACTCTCATCCGCTTCGGCACTATCTCAGCCCAAGACCTGGTGAATCATGTCCAGAGTGCGCCCAGAATGATGCAAGACCCCGAGTGCCACCGTCTCCTTGTCGATGCCATGAATTACCATCTGCTGCCATTTCAACAGAACATCCTCCAGTCACGTAGAACAAAGGTGCGCGGTGGCCTCAAGGTGATTTTCACAGTTGGTGGACGCCCTGCCTTGACAGAGAAATCTCTCAGCAAGGACGTTCTCTACAGAGATGAAGATAACGTGTGGAATAAGTTGACAGAAATGCCAGCAAAGAGCTTCAATCAGTGTGTGGCAGTCTTAGATGGCTTCCTGTATGTGGCAGGTGGTGAGGACCAGAATGATGCGAGGAACCAGGCTAAACATGCTGTTAGCAACTTCTGCAGGTAAGAACTAATTGTCATACTTGATTTTGACTTTGTCACATTAGTTTGTGTAGAGTTGGAGAATAACTGTGAATCCCTCTTGCATTCTTTAGATATGACCCCCGCTTCAACACTTGGATTCACTTGAGCAACATGATCCAGAGGCGCACACACTTCAGCCTCAACATCTTTAACGGCCTCCTGTTTGCCATCGGAGGGCGAAACGGTGACGGTGTTCAATCCTCCGTGGAGTGCTATGTGCCCTCCTCCAACCAGTGGCAGATGAAAGCTTCGATGGAGGTGCCCCGCTGCTGCCACGCCAGCTCCCTTATCGATGGCAAGATCCTCGTATCCGGAGGTTACATCAACAACGCCTACTCCAGGGCCGTGTGCTCGTACGACCCCTCCACTGACACCTGGCAGGATAAGAGCAGTCTGAGCACACCTCGAGGCTGGCATTGCGCCGCCACTGTGGGAGACCGGGCCTACGTCATCGGCGGCAGTCAGTTGGGGGGTCGCGGGGAGAGGGTGGATGTCCTTGCTGTCGAGTCTTACAACCCTCACGGCGGGCAGTGGAGCTACTGCACGCCTCTTAACACAGGAGTGAGCACGGCTGGTATTTCCATTTTGAACAACAAGGTCTATCTCCTCGGAGGCTGGAACGAGGGTGAGAAGAAGTACAAGAAATGCACTCAGGTTTTCAACCCTGACCTCAATGAATGGACTGAGGATGATGAATTGCCGGAAGCTACAGTCGGCATTTCCTGCTGCGTCGTCACCATACCCACACGGAAAACACGAGAGTCAAGAGCGAGTTCAGTGTCTTCTGCACCAGTCAGTATATAAAAGTCGAGATGATTATAATGTAGTTTACATGTCTGAAGGTCTCCAGCTTTTATGTTGCATGAACCTTGGTTCTAAGTTCTACCATAGGCCCTTTTTTGGGTCTAAGATGATATTTAAATGGTCGTCAGATTAGAAAACATTTTATGAAACGCAAGGATTACAAATTTGGGAACATGTTCTTATAAGATTTTTTTTTTAAACTCCTTTCATTAGAAACAAATTTAAGCCTAGAAATGTATTTATAGTTTATTAATTAATATAATTGGAATCATTAAGATAATGGTTATGATGGAGACAAACTGGACGTATAAATAACCAATTTTATCATTTTTAGACAGAAATGTACCTTTGGGGCCAATTCATTTGGGATAATTTCATAAAGGTATTAAAATGCAAATCAATGCTGTTGTTGAAATTAAGCTATAACATGATTGTCTTTTTTGTATCCACTGCCATAAAATTAATAATATAGTGTTGTTTGTTTGCAACAAAATCATGTTTTTGGGAAAAATTAGGATTTTGGGACAGTCCTGTTTATGACAACTACTGTGATTATCGGATACTTGAACAGAATAATGAGCTGGAATGTGTGTTAAGTTTCGGCATCACCTGCCAGGAGTAGGTGCTTGTGATTAGTGTTTAAACACACTTCACAGTAAGGCTGCAGTTTCTCTACATGTGTCTAATGTACTGTACTCTGTGGTCTTGTGTCATGTGTTGTGTGATCGACATTAACACTAGCAGCGCAAAGAAATGGTTTCTGTTGGGACAGGTTGGGGTGATGAGGGTAGAATGGGTTTGGAAGGGACAACGATAAACTATTTTGTAAAAAAGAAAAAGAAAAATAGAAGTTGGGAACGACATTGTTAGCCTGAGCTTTCCTGGAAGTCATGAATTCCCTGACTGCTCATGTCTTTTATTTTATTTTTTGTTTTGTTTTTAAATTAAAGAGATGAAGTGTAAGCTACTCTGAGCCATGGTCATTTATTCAAATCATTTCCATAAAGTCTTTTAAAATGGTGCACTTGTGTGACACACTCTTTGAAAAAATATGAATCAGAATCCCCTTTATTGGCCGAGTAAGTGTGTACACACACACAAGGAATTTGACTCCAGTTCTTGTTACTCGCAACAGCTAAAAACTATATATAGACTACATAAACAACTACAGCACAATGAAATTAGTACACAGTGGTGCAATAGTGCAGAGTGCATGGGTGCTGGAATAAATATGGGATTATTAAGGAGGTACTGCACACTTAAATGTGTTTTGGGAGCTGTAAACTTAATAATATGACTGTACAGTGATGGTGTTAATATTCTTATAAAAATTGGCATTTCATGGCTTGAAAATGACTCAACACGCCCCCTACTGTTTTAAATCAGCCCTAAAATTGCAAGTCCAATGCTAAGGTAGAGTTGGGACTTTGCTCTGTCATCAGATTTAAAAATGTTAACACCCTCTAATGTGGCGCGGGCAGCCCCCCATCCCCTCACCCCCTCTCTGCCCTATGCACACTTGATTGCCTTTTTTTTCAAAAGTTTGCCATGGGCGGGGTTAGGCTCAGGCCTGGGGGTGAAGTTACAAGCACATTCTAAAAACTGTTTAAACTATAGAATATATATAATTTACAGTACAAAGTACAGTGGATGTTTGGTGTTACAGCGTTATTTATTTGACACTATGACTAATGTTAGCTGTTCAGTAGTGATGACCTGTGGGGGCTTGTACAGTGATTTCTAACTCCTACCAGACGGGAGAGGTGAACAAATCTGCATAGACCTAAAATCCGGTTCAGACACGTACATTTTTTTCTCTTTTCAATTTCTAATTTTCTACTTGCCCTTTTTTTAGTAGTTTTGACACTTTTGGGAAATTATTTGTGGACAAGGAGGAGCAATCCCTGAGGGTTTCCATTTTTTTGCACTTTGTCTTTAGTCAGTGGTGTCAAAGGTCATAACATCTGTATATGTCCAGCAAGAGACTTTTTTTTGTTTTGTTTGCTTTTTTACATATCTTACGTATTGACATAACAAGGAGGCAGGTGAGTGACTAGTCCTACAGCTAATTGTAGCTGTTAAACAATTGTGAACTCACACAGATTTGAGCCCCTGCTCATTTACACTGTACAAATACTTTACACTGTGCGAGTGAGGATTTTTGGCGTACATTAATCCCAAATAGTGAAGCATTGCAGATTCCCCACCAGTATCATCTGCCACGACATACCTACAGTCAGTGTTATTCTGTTACACACATAATATTTGTGAAATTTAATACATTTTCATAAAAACCGTTACCTGTGAAGTAGTTAGGCTATAAAATCAGTTTTTCAAGTTCTGTGAAGGTTTGAACATTTGCTTATTTTTGCAAGTCTATTTGGGTTTTTGTCCTGGCTGTGCAACTTTAGAAAGATTATATGGCGTGAGATGTCATAAATCAGTCAAATGGAAAACATCAAAGACAATCAAGGGTGTTGACAGTTAAGACATATTTCAGTGCAGTTCAACAACCTGTTTTCCAACCCCTCTTTTATCTAATCATTAATCATACATGTAAAGTAGGCTACTATGCACACACCCTCTCAGAAATGTGCTGTGTCATTATTACGATTACTATTTTCTTTTCTTCGACGCTGAATTCAGGTTCATGATCAGCTGGTACTTCCCACACTTCAGTTGCAGGGCTGCCCCGTTGGGAATGGGCCAGTTGCTTGGCTCCTGGTATTGCTGCTTGCAGCGTTGTTGGTGGGCATGTCCGTTCAGAACGGGAAGATTGCCTGATCCCTGGAGGTGCTGCTTGCAGTGTTCTCAAAAACCACTCATCCAATTGACTGCACTCCCTTGGGTCCTCAGCAGTACACCTGCCGAGTGTGCAATAAATTGGCTGAACGTTTCTTGAGCTATGTGAAGGACAGTCATACAGTGATAAAGACACACTAATTCCTTCCTTTATAGTTAGATGATGCTGCTACAGCTCCACCAAATTTCCTCAAACATCATATAGACATATGTCTACTAAATGTGATGCAATAGCACAAAGCATTCAAGAGATATGGCAATCTCAGAAAGTAACTTTTCCTGCCTTGGTTCAGGGATGTTCTGTAAGAACGTGGAGATGATTAATTGCTCAAAATTTGTAGGAGTAGCGAAAAATAGATTTGGAAACAATTCAAAAGGGCGGAAAATCAATCCAAACATAAATGAGCGTAGCTTATATGGATAGATTTGTCTGGACCCACAAAATCCAGGGTTTGTTGTTATAGCGCCCCCATCTGGCCAAATTGCACCAAATTCATCGTGACATTTCCTTGGTTCCCAAGTAGGCTAATGGGATACATCCATAGATTTCTTGCTTTTAAAGTTAAATTCTGATGTTTGGAAATGATCAAACAGAGAACCCAGAGGATTTAGCCTAATTTTTAATATCTGGTCCCAAGAGCGGACAGTTACAACTGGTGCTGAAACAATTAGTTGATTCATTGATTGATCAATTCACAGACAATTGTGCCACAACAGTTCTGATAACTGAGTAAACGTAGTTTGTCAAACAAATGTCTTTCAACATCCTAAATGGGAGTAGTAGGTGCTGTTCTCTGCTGTATATCAAAATAAATTGAATAACTGGGAGTTTGACTGTTGGTTGGACAACATAAGCTATTTGAAGATAAGCTATATATTCAAATAGCCTATGAAGGCTAATTTTACCCAGAAGTAAGTTAAAAATGGAAGATTGAACAGAGAAAACTAGTATCCTATTGTGCTACTATTGATCTATTGTATTACTGTAGAATAATCAGTATGGCAAGTGGTTTTAACATTTAAGCAACACACTCCTACATTTTAGATATCCATAATACCATTAATACACCAAAATTGAATTCTCACTAGTCAGAATGATAAATAAAATATCTACGATGACATTCTTCCTATATACAGTTGTCATTTCAGATACCCAAAAGATCATTCTTACTAGTACAAATGACGTCACTTTTGCCATTCATGTGTATTGGGCTTTCAATTCTAGATAGCCACAATTACATTTTAGATTTCTACAATGAACATTCTGGATATATGTAATGTAATTCTTACTAGTAAAAAATACTCCCATTTCAGATATCTGCAATCCATTTTTTTTTACTAATCACAATTTTAATTTCAGATAAGCCAAATGAAAAAAAAAACATTACAGATATCCATAATGTAATTGACTATCCAAAATACATTCTGACTAGTGAAAATGTAAATTTTACTAGTAAGAATTACATTACAGATATGCAGAATGTTCATTGTAGAAATTTAAAATGTAATTGTGGATATCTGAAATTATCTTTTTGACAAAGAAGAATTTCATAACAGATATCTGCAAAATACATATCCAGTCTAGCTATGCTAAATGTTCAATCCTCTTGCCATACTGATTGATATGGAAGCTTTTTTAGGACAATTTTATCTGTAAAAGCACAGCAATGTTGTAAATCCACAGAGTACGATTCACAAGTATTTGACTATCCACACATATGTATTTGTTCACTTGCAAATACATATAACTTACTCTGAAAATACGTAGTTATATTTATGCATTTACGGATCCATTTCTTCATGTGAAACTGGATTTGCATATGATAACATCTATAATACACATTTACACCCTAAGTTCTAACTTTACACAACAAAAATATGCACATAAAAAATGATTGCACCTCACATTTGTGAGGTTTATTCTACAGATCTGTTGTTGTAAAAGATGGACAAAATTATGCAAATAATTATAAAAAAAAAAAGCCATGAATGTTATATTGCTCACAAACTCACAGGAGGCGATCCACAAACTTGCAAACCCGGTTTCACCTATGGGTTTCACATGGAGAAATGGATCCGTAAATGTAAGTAAGTTATATATATTTGCAAGAGGACAAATACATATGTGTGGATAGTCAAATACGCGTGAAACGTACTCTGTGGATTTACAACACTGATGTGATTTTACAGATAATATTGTTCAATAAAAGCCTCAATAGACTGACACTTCAGTGGGAAGAAGAACGCTGAGTCATCGTGACGTCACTCTCCTCCGCTCCGCCTGACGACATCACGTGTGCGAAGCCGGGAGGGCGGTCCGGTGCTACGTTATGTACAACACACAGCCCTACTGAGAGAAGCAGCACACTGGTGTGGTATCAACGACCCTAAACTACCGGCTCGCCGAGCTGTCATCCCGTCACAGAGCTGCACAGTACCGGACCCGGGTGCTTGGTCGTTAACAAGCCGAGGCTACAGCAGGTTTTTCCGGGTTGCAGCCACATCATCGGCTCATGTGTGTGCGTGCGCTTCACCAAAGCTAACCAGACATTAGCAAGTGATGAGCAGGGGCCTGCTTCTCCTGGATGCCCTGCTAAGGTGACCGACAGGCCAAGAGACTCTGCTTCAGCTTTTGAACTCTCTTGACAGCACCTTACATCATCCAGAGACCGTGTCACCGGTGCGTCTGGTCCCGAGACTTCATGCGAGCTCCGCGAGAGTTGGGACAAAGTAGCCAGCTTAGCTAACGCGCGGCGTGCAAGTTCACATATAAAGACACCAAGCCGTCAGCCCTACACTTCCAGCCCCGGTGAGTCAGTGCGATGGGGTTACTGTCACAGGGGTCTCCGCTGAACTGGGACGAAACCAAGAAGTATGCTGATCACATCCGAAAGCACGGCATCATTCAGTTCCTCAACATCTACAACAAGGTGAAGGAGCGGCAGAAGGATGTGCTGAAATGGGGCGATGAGGTAAGAAAGGAGCTTTTTTTTTTTTTTTTTTTTTTCTTACTTTACATTTGGAAAGATGTCTGTCATGATGGTTGTGCAGTATAAAAATATAGAAAGTTACTGTTTTTTCTCTCTGTCACTGTGCGCGCGAAAGATAATTAGGGTATATTATTATTATTATTATTAATATTATTATTATTATTATTATAGATGGTGCGACTGGCTGCTGCTCGTGAAGGAATTGCTGGGTCTCTGTAAATCATAAGTAAATCATAGTGTTATAGACCTACTCTATATGTAAAGTGTCGTGGGATAACTTTTGGTATGATTTTGCAATTTAAATAAAATTGAATTGCTCTCATTGCAGAAAAACAACATTTACAACCTGCAATTTTCAATAATGTGCAATCTTAAAGATGATTTGCGTGTACGTATGCTGCTGTCATGGACATTTTTCCACTATAGAACAATTCATAATATCTCTGTGTAAGTTTGTTGACAAGGTAATAACAAGTGATGACAGACAAGTTGGTGTTACTGGCTTTCCAGTATTAAGTGTCAGATTGTTAGCTAATATAGGATTGGAGTTAAGTTATTATGGTTATCCATATTATTCAACAGTTGTTTATATATGTCCCTTTTGAGTATTACCAATCATGCAGTGCCCCTGTAACTTTCTGATAATGCTAGTAATCCAGGGAGTGCTGCTGCTAATTCATAAGGCCACTCCCTGTAGAATACATAACATTAACATAAAGCCTGCTTTACTATGTTAACAGACTGTTGTGGACGAGGCGGTTGCAAGTTTTTGCCCGTAACCAGTCCACAAAACTTCAGTGTGCTACAGCTTGAACAATGTGTTTTGATTTGGAACAATGTGGAATGCTGTTGTTACAGATTAATCCCTCTTTCAGACAGGGGATTACAGGGCAGCAGAGTCAAAGTCAAGGAAACATAACTGATGAATTGGAATTGATGTGATGGCTTCCCAGTCTTGAACACGTCTGCTTTGTGCTGTTAGTCTAGCCTCCTTTTAGAACCCCTGGTTTAGAAAAAAGTGGTTAGGTTAGGGGGGCTGTAAAGCAGTGTTTGGCAATTTGACTGATAATATGTCCTGTTTGTTTTTAATGACTCAATTGTAGGTTGAGTACATGTTGGTGGAACTGGATGACAAGGATAAAAAAGTTCGACTTGTTCTGAACGGCGGAGATGTTTTGGAAACTCTCCAAGACCAGGGTGAAAAGATAAACCCCAAGTAAGTAAGTTTGCCACAGAGTAAGTTACGCTCAATATACTAAATATATATCCACAGATAGTAAAATATCCAGATGTATTTTTAAATGAGAGCGGCTATAATTTACATAGATTTGTTTTTATTTGGCTTTGTTTCCATCCTCCTGCCACAGTGAATTAAATGAATTCTGGTTAAATTAAACCTGATATATCATAAAAAGTAGAGGCAAGAATAGACTCTGTATAGAAGGCACACAGTCATGCGTCGCCACTACACACCCTCATAGATATTTGTTCTGCGCGGCACGTTGATCCTGTTTAGTTGATTTAAGAATATGTAAAAGTGAGAGGTGAATACAGAGACGGCTCTTCAGGGAAATATACACTAGTATGATTTTTAGATGAACTACACATACTTTAGCTTCTTCATTAAGTGTTGTTTTTGTAAAAACTCACCACTTTCTTCAGCTGCTGCATGATCCATATTGTTTTTAAGGGATCTGCCTGTCTTTGGTGTTTGTCGGAGCATTTGCTCCATTGTTACGTTCAACACTTTATGTTAGTTTTTAACTTCAACAAACTCCTCTGGTGTGCAGTTTAACAGACGTCTCTCTGTGTTCAGTCTGAATTTGCCTGCAAACCTCAAAATTTGACTTCCAAAATCACCGTTCATTATTCATTCATATCACATGTCACGGTTAAGTCCCGGGTGCTTTTGCTCACATGCACAAACCACACCACACAAGGAAGTCCGATTCCCTTTTTAAACTGAATACTGTGGCGCAGCTTTGCACACCTGGATCGTCACCTGTGACAGATCCCCTCTGACTCCTGAAGTTGCTATGGGAGGATCAGTAAACTGCAAATTCCATAGTTTCAACGAGCTGTAACTGGTTAGTCTTTACTTCTTTCCCAGTCCCTGTCTGTGGAGGTTATCTGTGTGAGGAGGAGTGTTCTTCTTCTAGTATTCAATCAAACATTCACATTGTTGTCTCAATAGATCAGAGAGTCAGTCATTAGGTGCTCTTTCACATTTTATGGGGCTTTCTTGTTGTCTTTATCCGAGTTCTACAAAATAAGAGGCTTGCTGAATGGCAGGAATGTTACATTGGCAGGTGTGCGCTTTTTAAAATCTTCTCTGATCAAGTAACAGAAAAGGAAAAAAAAACCCAGAGCTCAGTTTGAATGATGTGAAGATGTCAAAATAAGGTATCATTGCACTTAAAAATGTCCCGTTTGAGCTGTGAAAAAAAGTTCATCAATTTGTCTCTTTTTTTAACATAGTTAGATTTTTTTTTTTTTTTTTTTTCAGAAGTGCTCCAGGTAAATTCTCCAACATGTAGAGATGATTTAAAGTTATTTTGCCGCAGGAAATTTGTCAGTGATAACAATCAGAGCTCCTTTCTCTGAATGCCACCACACGTTTGCTCGCTCAAACTCTAGTAACGCTTTTTTCTTTAAAAAAAAAAAGAGGAATTCTCTGCTGGCGTTGTAAATGTGTTTGTACAAGCTTATGAGTGTTATGCTTGCTCGCTGCTCATGACGTCGGTCCGAATCTGTGGAGCCAACTTCACCCAGGGGAAATACCAGTGGCAGTGGGAATAGTAGAGCCGATGCATTCCTCATTACTGCCCCTCTGTCGCACCCACCAAAGAGCACGCTCTGGAGCACAAATACGTTGCATTCGTTTGCCGTGCCAAGATTACGGCTGACATACGATAAAGGGAGAGCTCTCAGTTAATTCAATCAGAAAGGTCATCGTGATACCGAGATCAGGGGCGTTTTCTCAATGGCCTCTTTCCCTGCTGACCTATAAAAGTAGAATGTTTCCACACGACACTTTTCATTTTTGTGCAGTCACCCCACACTTTGGAGACCAGAGTATGGCAGCTACATGATTGAAGGAACTCCGGGGCAGCCGTACGGAGGGACAATGTCAGAGTTCAACACTGTGGAGGGCAACATGGGGAAAAGACGACGAGAGGCCTCCTCTGTGCTGAACCAGAATGAAACCCTCTGCACCATCACCTCATTTCCACGGTACTTTATTCTACACTGAGCAACTGTTTTATCCCTCTTTGATAACCGTTAGTGGAGATGAGAACAAAACATAAACAGCCTGATCGTATACAGTCTTTGCAATTATCTGCATTATTTTTCAATCATCAATTTGATGGATTCTATGAGTTTACAATATTTATTGACCATGAGGTGCTTTTACATTTAAAACAGTGTTTGATTGCGCACAGCATGAGCAACACAAATTTAGGGCTGAATTTGTTGAATTGAATACTATTTCAGCACCGCTATGATTAGTTGATTCATTGATCAATCTACAGTAATTAATTAGAAACAAATGTGACTGGCGGCCTCCTGAGGGCCAAGGCATGCCAATAGAGCTTTTAACACAGAAATTCTTTAACAGTGTCGCAATGAAGGAACGCCAGAACGGCAGATTTTTAGTAATTCACACAGAACCAAGCAAAAGTAATGGGAAGCCCCCCCCCCCCCCCCCTGGCATTCACAATGCAAAATGGGGTCACAACAGATCTGTCACCCCACTTTGTCTTTGACACTTTCACAAAGATGGAGTAACGAACAGGCAGTGCGAATGGGACCATGGTGACATGACATCAAGGACCTAAAGTACTATGTTGCTGAAAACAGTTTTAACAGATAAATAGTTCTGTCATAGTGCCTTATTTCAGCACCATGGACAGAGAGCGCATGGTTGATTAATTTGTTTAAAGTTCACAGAAAAAATAATGAAAAGCATCGAATTACATAATAATAGTAAGTTGCTGGACGACACTATAGATTACCCCTGGGAAAGGAAAAAGCTCTACCAGGCTTTTTATTCCAAATGTAATTCATGTGTTTAACAAACTACAGTAAACTTGATAGAGAGTCGAGGCTGTGCACAATGGGTACAGTTGAGAGATCTTTGTTCTGTTAATGGGACGTTTTTATCTTGTGGACATGTTTTGTGTTTATATTGTCCTGGGTGAGACCAAAGATTCAATAGTTTGTTCTATTCTATAATAGTTATGTATGTTTTGATCCTTTTTATTTAGGTTAGGTTGCCCAGGTTTCACCAAGCCAGAGCACCGGCCGACCCCTGTTGAAAAAGGAGTGTCGAAGTCACTGTTTTTCCCAGATGAAGCCATCAACAGACACCCAAGATTCAGGTAGGCTTCATGTTGTAATGTCCTGGCAGCCCGCATGCGTGTTTGTATCCGTTTACTATTAAATGATTTAAGGATTATTATTATTGACTCCTTTAGTCAAGATGAGCAAAAACAACAACTAAATAAACACATCATTGATTTCTTTTAGTTTATTTTTACTGTAGGTGTCAGTAGGTTTTGAAAATACCATAGTTATTTCTGATACTAGGTGTTTTTCTATAATGACGTGTGCATTAGTGGGTGTGTGTACATGACTGCGTTTGTGTGTGGATTTTCTTTTGCAGCACCCTTACCAGAAATATACGTCACAGAAGAGGAGAGAAAGTTGTGATTAATGTGCCAAGTAAGTTTGAAGGAAATGACACGTATGAAGAATGAACAGTGGTAATTAGTATTTATTGTAGTTTTAAACCTAAATTTTTGTTTTGTTTTGTTTTTTCAATAAAAAATGTGACATTTAGTTAATTATTGATTTGTTATTCTTATAAATGCTTTTGGTCGATCAATAGTCTTAATCAATTGTTGTAGATGTGGACAGATATTTCCCCAAAGACCATTTTTGTTCCTTGTTACTAATGAAAACTATTAACAATACATTTAAAAAGGAGTTATACTTCAAAAAGGGATGACTTAATGTGATTTCAGTTGGACTCTAAGGTTTTGATTTGCCTCGCAGACTGCATGTACATTTGTTTTTTAAATATTCCTTCTTGTGTTTCAGTCTTCAAAGACAAGTGCACTCCATCCCCATTTGTGGAGGAGTTTCCTGAGGATGATGGTGAAGCAGCGAGGGCGGCTCTGCCTGATCATATCTACATGGACGCCATGGGCTTTGGCATGGGCAACTGCTGTCTGCAGGTAGTAAAGGAACTGACTGAGCCGTCTTTGTTGCCTTTAAACAACCCTTTTATTTCAAACGATGATGTAACTTGGACTATTTTGAGTGTTGTGTGACTGCAAATTTACAATCCCAATGAGTGATTTATGAATGTACTTCAGCCTTTTTTAACAATGTGTTTGCAGGTGACATTCCAAGCTTGTAGCATTAATGAGGCAAGATACCTTTATGACCAACTAGCAACATTCTGCCCCATAGTGGTGAGTCCATAAACAAGCATGTGCTTCCTGTCATATATTGTGTATATTTACCTAACCAAATGTTTTTTTTCTGTTATCTAAATAAATCAGAGATACAAGACGGTGGGGCTTTGTTTCTTGTTCCCATGAATTTAGAAAACAATATTTAAAACACATTTCTCTCCGTACAGATGGCGTTGAGTGCGGCCTCACCCTTCTACAGAGGCTTCGTGTCGGATAATGATTGTCGCTGGGGAGTTATTTCAGCCTCGGTGGACGACAGGACGCCAGAGGAACGCGGGCTCAAGGTGAGCAGGCAGAGCTGAAAAGCGTGGGGGAAAAAAGTCATGAATGCCCTTTGTTTACAGGGTTCATACAAAACCTTGAAAGTTTGGAAAGTGTTTTTTAGCCGTTATATTTTCGAGGTTAGGAATATGGTTGAATCTGAATTTACTGAAAAATGCTTGATTTTCAACATAATGCGGTGATTCATCTACATGATCGTGCGTGGCTGTAGCGCAGGAGGTAGAGCGGGTTGTCCACTGATCGCCAGGTCAGCAAACCCCCAATTGCGTGAAGTGCCCGTTTGTGTGTGTTTGAGAGACAGGGAGAGAGGGAGAGAAAAGAGGGAGGGGAAGAGATAGTGGACTTTTGCACACAATGTTTCTGTAGGCTATTAATAATTCAGGCTACTCTGAACGCTGCTTTGTCACTTTTTCCCCTGCCTGTGGCTCACGTTCACTGCTGTGTGTCGTTGCGTCCTGCCGGCTTTCCTATTTGCACAGACATCAGCTCGGCATTGTTGCGGTGCCGTAACTACCCCCGTTGCCAGCTCACAGGCACAACAGATCTGTCCCCCCATTCCGTCTCTGTGCCTTTCACACAGACGCCGGGGTGTAATAAAGGCGCAACAGCCCCGCAACAAACAGGCAGTGGGAAAGGGGTATGTGTTTACTTCGATGAATACAATCATAGACGAGACCCACGCAATCTTATATTACTTGCTGCCTCTTTAATCTTTTCTCAAGCGGAAGGCAAACGCACCACATAGAAATCACACTTTAAATGTTTGTGCATTAGGGTTGTATTTTGAATATAATGTATGAAAATGAATGTTTTCCCCTGCAGCCTTTGAAAAACAACAAATACAGGATCTTCAAGTCAAGGTACGATTCGATTGACAGCTACCTGTCTAGCTGTGGTGAGAAGTACAACGACATTGATTTGACGATAGACGAGGAGATCTATAATCAGCTGCTCGGCGCAGGTACTGTCTTATGTCTGAAATGCTGTCATCAATAGATATCAGTGAAACATATTCACAGTCAGAATCCACTGATGAATAATGAGCTTCCTGTGTGTAGGAATTGACAAGCTGCTGGCCCAACACGTAGCACACCTCTTCATCCGTGATCCGCTCTCCGTCTTTGAGGAGAAAATCCACTTGGATGATGAAAACGAGTCTGATCACTTTGAGGTTTGTTCCAGTTTCTTAGACGATAACCAACCATGTGTAACAAAAAAAATGCAATACAGGTCTAACCTTCAGTGTAAAGGAGTATTTATTCAAGCTCGTCTTCCTGCAGAACCTCCAGTCGACCAATTGGCAGACGATGAGATTTAAACCTCCACCTCCAAACTCTGACATCGGCTGGAGAGTCGAGTTTCGCCCCATGGAGGTATAAACCAACTGCACCATCGAGAAACTTTGACTTTTAGTTGTAGTCTGTATTTATGTTCAATCATCTGGCCTTTCAAATACGGAAAAAAAACCATGATGCTAAGTTAAGGTTCATCTTTCAGGTGCAACTAACTGACTTTGAAAACGCTGCGTACGTGGTCTTTGTCGTCCTGCTCACCAGAGTGATCTTATCCTATAAACTGGACTTTCTGATCCCTTTGTCAAAGGTAAAGCAACAGTCGCACAGTTCTAGTCTTTTATACAGTGTTTAAGAGGAATTAAATGAATGAAGTAGGACATTTGGGTTCTAATGATATACTAAGTACGTGGTTCTCTGATAATAAACACTTGTCTTACATTAGGTTGATGAAAACATGAAAGTCGCACAGAAGAGAAACTCTGTCCAGGAGGGCATGTTTTACTTCCGAAAGGACATCTTCAAAGGTGGGAGAAACAGAAAGTGCTTAGGTCGATGCTTAAAGCCTCAAAGAGAAATTGCTGATCCCATTTCTGTCATCCACCAATAGGCTGCAACCCTGTCCTTGACGGCACAGCCTCGGCTGAGAACGGCTTGGAGACTGATGGTGCTAATGAGGACTACACGCTGATGAGTATCGACACAATCATCAATGGAAAGGTGATTATTGTCTTACTACATAATAAAAATATCTGAAAGAACTGTCGAATGGATATACAAGTCAGGTGTTGCTTATCCGCAGTCTCGTCTCGTCCAGCTTGTTGACGAGATTTATACGGGGCCGCTCTTATATTAGCCTGGATCCCAGCTCCCATCCTAGTCTGTGTCTCCTCTCTGCTCGGATGTTGGTCTCCTTGCGTTATGCTGAGCAAGTAATCTCCACTGGGATTAAGTAAGACCTCAAGGACCCGTCCATTGCAACAGTCTCTTAATCACAGAATCTCAGTTACATTTTTGAGGAGATGGCAAGATTTATCTGCACACAATCTTGGAACATTGTCATCTGAATCCTTGCACACGGTCAAATGCTGCCCCCTATTGTTTTGGAGGATGTGGAAATTTTACACATTATACCTTTTTTTTTTTTTTTTCAAAAGTGTCGCCCTGCCATGAGCTAATGCTATTTTGGGGACTTTAGCATTTGGAATAGTGGGAGGTTTTCCTGTTCCTCCCATTCTGTCATTGTTGTGTGAACGCTTTATATGTACTTTTATTAATTACAGCCTCACAGAGTGACTTTTACCATTACTGCTGTTCTTCTGTTTTTATCACCAGGAGGGAGTATTCCAGGGGCTTATCCCAATCCTTAACTGCTACCTGGAGAACATGGAAGTGGACGTGGACACCAGGTGCACCATTTTGAATTATCTGAAGCTCATCAAGAAGCGGGCCTCAGGTAAATTTGCATTAAAGGAAAATGTGTTCTCATAAGCTATAAGCAGATTTTCTCTTTTACAGCTTCAACTCAGAGCGTAACTTTTTAAATATTTTCTGATCCAAATTATAGGCGAACTGATGACCATGGCCAAGTGGATGAGGGAGTTTGTTGCAAAGCATCCGCAGTATAAGCAGGATAGCGTCCTAACCGACAAGATCAACTACGACCTCTTCAGGAAGTGCGACAGCATTGCGAAAGGCGAAGAGCAGTGCCCTGAGCTCATCGGCAACCCAGTTAACAAATTCAAATGAGAAACCCTGCAGAGATGCAGAGTCATTAAACAAACTGGCATGTAAAGAAAGACCAAATGTGCAACGAAAGCGGTCCAATTTTAAGAGAATGCAAAACAGCATGTGTGTGTTGTGAGAAACACACCTGCATCAAATGTATGTGTATATACTGTATCAGATTTTTATGATTACAGAATTATTTTAATAGGGTTAAGACATGCAAAAGGTGTAATAGAAATCAGATGTGTATTTATTTTTCTCTGGAAATGAAGCCTATCTGTGTGAGAATGTAAATGTAGCAAAGAGTTATACAGTAGTCTGCTTTTAATCCTGTGTTCTATAAATACTGTACTTCCACTCTTTTAAACATTAACATCATGGGCCTTTTTTTTTATTCTGGTGGTGAGCTTTTCTTTGCTTTTGATTAGAGGTTTTGAAATGTTTCCTTTGTTCTGCTGACATTGTAGTGGGATCTTGAAAGTAGTGTTGCATTCAAGTGGAAATGTTGAACCATTGTTTGCAATGTGATGCTGCTTTAAAATAAACAAAACACACACCAGTTAGTCAGTTTTCATATGTTGCATGACTTTTTTATTTTTTTTTAAAGGCGACACAGGGAAGGAATCTAATTAAATATGTCAGGTCAGTTTTTTTTTTTATACAGCATAGTTTAACAACAGCCCACCGTTGACCATAGTGCTTTACACGATAAAAAGAACAGAAAAACACCAACACACCAAAAACACTTACAAAAATACATGTTGACACAAAGAGGGAAAACAAGTGGGTTTATACCCTGGATTGCCACAGAAAAAAAACGCACGGTCACCTTTACGCCTAAAACGACTATTAAACGGGGAAAGTAAGCATGTGAAAGGTCACTGAGATTAGCTGGAGATAGCCTGTTAAACAACAACTCGAACGATGAATGCTCTCTGTTGAAAGTGTGTTGGACAACGGTGCTACTGCTGAGTCTTTTTATTTAATAAATATGGGCTGATATGTTACAAAAGTATACCAGTGCATTTCAACGCACTTTAAATGTCCACCAGACAATACCTGAACATTTTCATCCACAAGATGGTGACATTGAACCACAGCTTTACATAATAGTGAGCTGCTGCAGTGACAAATGAGAGCATTGCCTCAGTTTGACCTGTTAGACCAGATAATGATTATGACTGGTACAGGCCCACTCTATAACAGACAGACAGGAAACAGAGACATTGAAGCCCTTGGAAACGTTTTTCTATTCAGGAAATGGACATTAGAGTAAGTTATGTTACATTGTTGTGTTTACATAGTTGATTTTCAACTCAAACATTTGTAATAATAAATGCTTAGAAAGTCTGCACAGATATTGAAATAAAAAATGGGAATATTGGGAGTATATAGGGATATGGGAACAGCAAATGTAAACACAAAAATAAGTTATTAGAGAGGACACTTGATGTAAAAAATGAATGTGAAAAAAATGTGAAGCGGTAAATATGTAGCAGCTCAGTGAAGGCTAGTACAGCCATCTGTCCCAATAATCCTGAGGACAAATAGGCCTTTTCCCCAGCAGACATTTTAACTTGTGATAGAAAGCACAGGTGTTACTAATAACATTAATGGCTCTGTCATAATCAACTGTGTAAGCCAAGGACAGTGAGCCAGTGTGCACAATAACAGGACCCTGAAACTGAAGCAGCTAAATCGAATGCAGCCACCATTCATTTAATTATTATTTTTTATTCTTACACCTGTGCCTTTTCCTGCTGACGTGTCATGGTTAGAGAGGGAGCTGCAATAGCATCAGTTTAATCAGAACTGGAAGCTTTTATAGATGGAAAAGATGTTTTCTTTCTTGTGATTGACTTCAGCGAGACTTTGAGAGACAGATAATTCATCCAATCACCTGCCAGGTGTGTTTTGAAAGCGCCTGCCCTTACCCAATCAGAGTTAGAAATAAGTGAGTTTACTAGACCTCTGTAGTCTGTTCCTCGTGGCTTCTTGAGGCTTCATTTGCCACTACTAGCATAACAATGCAATCAGTTGTTAATATTAGTTTGTTTAAGGGTAGTGGGGGAGACCGGGGTTGGTTGTCACAGTGATTATTAACCCACTAGAGGGTGCTGTATCATCATGTGGATATCAAACATTTAGTGTCAATTTGACATAGTGGGCAAACGGAGGAAGTGCAACTTCTGTGTCGGTAGTGTGATGCCATTGGGCCCAAAAAGACACTTTCTCATTGACTTAACATAGCCTACATGACGTAAGATTTTTTCGAGCATCCCAACCCCAGCGAAATTACTCAAATATCAGAACTGAATTAATTTGTTCGGATAACATTTCCAGATTCTAGAAGAACTACAGAATTCAATTGTTTGATTCCCGTTCAAGTTAGCCGGCACACTAAAATTAAAGTACCCTGTGGGCCCAAAAATGCAGAAGTTGTGCCGATCATCAGTGTATCCGCCCATTTTGTGGACGACACAACAGACATGAGGTGAGGAGGAC
>NC_139836.1:16155184-16192252 GCF_963691815.1 Echiichthys vipera
GTGGGTGGACAGTCTGGAGCACAAACAAACATACAAATAATAGGCATGTGTCAAAACTGAGTTACATTTTGTTGTTTATTTATTTCCAGAAGACCTTAAATACGATCACCAAACCCCTTTTCCAGACAGATTAATTAAGCTTATTATAGTTAAAGCTGCATTAATCAATATATATATATATATATTAAACTATATGTAATGTAAAATGCCATCCGTAGTGACAAACACAGACAATTATCACCTGACTCTTAAGTTCCCCTCAGTTCTACAGAGCATTTTAGCGTTTTTCAGCTCATTCTATTTGTTTTACAGCCCAAAACGTTAGTCACTATCATCAGTGTTACCAGCCACTCTTTTCAGCGAAGAAAAGCTCTGACAAACTCAGCTCACCTCAATACTGACCGACAGACCAAGTTAACGACTGGCTGGTGAACATAATGAATCGTTAACAGCTAAAGTGTCAGATATGTGCCTCGGGAGGTCGCGGTGACCAAAAAAGAGTTAAAAGGAGAATGAATACCGGGCTTACAGAAGATTAATCAGGTGGACGGTAACATGACTCCAAATTAATACTTATGTTGCTGTGTCCCCGCTGGATCTGTAAATATGTCAACATACGTCAAGCATGGATGTAAGGTTCGTAAGTGGGCCCAAAAAACAAAATCCATGCTGATTTAAATTGTTGTTATTCTGTCTGTTTTTAAGTGACAAATGGAGACCTTCAATAATAAACTGAACACCTACTTAGAGTCATGGATGGGTCCCAGAGGTAAGTCAAGTTTACATTGTCATCTTAGTTGCTGATATAAAATCTGTTGCTGTTTTCTTTAATGTCTGTGTCTACCATCATGTTGCAAATACTGTATTTACTGTAAAAGCTCAGCAGAGATCTCCGGTTAACAGAGAAGTGAAGGCAGTGAAAGTAAACGTTACCTAAAACCTTTGACCCAAGTCTTTCATTATACGCTGTACATATTGCATGGACTTGCATAAGAAGTCTTCAGGATTTTTCACCTTCTTGCTGCTTTCTACGAGTTGAGCAAACATTCCTCACTGTGTGCACTGCAGCTTCTTTTCACTTTTCAAGTTCATCTGCAGTTACCAATGAGGCCACCTTATCAGCTTTGAAAACTGGCCCTTTTTATTTTCCATCATATTTCAGATCAGCGTGTGCGGGGATGGCTGCTGCTCGACAACTACCCACCAACCTTTGCGCTCACAGTCATGTACCTTCTGATCGTGTGGATGGGGCCCAAGTACATGAGACACAGGCAGCCATATTCCTGCAGAGGTCTCCTTGTGCTCTACAATCTGGGCCTCACACTCTTGTCCTTCTACATGTTCTATGAGGTAAACAGACCGCTCCACACTGAGGGATGTGTTGAAGTAGGCCAAAGCAATCACTGCAATATCACACCACGGACAGATTATGAAAGAAAAAAGAGTAATCTGACCTGAATCCGAGCCGCGTCCTCATGGATGTTTAATTAAAGGAATGCTTTGACGTTTTGGAAAATGTACTTATTTGCTTCCTTGACAGATATGAGATCGATACCACTTGTGTGTTTACCTTAAAGCCATCAGCAAGTTAGCTAGGCTTACCATTAAGACTGGAAACAGGAGGAAACAGCTAGCATGGCTTTGTCCAAAGGTAACAAAATCATATCAGTACCTCTGAAGCTCACAAATAATTATGTTATATCTCATTTGTTAAGCCGTTCAAAGACCAACATTTTATATGCCTGCATTTCTAGGCTAGATGTTTTCTTATCAAGAGTTCCGTTCGATAAAATCGACGCCACTCTCATCTGACTGTTTCATTTTATTGCACTTTACAGTCTTTGAACTAAGCTAAGCTAACCGACTACTGGCTCCAGCTTCATATTTGACCTACAAACACGAGAGCGATATCGCTTCTTGTCATGAAAAAAAACAGTAAGCATATTTCTCAAAATGTCAAACTCTGCCTTTAAATTTGAAGCTAAAGTCAGGAGACAGCTGAGTCTAGCATAAGCACTGGATACAGGAGGAAACAGCTAGCCTGACTCTGTGCAGCACCTCTAAAGCTCACTGATTAACAGTATACCTTGTTATACACCTGCATCACACAATTTCTGTTGCTGCGGCATTATATTTAGCATGTAGTATGAGCGAGGTATCAATTTTCTCATGTAACTCTCAGCAAGAAATAAGCACATTTCACAAAAAAATGTTGTATGACTGATTAGATTCTGTAGCTACTGGCGTCTCTCACTGAAAGTAACCATTAGAGGCAGTGCTATCAGGGAGTGAGAGGGACACAGCTGGACGCTGACAGGCTCTTTGTTTCAGCCATCAAATCCCTCATATGCCCTCGTAGACATCAGCACAGCCCCCTATTGTTTGCTGGAAAACTGCTTTTGATAAACAGCAGACTAAATAACTGAAATTGATAGATGCACTGATGTTTACAGACATGGAATGTTTGGCAAGGTGGAACAGTCTGACCTGAATTTGCTGTTTAAGTCGTTGCAACACGGTGCCCAGACATCCCTTATCTTGTCGTATCTGTTATGTTGTGTACATGTGAACATCAGGAAGTCAGAACCAGACTAAGCGGTTTTGTGCACGTGTAAGTCTAAAGTATCTGTACTCTCCAGCTGGCAGAACAAGCTTCTTGTCTTTCTGTCTGCATTGCGTAAGGCCCCAGTGGACGTGTGATTCATTAAACCCTGCACTCTGACAATGCCCCGGCCATGGGGTGAACTTTTGGCAGTCCAAAATCAATACCACCTGCACAAAGAGCAGGGCATTTTTGTTCTAGTCAACTTTCCAGGACACAGTAGTCTGTCACATAATGATTGTGATTAATTTTGTTTATATATATAAGCTGACTAACGACGCTGGAAGTTTGAATTGAAATAATCAAGGAGGTATATCAACCTAGAGGGGGGCTAATGTCTGCGCACCCATGATAAAATACGATAGACAGTGGGCCAACATTGATTTGGCGAATCAGCATTATGCCACACCATCTACTTACAGTTGGATAATTACTACTTAAAGGGACATGACACAGATTTTACTCTCTCGCTCTCTCTCTCTCTCTCTCTCTCTCTCTCTCTCTCTCTCTCTCTCTCTCTCTCTCTCTCTCTCTCTCTCTCTCTCTCTCACACACACACACACACACACACAAATATATATACAGTATATATATATATGTATATAAATAAATAAACTTTACTTGCACATATATAGATTAGTTCACTTGTCACTACTATCAACACAGCTATATAATGTTTTTTGTGGATCTAACTAAGGATGCTAAAATCCTTGCTTTAATCAAGATAATTGGTTTCTCTTTGTCCAATACACACATCTGCTGACATGGTACATGTGATGTACTGTTTGTTTAGTGTTTTTAAATGTCAGAGAAATGCACACAGCACTTATTCAGAAACTTCCTTTAAACGAGCCGTTAGGACTTCTGTACATCTGTGATGTCACAACTATACTATATAAAGGTAGAAAGTGCTGATTCAGTGCCATTACAGTCATTCCCCGGCTGCAATGATGGTGCAGAGATGCCGAGAATGCAGACAGATGTTTAAGAAGTGAGACAGTGCAACTCCTGTATCTGTGTAACGTCACGTGTTTATCTCCACTGCCACAGTCCTGAGTGTGTTGATTCCAATGGGAGAAGAGATCATGAACACAGATAGTGACTAATTCTGAAGGACCATAGTCACTGAAGTAAATATTGGACCCATTTCCATGGGCTACACGTCTACCAAGCAATCATTTTTCAAACAAAGCAGGAAAATATATACTTTTGTTTGTGACCTTTTTCTGTCTCAGCAACAACTTATCGCATGAATTGCCAACACAGCTAACTAAGCTAACGTCAACTAACAAAAACGAAAATTTTTGAATGCTTAACAAGGCTGTTGGCTGTGTACATATTGGACCTTTTAAAGTTGTGTCATTTTATGCATGTTTTAATTGTGAATGGACCTGCAGAATAGAATAAGCTTGAAGCTAACGCAGGTACAACACATCAAGTGGTGACAGTTTTGTTTAATGTTTTACACGGTCCCTTATAAATAAATAGAATAAATAATTGAGTAGTCTGATGGGAAGTGTTGCACCATAGTTTTTTGAGCTAGGCTGAAGTTAGGGACTAAAAGTTATATATCTCTGCCTTTGCTGTATACATTTTACTGTATCCCTTATTTTTAAATTGGTCTTCCAAGTTCCCAAAAGTTTTGGATAAATCACTGCACTTTACAAAATATAGGGTTCATTTGTAGTCACTGCACAGGTATGCAGAGTTAGATTGTTACCATTGGGTATTTTAAATAGAAATTCCTGTATTTGCCTGTTTCTTAGTTTACCTTTGTATTAATTAGATTCCAGTACACTCTGTCATAACATCGTGCTCTTACATGACCTGAGGACCTTCATACATTATATCACACATTATATTTCAATAGCAAGTTGAGCTCTTGATGTTTTAACATTTGTTTATTACTTGTAGAAGAAAGTCATATTCTACATCATATCAGTGGACTTTTACTTTTAAATTGCATTCTTGACCTGCAGTGTCTGTGTGTGTAACCTATTTATTCAGGGATTTGGAAAAGTTATCCATTCATCATTCATCTTAGTGGCTTTTTTCTTCTTCAGCTTGTTACTGCTGTGTGGCACGGTGGCTACAATTTCTACTGCCAGGACACTCACAGTGCACAGGAGGTGGATAATAGGGTGAGTCAGTCTGATTTACAACAGCTTGTTTATTGCTGGGTATTTTGTTTTTATTTGTTCACTTTTGACATCATGACTAATACAGAGTTATTTATTTCCCACTCTGTTTCTTGATATTTTAAACAGTGCAGTTAAAGTATGAATGCCTATTGTAGGACAGCTAGAACAAATATAATATTAAGCACAATGTGTGCTTTCTCTTTGCTCTGATTTCTGTGGGTGGGAACCTGTAAATCCCAGTGGATAAACTGTAGAGACAGGGAGTCAATTTAATCCGACTTGTGTCATCATGATGACTCTCTTCAGTTTCCGTATACCGAGCTCTGCAGTAGAGGTAAAACAAGGCCCCCAGTGAAATGTGCACAGCTTTGCAGCTCTGCAGTGATTAATAAAAAAGTTGTACCACTGTGTCATTGCTACAGATAGTGAAATTGCTTTATGAGTCATCCTGACCTTTCAAGGGCCTTCGGGACAGACATCCTCTTATCACCTTGTATGAGAAATAGTGTGTGCATGGATTTTGGAAGAACTTTTGAACTGTATGATGTATACAGGCAGTCGTTCTTGTGTTTTAACCATTGCTTTGTGTCGCTACGTCTCCTCTCAGATCATAAACGTCCTGTGGTGGTACTATTTCTCCAAACTCATTGAGTTCATGGACACCTTTTTCTTCATACTACGAAAGAATAATCACCAGATCACGTTTCTTCACATCTACCACCACGCTAGCATGCTCAACATCTGGTGGTTTGTTATGAACTGGGTACCCTGCGGCCATTGTGAGTGTTTTTACACAACTTCACCCTCCAGTGACTCAAATCACTCCAGTAACCACATTTACTGTTTGGCCCCATAGTGAGCTAAATAATTCAAGTGCTCTAATGTTAAACCCATCAGCAGTGAAAACCGCCTGTTTTCCCCACAAAGATTTAAAGGACACTAAGTGACACTTACACGTTTCTCTTTTGTCAGATGTTCACTAGATTGTTTCTGTATTACTTTACTGTAATTGGCTTCTATTGATATTACATGAACTTTGTAGGAATGTTTCCGAACAGAGTGGACTAATGAAACGTTAGTTATTCCCTATATGATCATCGCTTCATGCAGCAGATGAATAATTTCCTGTGTCTCTCCTATGTGTTTCTTCAGCGTACTTCGGCGCCTCCCTAAACAGCTTCGTCCACGTTGTGATGTATTCTTATTATGGCCTTTCAGCCATCCCAGCCATTCGGCCGTACCTTTGGTGGAAGAAGTACATCACACAGTTCCAGCTGGTGGGTTCATCCTGTAGTTTCTTCCTGGTGGTAGAAGAAGGGTTTAGATATTTTACTTGAACGTCCCAGATAATAAGGAATATTTCCATGTCTTTTTTAAAAAACAAAGCAGGTCGATGTGCTATATAAACACTGTAAAAGTATCAAAATCTCCATCCACAGAGAAATGCACACAGCCCGTATTCAGAAACTGAGCCTTTAAACGAGCCGTCAGGACTTCTGTACGGTTGTGATGTCAAAACTATACTATATAAAGTGTTAAAGTTATTCTATTACAGACTGCTGTGACAGTCAGTCTCAGGCTGCAATGAGGGTGCAGACACACAGAGAGCGCAGATGCGGAAGACCTGGATACACCTAAAAATCTTATTTTGTTAAAAGAAGTGCAGTAACAATACTGTATTTAACCAGTATTTACTTTTACATCAAATTTGTTTAAATATGCTCTCAAAAGGAGAGTATGTAGCTTGAAATGAGAAAGACTGAGTAAGGTTTCTGCACAAGAACAAGAATAATTGATTTTGTGCTCTGAATAATGTATTATATTTAAGATACAGATAATAAGTTTTTAATGAAAAAGATGAAACACTAACTCATAACTTTTTATAAAGTAGCATTAAATAGAGGCAGCCAAGTACAAGTATGTCAAAATTGTACTTACTGTAAGTACTTTCCCCAGTTTGCTTCTCAAAATCCAAGGGTATAAAACAAAGTTCAATGTATTTTTAGTCTTTGTCCTTTGTCCTTGAATGTGATGGTTGTTGTATTCACTTTACAGTATATTGTGGAGCTGATGTTGCTGTTGGATGTAGGAAATGTTACTGGACTATTTTCTGCAGCACTCTCTTTAACTTTAATACAGTGCTGACACCTTTCCTGTCCATTAACAGATATTTTAGGCCCCAAATCAATATGTTTCTATAGGCTCTCAATGTCACCTTCTCACTCTAGTATATGTCTGCATGCGTGTGTCATGTTTCCTCCACAGATCCAGTTCTTTTTAACCATGTCCCAGACACTGTGTGCGGTCATATGGCCATGTGACTTCCCAAAGGGATGGCTGTACTTCCAAATAAGTTACATGGTCACGCTCATTTTCCTTTTCTCAAACTTCTACATTCAGGTCAGTTGTTTTTTGTTGTTGTTTGTTTTGTTTATTAATCAGTTAATTAAAGGATAAGTCTGGTGTTATATTATATTACCGTCAACAAATCCCATATAAAAAAGACCAAAACTAACGTTGACTCGATCTCATTAACAAATATTGTCAGTGTTTAGCTAAAGCTAGGATCTGGCAGACATATGTGCCAGAGCAAATGAAACATGAGTTCAGCAAATCTGACTGGTTCCCAGGCTAAAAGTACCCAGCCTACACCTAAGCATTTTTTTTCAATCAAACGTTTGTGACCTTAAAGATATACATCTTCAGTAAGAAAACAACAGGATTGGAGCTGAACGTATTGACTTACAAAGTATTCTATTGTTGGTTTTAGTATTTTCAGGAGATTTGTTGACTGTAAGAAAAACAGAATAGAGCCATATATTATGAATAAAGCTGCATATTTGTGTTTGTTGAACTTGTTCTGTTGCTGTTAGCAAGTTTTTTTTTCTTTAACACCACAAAAACACAAGTTATTGATAAGTGAGCCCTTACATTTGTGTTGTTAAAGGACTGGGATCAAGCTATGTACTGATCAGGACATTTAACTTTAAACATACTATCAAACCGTATTAATGGACATTTGTGTTTCAGTCATTACAACTAATTATGAAGTGACCTTATTTAATTTCAAAAATGACAGAATGTGTAATAATAATATGCTATCTCTGCCCCTCTTTGAAGACTTACAAGAAGCACAGTGGTTCTCTAAAGAAGGAGCACCAGAATGGCTCTGCTGTATCAACAAATGGACATGCAAATGGGACGACATCCATGGAGCGCACTGCACACAAGAAACTGAGGGTGGATTGACTTTTTTATAAAACACCACCTAAGTCTCACTGTAGCGTGTTAGCTAATGCTGCTATAGGAGGTATATGTATCTTCTTCTCTAGAATAGTTTAGCACTCACTTGAGATGAAATAAGCCATAGCCACATGTATCCAGAGACTTTCCATGTTTTTGCACACGTTCCTACTCATGGTATTGAAGTACCACATTAACGAGTATTGCTTCACCCGCCCTCTAGAGGAAATTCACTCCAATGCAAAAAAAAAAATTCCTTCTTTTTGTTTTTTTTTACCAGCAAACAAACACACAAAGATGCTTTGCACACAAAAGGTCCAAAGATGAAAGCTCCAGTGAACGTGTTGGCAGCAGAAGGTTTCATCACACTCGATGACGTCTCTTTTTCAACAACATAAGGGGCAATAAATAACACAGTGCTTACTATGGTCCTTAATGTGTAACTAGAGCCTGCATACTCCTGTCTTTGCTGTTGCATAATTCTGAATTTTGCCCTGTGTAATACTGTCACACATTTCTATTGACAGGTTGTAACAGCAGACGTTTTGCTGTATATTTGGAGAGCAGGGTCTCCAGTTTGGAATATTTAGCCATCTAACCAAAGCATAACCACAGCATAGTCCACTGCATATGCTAGGACTCATAAACCAGTTTAAGATACAATGTTAGAGGGCAGTAGTGGTGTTTTATGAGCACAGTTTAAACTCAATTCTCCAGTTAACATCCCTCATGCTATAGAAATCTGTTTGTCTCCTCTCATGTTGTGCTATAATATCTACTGAAGCTTTACCCAGTAACTGCAATTAGAATATAATATAATAATAGAACTTGAAATCATGTAAATGAATAAGACAGCATCCATTAGGTCAGTTATCAATAAGTAGTGCAGCTGTTTATTAATTTAACTATTTAGGTATCAAGTGAATATTATCATACTGTATAATTCAGTGCTAAACACTTTAAGTCAGATAAATTTTACTATGTAGCTCAGAATTAAAGCTCATTATTGACCTTGGAAACAGCAGTTGAAAAACAGATCTCATCACAAGGTCCATTTGGTAGATGCACTTTCGATTGTCACATGATCTTCCTCAACGCATGGATTTTGCCCAGTTGCTCATAAAAAAATGCCATGACATGACGGCTGGGTAAACCCCATCAACTGAAGAAGATTGTGATATGAGCAAAAGCTCCAACAGCTGCATAATTAAAGGGACATTGAGATGGAATTGTTTTGTCAATAACTTTTAGTTTGTTTTTTTGAGACTTTACATAAATAGGGTGCCTTCTGGACCAGTTGATTTGGTTTCTAATGTAGCATCATCTTTCAACTTCCAGTTCAAATCCCGTGCCTGACTCTTTGTGTTTCTGTTTTTGAAAATATCAAACGTCCTAAATTATCAATTCTGACAACACGCATACTAAACGCAACAATGTTGTACATCCTGCTCACTTTCTTGCTGAGTTAGAAGATCAATACAATAATGTCTGTATGAAAGATACAATCAGCAGTTGCTTAGCTTAGCTTTACTTAGCTTAGCATAAAAACTGGAAACAGGGAAAAAGCTAGCTTGAATCTGGCCAAGGGTAAAAAAAAAAAAAAGAAAAATCCATCCACTGTTCATGACTTTTCATTTTTGTTACCTTTGGACAGAGCCAGGCTAACTGTTTCCTCCCGTTTCCAGTCTTTATGCTAAGCTAAGATAAGCTAACCGGCTATAATTTTTTTGCATACAGATAGAGGGAGTATCAATCTTTCTGTCTATCTCTCAGCAATAAAGTAAACAAGAATATTTCCCAAAATGTTAAACTAGTCCTCAAACATTTTCCCAAAAAACTGCTACTCATTTAACCATATTAACGTGTTGTTTTTTTTTTTTAAAGTGAAAACAAAAAGTCCTTACATAAGAATGAAGTATTTGTTTTGAGGAGAAAGAAGGTAGTGATTCAACTATTTATTCCTTTTTGTTCCTTATGTTTAAGTTTTCTTATTGCCAGGGGCCTACACAGTAAATGCTGGTACAGAAAACGATGGTACAGTGGTGTTTGAATTATGAAGTCTGTTAATATGGTACTCTCGCTATATGGAGCACATGCTGCGCTGCTTTACCATGCTAAATCAATTTAACGAGGTACTGTATGGCCTTAACCACTGAATGAGCATGACACGTAGCTCAAATGTATACAGTAGGTGACCTAGATTCATGTTCACTGCATCAGAAATTATGTTAAATTCTGGATAATAGACAATGGCCACATTGTGTCTGTATGACGCTGAATCTAGTCCGCAAATATCTAACGATAAGAGAAAACTGTTTAACATACATGAGCCATATCTACTCAGAAATTGAATAATAGTTTAATTATTTCCAGCTAAATGCTATCCCTGTTACAGTTCCTCCTTTGTACGCGGTGATAGCACTGAAGTTGGCCAGGTTTATATATGTAAGGGCTGGATTAATGATGATTAATGATTAGCATGAATCTACACAACAATTGGCCAAAGACGCATATAGGTATGTGATGATACATACATTTTTCAGACTGTTAAAATAGATATATTTTCTGAAATCTGTGGTAAATCTGGGTTAACATGTTGTGACTCATGCTTTACACACTGTAACATTAAAAACAAACTGAGATTGTACACCTACTCGTTTTCTTTCCTTGAAAATGATATACATATATTTATATATATATATAATTTTTAATATATATTACTAATTTACAGACGTTTTTTAATTAAATAAATATAATTAAACAACTTTAATTCACGAAATGAAGTGGATAAAATGATAAACCGTCACTTTATTCAAAATCTGTTCTGTACTCTACCGCAACCCATATAAATAATGCTATTTGATGTGATGAGTTACGTTTGTAAAGCCAATTCCAACTTCTATTTTTTAAGGTAAGTCTTAATAAATATTAAGTGTATATAGTGGGTGAGTGAGAAAAGTAAGTTTTATTCCTTTTTATATCCAAAGGTTGTTGGCAATAAACAAATCAGATATAATACAGGGTGTACTGTAATGAAGGAAAACTTAGACGAGGATTTTCAGCCTTTCAATCATCAGTTATTTTTTATAATGTTGGTTTGTTTTTTGGCTGGCAATCATTTTACTTCATAGAAATTGAAGTAGCCCCTTAAAATGACACGTACACTTTATTAAATTAAATAAAAACACTAATGTGTTTGAACTCCGTCTGTTTTACGTTATCCCCTTATCTTGGTCCTCATAGAAGTGCTCTCAGTTGAGTAAGTGAGGATGTTGTGAGCAAACGTGTCAAAACCCGCTCAGCTTTCTCAGTTACTCATGAAGAAAATACTTTGTGTGTTTTGTCAGACCTGATTTCATCTCCCAACTGAGCTTTGTAATGAGAAGGAATGTATGTTTGGCAATCTTGGTTATAATTGTCCAAACCTGACTGTAAAGGGAAATAAGTGTACCTGATGTGGATCAGGTTTAGTGAATTGAGTTTGATATATAAGAGGCTAAGGGTGCAGGGAGTTACTGGGTGACAGAAGACAAGATACAAGCAACAAGAAATTTTCCTAAAGATGTTTTCTTAGAAAGCCGACCTCTCCTGTCAGCTGCTCTGATAGTTTGGCGATTTGTGTTCCTCTGCTGTCAAATGTCTAGCCAGAGACACAGTACCCCACCTTTACTATAAGTCCTTTCCACTCAAGTGGTATCTGAACCCCTGTCCCTCCTCATCACTGAGCAGTCTTGGTGCACTGGTATGCTGTGTCACAAACAGCTTGTATTTGACAGGAGGACAGAGCAATCGTTTGTGTGGCTTTGGTGGCGTGCCTGCTGGCCAGCCACTATGCAAACAATGCCTTACTCACTGATTTTTCAGAGGCTATGGCCTGAGGGAGAGAGAGAGGGCGGGGGGCGATGGTGTCGAGGTTCTACCCTGAGAACAGCAGTAGGGACAGCCTATTCCTGTTTTATTTATTTCTATGTAAATGGTTTGTTGGAGAACTCCTAATGTCTCTTTAGGACCGCATATATCAGGCTTTAAGTGTAAAGCAGCGATAAAACCGTGTGAAATTCAACAGTCCATTAAGGAAAGGGACTCAAGGACCTATTTGTCCCTATAGATATAGAGTATATGATTGTCCCCATGAGGTTGCCAGGTAACCAGCAGAGACTCTAGGATGTGACTGTGCCTGAACAAGAAATAGTCCGGCACAAAATTTTATGTAAAACATATAAATTAGTATATTTTAGAGGTTCTGGTAGGCAGATCTTGTTCCTCTTGTTAAGATGAGGAAAATTCACCAAACGAGTATGACAGAGTCAAAGTAAAAAGGGACTTAAAGTACCGGTAAACAAGATTGTTGTTTTCTCTCTGTAAAAACACATTTTCATTGTCCGAATTGTCTCCTTTTCTATTAAAAACAGACTATAGTTTAGTATTTAAAAAAAAAAAAAAAAAAACTGCAATAAAGTCGAGTCACAATTTCTTTCAGCCTAATCCAATACAACTTTACCATTTATTATTATTTTTCCCTCTGCAAATCCTGTTTGATCGGTCAGTGCTTGGTTCCCAGAAAATGTAATATGTGGATTATACCTGTGTGTCCTCAGCAAGACAAACGATGAACTGCAGAAGTCTGGAATCATAGGATTTCTATCATTGTACTATGCTGTATCATTTGTGCTATAGCCAAGAGTACATGAAGAAGTGTTTGATAAATCTGGTTACACATCATTACCCTGAGGTTGTTTTGTAACATTTACCCAACTCCTTTCTTTGTAGTATTTCTATAGAAACTATAGAAGCATATTATGTTCACCATTGTTTATTTGAGGGAAAAAAGTGCACCTTGAAACAAACACAGTAAGAACATTCATTGCTTTTAACAGGTGGGAAAGGTTGCTAATTATTTTAGCTCTCAGCACATAATCATAATTTCTGAAATCAGAAAATAAGTAGATTTCTATTATGTCAACCTGAAACAAAGTGTTCACACGTGGGAAACATGAGGGTTCATATATATATATTAACACTGTAATCCAGCTGCAGCCCAAATTAAACAAGCTGAGAAGTGTGCATTGTTAAACTGGTGGATGAACTTTTGCTGTGGTGCTGTGTGATCACGTGCAGGTGTCCAGCCCGCTTACAGAGGCTCCTGGGAGAAAGCAGTGTAACTCTTCACACGTACAAAGAAGAAGGGTGTGTACATGCTGTCCAGGTCAAACGCTGTGATCACCGTTTCCCCGCTCAGCCTAAAAAACAGAATTAATGTAAATTTTAAAAACCAATGTGTAGATGTTTTTTTTTGTATTCCACTGATATTGGTACTCGTGTCTCTTACTTGTAAGTGATGTGGCAGGAGTGATGGATCCACACCAGCTTACTGAAGCTCTGACGCCCCCCAAGGGACAGTTGCAGTCCCACATGGAAGCTGTGTTCAGCCTCCGGAGGGGGGTTCCGCCTGCAGAACCGATTCTTTTGAAACTCGGCTACTTTCTGTTAACAAACACAACAGTTCACAAGCTGAGCCATAAACTGGTTAACTGTGTTACTTTCTTCTTGGAAATTATGAATCTACAGTGCAGGTTAGTGTTCATGTGTAAGTAGCCTGTAACCATGGCAGTACTAGCTAAGGAGCAGTGCAACAATTCACATTTAAATTTCGCTAACACTACTTGATGCACATTGAGTCTACACCTGTCGTATGATAGCGCTGTATAAATGAACTTGATATGATAAGTTGTTTCACATAATCTTCGACATTCACCTAAAAAACACCACATATACTGAATATATTGCCGTTACAGTACAAAAGTATGATGAGAATACTGTAAATCAGTTTTTTGAAGTTCAGAGGAACTTTTTAAATTTCTGAAAGTAAAAGGATGCAGCAGTGTGGTGATGTAACAGAAAATAATATAACTACTAACTGCTCGCTGGTTTTTGATCAATGTAACATTACTTTGAATAGTAATGAGCAATGTGAAAGTATGTAAGCTTTGACAAGCCCAAGCCAGGTGTAGGTATGTAAAACATTTTAAATTATTAATAAGGAGATAAAGTACGGAAGCCCATTTCTGCCATTAAAAATAAAAACGAAATGCTTAAAAAAAAAAATTATTTGTTACTTTTAATCATTTTTTCTTTTCCTGAGGGAAAAAAGTAAGTAGCTAAGTGATTCATTTGTATTTAAACTATTCATTCCTAAATGCCTGTCAAACCAAATGATTAAATAGTGTGTTCTCGTTTTAGTGCGAGCTACAGCTGAAAAGAGTCTGGTGTTTTATCTCTGAAATATATTCTTACCTCCTCCCTTCTCTTGCAGACAACAGCAAAAACTTTGGTTTGATTGTCTGTCTCCTGAGACAGACGGAAATGACCAAGCAGGACAGAATCCATTCTGTAAAAAGAAACCATTCAAACAATAACAAAAAGTGCTGCTAATCCATTGGATACATTTATTTTTTATTTTATTCATTCTGAGTATGTAGAAAAGCAAAAAGGTGTACCTGATGTTCTTAGTACGCAAGCGAGGAACAACGGACAGAGGGTCCTCAGGGGTGGTCAGCATGACCACGTGGCCATCAGGGAAGAACCGGAGGTACCTGGGACAACAATGTCAACACAGCTGTTATATCTATACAATTCACAACCAAAAAAAGTATGATCAAAGTCAAACATCCACCTGTAGTACTCAACGTGATGCCAAGCCCTGTAAAATCCATCCAGAGATTCCTCTCCTTGACGAATGTATGATGTCTTGCTGATATACACACCTGTGAAAATAATGAGTTCAACATAATCATGTCCATTCATTGCACGTTCAGTGTAGTCATTATCGGAAACTGATTCAAACTGGCTGCCTCATTTGACAGTTTTAACTTGTTTAAAAGATCTGTCTAATACTAGTTTTAGTCAAATTTGAGACATTTGGCTTACGAACTGGTGTTTTGCGTGTAACAATAATTGTAAAGCTTGCATCTGACATTTTGTTTTTACAAATAATTCATCAAACCCACATGTGAACATGTATGATTCTCCAACACACAACAGAGCCAGCGCACTGGAAGCAGCAATTTCTCACTACATTTTGCGTTTCCCAGTATTGAAAACAAGAACAAGCCTAGGGGTACCACATTTTATAAGTTGGCACATTTTCACATTTCTGCTTTTACTCATTTATATGCTCCAGCTGCTCCAAGCCCCCACCACAGTGACCTCCTGCTTGATCCAATAAGGAAGTGCCAAAATCGCAGTTCTCTGAGTGGCCACTAGGCGCAGGTTTCATTATAAAGCAGTTTCTCATTGACCCCCATGTTGAATAGGACGGTTTCACTGCATAATTAAACCTATTTAAGGCCTGGTACAGAAACACATTCTAGTCTGTATGTTTAGGTCATATATCCATGACGACAATGAGGGGGGTGAATTTTTTTGATTCAGGCTTGTTTTTATTTTATTGGAGGTTAAAGTTTATGAATAATTAGGGGCGCAGCCTCTTGAGTGACAGTTAACCGCTGGCCCTCACTTCGCCTCGGAGGTATACGTCAGCCAGATGGACGTATCTCCCTCCCCCCAACGTCACATCAATGCCCTTTTATGTTAAGAGGAATGAGGCGGAGTCAAAGTCTGACAAGATGGCGACTCCCATAGGCGAGGACGATTGGATCAAGTCCTTAATGTAGAGGCCACATCTATTTTTTATACAGTCTATGAGCTGCTCCAATGACATTGCTGTAGATCTTCTCTCCAGGGGGCACCAATGTCCTGCGTGTTAAGAGCAGGTATGTCTCAAAGTGTTTTGCTGCAAACTGTTTGATTGACTTATACGGGTTGGGCAATTTAAGATATCACTACGGGTCTCAAACTATGACACACTATCCCTAATTTGTAACTAATAAAAAACTTAATTACCATCAAAACGCACACGAGGCCTTTGCAGAAACATCTCCCTCCAGGACTTGAAGGGTACGAGTTTGGTGCAGTTCCGTCCCCACACTTTTAAACAGGCTGAATGCCAAATCTCAGGGTCCCTAGAGAGAAATAAAAAGTGAAAAAACATAAAGATACCTAAAACCTTGCACATAGAACTGTCTTTATTTCCTTTATCTATTGTGCAGCAACAATGTGAGATCTCTTATTACCAATTTTGTGAGGCAAAAAGCTGTCCCACAACTGACCTTGCACAAATGTAAAACCCACGGCAAACCAGAGAGAGCTGCTCCAAGGCTCGCATGTCCAGATCACTGGACACAACCCAACGAAATATGTACATCAGGATTTCCCGCGGCAAGTCTGCAGTAGAATAAAACATTACACAAATTAGCTACAATGAGTAAAAGTTAAAAAAAATACTTTCTACGCGTTTACAATCTAAAAGAAACAACAGATTTTTACTTGAAATGTGCATCCGAGTCATATCCAACTCAGGAGTGCAGATCTTTGGAAAGGAGCTTTCCAGAGTGAGCTCCTGCTCAAAGTAGGCAAGGAGATCCTCAATCTCACCGTCAACATCACTGGCCTCCATGCTGCAATGAAAACACATGTTCACTTTTAGAGAATATCCCTTTCTCACAAACAAGCCTGCACGCATTATTCACCTTTCAGACATTAGCAAGGAATTGTTTGCTCCAAACATCATCAATCCTGGCTCCATGACCAGCTCACAATTGTTTCTCCACTAATTTTAACTACTAATACAATTACCCTTTAGTTAATTGGGCAGATAATTATACATTTTATTCTATAAATTTAGCTGGCAGATACTTTACTTTGATTACAGAGCCATAGATGCTGAATTACCCTTTTCATGAGGGGATCGAGAAATAATCTGTTAGCTGTCTGCCATGTAGACTCTAATTTAAAAATGTTGCAACAAGCATGTTTTAGTGTCTTAAAAACACACACTAACTCTATAATAAACATATGAATTTTAAGGAAGTTCATATAGTCAAAAAGTTTAGTCTTAAACTGTAATTTCTTTTTTAAGAGTTTATAATTTCAAAAAACGACCTTACTCAGCATGCTGAAACATCTCAGATTTTGTAATATTCGAAAATAAAGAGCAGCTTACTATTTTCCTCCAACTAGGTCTGCATCAGGACGACTGTAGTTGATTTTAAACTCAATGTCAGGCACAAGTTGCATAGCCATGCGATAGAACTTGATAGCTGCAAGTACAGAAAGATGTCGAATGACACATTAACAAGAAGATCAAAAACAATGCAATCATCCGCGTTTCATGATTAAATTTGATATAAGGTAACATTTGCTCACTCTGTATTAACTATGGCATTTCTGTTAGTCCTAAAACAATTTTTTGTGTGTGACCGAGCTAACGTTTCATTCCTTTTGATCACCATCTATCCAACGTGCATACCCTCATAGACGGCTCCATTCTGCTCTTCCTGAACAGCTCTCAGGAACAGCTCTGTGGCCTGAGGGGAGAGGACTCGGGTCAGTCGCTCAACAGCAGTGCACATTTCAGCAAAAGCCCTCTGCGACACATCTAAGAACATGACTTACTTTCTCCTCCCGGGCAATATCTTGTGACCTCTTCAGGCCTTTAGCTCGCAGCAGTCGGCCACTTATTCCACTGTCTCCAGAGCTCGGTTTGAGTTCAGACATCCATTGAGCTCTGAACACATTTAGCTCCACCTGCAATTCAAGGACAAAGTTATTAAGTGCCAAAAAAAAAAAGTCCTGAGCTCCTTTGTTTTCAGTAGTATTATAATCGCCAGACTTATCCAGAACTATTTCTGAATAGGAACTATTTGAAATGGAGTACAAACTTCCATACAGCTGCCGAAATTAAAATAATTCTTCATTTGACCTTTTACCTGAACAAATCACAAAACCTAAAACATCAGGGGAAAAGGCTGATTTTTTATTTTAACATGAGTTAGGTGGGTTTCTTGTACTTGATTAATATGCTTTGGCTCAGAATTCCGTAAAACAAAGTAGTGAGAAAAGACCAAGCTACCAGTTGTGGAAACGGTGACAGGTACAGTGTGAGTTGAGACTACAAGTATCTATGTAATGATACACACGCTATATTTGCACTGCATGTGACCAGCTCATATGACACTTTCACCTAATGTGATTACTGAACTGAGTGAGTGAATCTAGCTGGCTCTTACATGGTTTTATAAGACAGCACCATGTTAACAGTTTACTAGAATGGAAACAAATTAGAAGAACAGGCAAGAGTCAAATAAGAAAACAGCAAAACAGAGCAAGAAATGCCGCTCTCACAACCTGACAGGTTTAGAGATTGGTGTAGTTTCCAGTAACAAGGTCCATAATTTGATAAAAATTTGAAAATTAGATGCTAATCATCATCGACTGTATATCTATAGATTTGTCACCTGAAGGTTTGGGTCATCTGAACCTTCATCCTTAATCATACTTCCCACATCTGTATTTTCTTCAGTCTGTACAAGGAAGAAGAGAAGAATTACAAATTAAATTCATAACAGTGGCTGTTTGTCTTCAGGAGCTGTTACTACTGCGTTGGTTGTGGATTTGTTTAGTTTTTGGGTGTGCAGGTTCTAGCAGGTGACATCCGCCTATACTGTTATTTGATCCTCCCCCACCCAGAAGTTTACCTAATGTTATGGAAAAATGTGACAGTACCAAACCAACAAGGTCGAAACATCGATGAGTAAATCAGCTCTCATTCTCATTCAGACTTAAATTGTTTTTGTTATTCATCAAGGTGAAAAGCAAAACATTTACTTGTTCCAACTTCTCAAATGAAAGGATTTGCTTTATTGGGTTTGTTTAATATCATTGTAAATAAAAAAGTGGGCCAATAAATCTACCAGGTATTTCCTTATTGCGCATACATATCATTATCAGTGTGAATGTTGGCCAATAGGTAACATGAAATTGCAGGACAGAAATGCAGATCTAGGTTTGAGGCTATTTAGAAACAGTATCCCTGTTAAAGTTTGTCCCCCAGAGACAACTGTTGCATGTGCTACTTACATGTATCTTAGTCAAAATTATTAAAAATTAAGAAATGTAAGAGATGTACCTCAACATTAATATTACATTTCAGAAAACTATTGGCTGATGTTTAATTGAACTGTTTGTTAGACAAAACAAGCAATTTAAAGACATTTCTTTGGACTATGAGGAATTTAAACTGTGCCATTTTTAGTAACTGTGACACCACTTAGTCTGAGTCTGAGTGGTCTTTTTTGACACCACTCGAGGGTCTTTTTTACCAGGGCATGTCCATGTGGCCGCCATGAATCTACTCAGCATTAAATATGACTTAACATTCAGAGGCTGATAGGTCTAAAAATCTTAAAGGGTAAAGGAAAAACATAGATGAAATTGATGACATTTGTAACAATTCCTGACTTGTGTGACGGGCTGAGGGGCTGGGACATGCCTGCCAGGTGGCTCCACCTACTCCCAAAAACAGTATTGGGAGTTAGTGTTCAATCTCCTCATCGTGGGAGAATAAAGGATATTTATTGAAGATAAGATAAAACTTTATTGATCCCCAGCAGAGAAATGATGGAACAGATTAACAATAATTAGTACATAAACTAAAATACAATGTGATAAAAACACACTATACACAGATACAGTACAAGGTAAAGTGAGTGGTGTTGATCAAGTGACAGCGTTGGGATTAGTAGCAACCGAGTAACAGCAGTGCCAACTAAACCAGTAAAACCAGGGCTTGTTAATAACAAATCTATGAATCAGATGCATTTTTGGGTGGGATAAAGTCTGCAGTTGAGCCAATCTCTATGCAAGAGTAAAACACAGAACATGCCTGCTTGTGTGGTTTTGTGTAGACTGAGATGTACACTCATTATCAGGGTACCCAACTTCACTACATACTACGTTCATGTAGTGTATGTGTGCTTATTTTTAACCTCCTCATGCACATTTCATAAGGCCAATTGTCAGGATAGTAAATTAAAGCTAAAATAGTTTCGTTAAAACCTTCTGTTTATACTGGACTCTTTTATGGAACACTATTCCCTGCTGTTCGTTAATTATTATTAATTACATCACATTTTGTTTTGTTGGCTGCATTAATAGGCATTGTTTTAGTTGTCCTTAACATCTTTCTGTGATGCTTATCATTTTACATTTCATTGTATCCCAATATATGTGCATGTGACGAATAAAGATCAGTTTATTCTTCCATTATTTCTTCACTGACATACAGTACAAACCTGTCACACTTGGCAAAACCACACGTGCGGTTAGTTGTGCGGAAATCAATCCCAAATATTCAGCGGAGGAAACTTACATAATTAATTGGATCAATATCTTAGCAAAATATTATATCCACTAAATGATTTGACCACCATGGGAAAATTAAAGCTCAAAAACTAGATTATTTAGTCATTTCAAATTCAGATTAACGCACACACATGCACAAACACACACAGTGGAGATGTCCCCTGGAGCGGTTTCTGTTTAGATTAGAATTTTTTGTTGCCTAATGTGTTTCCCATGTTGCCCCTTGTTGAATGTTTAAAAAAAATGTAGTAAGATAAAGAATACTTCATTTTGTACCTGCATGTAACAGTACTACAATGAAGCGATTAAAAAAAAAAATCATGTTTAGGCATCCATACTCTGGAACATGTGAGAAAATAAATGTTTATAATCTTTTCAATTTAAAAAAAAAGTTGTTGGGGAAATAACGCCAAGAAAAAAGTGCATGGATTAATCATCTCGTGCAAACCAAATTGCGCATGTTCGGAAAACCTGTTTATGAAACACGACTAAGATACTGAACTAAGCGTTAACGTTAAATAAGGTTAATAAAAAACAACACACCCCTTCCAGGGTAGTGCTAACGTTACCTCAATGGACGATAAGGCGAATTCATATACTTGTTAAGATAACGTCACTGCAGTATTTCGTTCATTTATAAGTAGAGCGCTAAACGATGTTCACAAACATGTAAGTGTATGAAGTTAATCCTGCAGAGACACGTCGACTGAACCTCGGCTACAGGAGTCCAGTTGACGTTAGCTACGTTAGCTCGAGCTAGCTGGCTAACACGCTTCTTCCTGCATACCCATTAATAACAGTGACCCACCATGGCAGCTTGGCTTAGAAGGTCTTCGTTTTATATCGTCACAAGCGGTAAACACTAGTGTTTACAGTTCACGGTCGGAGAAACGGACAACACAACGGACATATTTACGAGCTCGCAGAAACGCAGCCATTCCGCTGAGTGGCCCGTCAGTGACACAGGAAGTCAGGGAGTGTGGCGAAGTTGGAAAACAGACGAGAGACGAGCAGGCGGAGATACGGAGGACCAACAGTGACTTCTTCATCAGTGAATACATAAATAAATATTGATAATGTATGAATGAACTAAACTCTGTTAGGAATAACCTACATAAATAGATAATAATAATAATAATAATAATAATAGTATATCTGGGAAATAAATAAAAGTAAAGGTTGAATATGTAGAATAAGAAGAATAAAAGTTATATATATATTTTTTTTAAATAAATACATCCATTTTGTGAGGTTTCAAAACACTAAATTTCAGAGGCCCCCGAGGGCTGACAAACTTTTACTTACGGCAGTAACAATGTGCAATCCTTTAGTTTTTGTTTTTGTTTTTCTTACTGCTGTTGCAAGTGTCATGCTTGATTCAGTTTAGACAAACCTATAATGGTGTTGAGCGCTTTTTGCCCCAACAGACTCTAGAATCGCCTTTGCGTTGGAGATATGGATGCAGCAATTTATTTCATCTTGTGTTTTTTACCGTTGCTTATGGCTGTGATTTAGATGAAAATGTTGAACATGTAATTATGAAGTGCGGCCAAAAATGATTTGGAAAGGATCATCTTCATGATAAGATTTATGAATTAGAACTGGGATGAGATCCGGAAGGATTTTTAGGGATGAGTGATAAACAAGGGCATAGGGCGATCTTTGGTGTTCCTAAAGAGTCGGGGTAGGATCATAGAATATAAAATATAATGTTTTTTTTCTCTCTCAATTATTATTGTTATTGTTATAAATTTTTCTTTATTTATTTAAAGAAAAACTAGAAAAGCAGGGTTGGTAGAGTCCCTTTAGAATAACCATCAAGTTAACTGGCCTCCATCTGACATCAACTGTGGTGTTTTTGATTACTTCAGAATAAAATCAGCTGTTCCTTGAGGATTCCACTCCTAGGTGTGCATGGTAACACAAATAATTCACCATGGCTGGAAAGATGCTTTCAAAAGAGCTCCGGGATAAAGTTGTGGATAGGCACAAGTTAGAAGAAGGATATAAAGTGTATAAATAAAGTGACTATTTCAAAAGGGTATCATAACTTTCTATAGGTACTATATAAAGTCATGATACCCTTTTGAAAGAGTCCATTTTTTGTTTTACAGCCTGAAATGATAATACATAAAAAATATATTCTAGTGTGATTTACACATTTTGTCTTACAACATTAAAGTGAAATTGTTTTTTTTCCAAATTTCTGAAAATTGATTAGAAAGAATGAAAAACTAGAATAGCGGGGTTGGAAAAGTGATGAGTCCCCAGATTAAACACTGTGTGGAGGCACATTTTGCTTTTGTTACTCACACACTCCGGCACAGTAGGTGGCGGTGTGTCCCTTAAACGTTGGTTTGCGATCCGCCATGAATCAGAGAAGAAGAAGAGCTGTGATTTGTTGCAGCGGGACAGCATCGCGAGATTATGGTGAGCATCATGACAAGAGGGCCTGGATGAAATGTTATTTATGTTGTGTGCTGGATGCGGTCATCTGTCTTCTAACCGGTGAACACAGACCACTAACGCTAAGCTATGTGTTGTTGTCGATGTGCCGTGAGGAGGGTGAGTGTTTGCTGTTTATCGTGTTGTTTTCAGTCAGGAGACCATTCAAACAGGCCAGTTTTTCCTTCTGTAGCGCTATTACGTACAGTATAATAATAATAATAATGTCGTTGTCAGCAGCAGCTGGGCCACGACCACCAGCACCACAACTACACCATAATAATTTAGCGGTAATTGCACCCTGTTTGCTGCCGTTAACGTTAACGGCAGTGGTTCAAATTTAACCAAAACACACGTTACCAAGTTATAGTATCACCCCAGTCATCTGGAACTAACTTCAGTGTGAATTATATATTTGAAAAAAATATATTTTTTATCGCTAAATTTCCGTTACCTTAAGTTAGCTTAACGCTAACTAAACTAGGAATACAACTGCCGTCACAAATTACAATCATAGTCAGACATACAAATGCACGATACCACGTAAAGTACACGAGCCATGCAGACATACAACACAAATAGTAACAGCATACACAGTAAATCACAAAACAAAAGGGTCATTTTACAATGTGAATACAAAGAGGTTAAAGTAAATTAACTGATATATCTTCAAGGAAGTGCATCAAATACATTCTTGTAACAGTATATACGTTTATATTTGTATTATCTATCAGAGAAAGGAATAAGAGAAGTGACTTTAATTCCACAAAAAAAGAGGGAATAAGGGTTGAGAACCAAAGAATCATTACCGACATTTTACATTCTTTATGTACCATCTTATGTTTTAGAGGGTCCTTGCCAAAGATTTGTTTGAGGTCATTTATAAACAGTGTCACCATCATATAGTTCATCCACAACAGTGACACGTTTTGACTTGCGGTCACTTGGCCAAGTCACGTCCTACTTGGTTTATATTTGTCCATACATTGTAATACATACAGCTATGTAGCTAACATCCGTTTTTGTCATCCACCCATCAACTTCTCAGCTTGAAGGAGGCAAGTCCAAGACACCATGAGTCCTCGAGCCCTGCCTGTGGTCTTCTGCTGTTGTCACAGGAAAATCTGGTTGCATTCAGCAGCAAGAGGCAAACACTTCTCTATTTTCCACCCAATTGTTATCTTCCCCCGGATGCTCTGCACGGACGAGCATAATGAATAGATACACCACCATCAGACAGCTCGGGGATGGCACCTACGGCTCAGTCATCCTCGGCCGCAGTCTTGAGTCAGGAGAGCTAGTTGCCATAAAGAAGTGAGTATCCAGACAATTGTGCGTGTTTGCATTTTAATTGTTTTTTCTGCTATGCAATTTTAAGTCATTTCCAGGAAACACATAAATAGGGAAACTATTTTTCAGAATGAAAAGAAAATTCTACTCCTGGGAAGAATGCATGAACCTTCGTGAAGTCAAGGTGAGTTTATCTTTTGGACATTTTATTCCAGTTTCACGTTTGAAAAGCACAGCAGAATTATGGAAAAATCAACCCAAAATCAACTTAAAGTGTAATTCCAGCACAAAGTCACCCCATGGTCTTTTTCAGAGCTTACATATGTCAAGCCATCGAGACAGTTTTTTTTGTGCAACAACTAAAGGAGAAATCCGGTAGAGTTGCTAACAGTCGCTAACACTCGGACGTGGCTAAAACTGATTAGCTCGGGCCATTATGGTGAAGGCATTAAAAGGGCTTTTTTTAACCACTACTACTGATCAAAATACCACCAAACCTCTGCAAGAGCATGAAAACTGTCCCTGCACATAAAACAAAGCACCAACAATGTCATTAACCCAGAGTTTATTGAAAGAGTGTTTTGATAGACTTACCGACTGGCCTCGGTACCAGCTCCTCTCGTAGTAGAGATCATTCAAGTCTATTACCAAATGCAATCAAAAAGGAAGGAGCCCATTGGTGCTTTGTTTTAAGTGCAGGGACTCTCTTATCATGCTACTGCAGAGGTTTGGTGTTATAAAAAAAATGTTTTACTGCCTTCACCATACTTCCCCTAGCTAATCAGAGTCACGTCAGGCTGTTAGCAACTCTCCTGGATTTCTCCGTTAATGGTTTATACACGACGAAAAAGTATAGTTTGCTTGTTTGATGTATGTAAGTGCCGAAAAAGACCATGGGATGATTTTGCGCCGGAATCACACTTTAAAGGGAGCACTCTTTTCTGTACTTTGATATAGAACACAAGCTATTTAGAGGTGTGGGTGGATCTATGATTTAGGAGAGAGCGCTCCATATGCTAGGATGTTCCCATATTATTGTGCTGTTGTATATATTGGCTGCAATTTATCCACCTTAAGCTTCTCTTTTCAATGTTGTTATCAAAGCTCTGCAAACATTATATGGAATAATCTCCAATTTTGGGTTTGAAATATTACCACGCTATGCTGTATAACAAACTAATCTTAAAATGATGTTGTAGAGACGTGGACCAATTATTTAACAGCTAAATGATGAATTTGAGTTATCATTGTTGTATGATATCCTCCACAGGATGCATTTCATTGAGCCTTTTCATAAATATGTACATAAATAAATAACTGTGGGCTGTTTCTATGCAGTGACCAGATGAGCAGTATTTTGGTACCTTGTGACTCTCTGTCTCTGTTTGGGTTGATTTTTCTTTTTCTTTAATTTGTAGACTAGAGCAGTAACTTGACTTGTGAGTAATGCAGTGATGATGTGATTAACATCCTGTATATTTCAGTCCAGTTGTCACATCCTCAAAACTTTCTGCTGTGTGTTTTCTCACCAATTCAGTATGTCACTGTCTAAATTTCCTCACAGCTCAAAGTCACACACCAGCTCTAAGAGTTGAAGGTGATTCTTGTGTGCTGTTGGTTTTTGAGCTCTGGTTCCTATCCCTGACCTTACACACACCCCCCTTTTCCTAGAGCTTGACCTTAACGCAGCAAAACATGTGTAGAACACGCTGGTGCTTAGAGTCCTGCTAATTGGATCATAACTGCAGCATGTCACACCATACAGTCTCAAATCCCATTACAGCTTCCCTCCCTACTTTTACTAAAGTTTAGCATGGTTAAACGTATATCATCCCAGTGCATGGGAAACGTCTATATTTCTCCATCCTGCTTTCTATTTTCCCCCTTTAAAATTGTTAGTATAAATCCCACCTTTGCAGCATTAACTCCCAAACGCCATTGTGTTCTTACACTAGTCATGTTTTAACAAGAGGGTTTTGTTTCATACAGTAGTTGTAGGGTGTGCTTTTGAATGTGCTGCAGTGACCCGTGTGTATTGTCCAGCATGGTTAGATTGACTTTTTATTTCTACTACCATTTTTTCTGTTAATGCTTTTCCACATATATTCCACATTATGTTTCTTTTCATTCTTTCAGTCCTTAAAGAAACTCAATCATGCCAACGTCATCAAACTTAAGGAGGTGATTCGAGAAAATGATCACTTGTACTTTATATTTGAGTACATGAAGGAAAATCTATATCAGTTAATGAAAGACAGGTGCGTATAGTTGTTACTTGTATGATTAATGCCACATTTAAAGGTATATCTTATAAATTCTTACAGTTACTTAACTGTTTTCTGTTTGTTTTCTCGCTGCAGGACTCGGTTGTTTCCTGAATCTGCTGTAAGAAATATTATGTTTCAGATACTTCAGGGGCTCACGTTCATTCATAAACACGGTACGTCTGTTTACATCTCCAGGATGCTCAATTAAATGTGGCGCATTTGACATTTTGTACCGTTTGACTCAAGATGCCCATACAGAGTGTCTTTTGTTAGGGTTTTTTCACAGGGACATGAAACCGGAGAATCTTCTGTGCATGGGCCCAGAGCTGGTGAAAATAGCCGACTTTGGGCTTGCCCGTGAAATCAGATCTCGACCACCCTACACAGACTATGTCTCGACCAGATGGTGAGTTTCTGTTAGGGTAAACATAATGCACTGTGTTTAATAGTTCAGTGTGCTAAAGTGCGAGCACCATCTTTTTTTGGATCAGGTACAGAGCCCCAGAGGTGCTCCTCAGATCCACATCCTACAGCTCCCCCATAGACCAGTGGGCAGTTGGCTGCATCATGGCAGAGCTTTATACCCTCAGGCCTCTTTTCCCAGGCTCCAGTGAAGTGGACACCATATTCAAAGTTTGCCAAGTCTTGGGTACGCCAAAGAAGGTGAGGTTTTTCACAGCAGAATTACAAAGAGCGCTGTAGTTGTCGTTCCTATGTTACAGGTCATCCTCAAAATCTTTTTTCAATGAATTTTCTACTACTACTTCTGTTACAGTGAATAAAACAGATAAAAATATATTTTATTTTTAAATATGATGTTATGTGAGCGTGGCATGTAAGATGACCTGTGTTCTCCCTCTAGAATGATTGGCCAGAGGGATTCCATCTGGCAAGCGCTATGAATTTCCGTTGGCCTCAGTGTGTTCCCAGTAATCTGAAGACACTGATCCCAAATGCCAGTCCAGAAGCCATACATCTGATGACAGACCTGCTCCAATGGGATCCGAAGAAGAGACCAGCTTCTGCCCAGGTAGCATCTGACATACACATCCTGATTTACTCATAACTGAACATACAGAATGAAAGCTGATTTGTTCAAATCTTGATATCTTTTCAGGCTCTCAGGTACTCTTACTTCCATGTGGGCCAGGCTTTGGGCACCCCTCAGCAGATCCTGGAGCAGGGAAGACCTCAGCCAGGCCCTGTGCCACTGCAGGCTCCTTTACAACAAACGCTGCAGCAGCAGCAGCAACCCCTGCTGCTTAAGCCTGTGCCACCCTCCCAGCCGCCACCTCCAAACCAACACTGCTCCCCCTCCAGGCCTCTACAGCAGATCCAGCCCTCCGCTGTATCTGCAGCTGCCCAGGCGGCAGTGTACCAACGGCACACAGAGCTGATGCGAGAGCAGCAAACTAAGCACATCCTGAAGCAGGAACAGACCGGAGGAACACCACAGAGCCATCTTCCTTATATTGTTGACAAGTGTCTCCAGAGCAAGGTGAGGCTGGAAACATTATGTGTGTGTGTGGAGCAGGACTGTAATGTGATGAAGACTTGAGGCAGAAAGATATAAATGAATGAGTGAAAAGAGAGTCTTCCGTATTGATTTTTTGCTACGCCTAATTTAGTTATCATGAAATAGAATCTAGACAAATATACCATAATAACCACTTGCTTCCAAAATGTATTTATGAGAAAACATCCCTCACGTATATGGTTGATGTTGTTCTTTTAGCCAATGAGACCGGAGTCAGAAAAAGCAAACCCACTGAACTATCAGGTGAAGCCTAAAGGAGGGCGGCGGCGCTGGGGCCACGGCTCAGGACACCTTAAGGGCGATGACTGGGATGACTACGAAGAAACGGATCTGACATCCATAAGTATTCTTGGAAAAAGTAACTTCACCACAGAGAAGTCAAGGCAGGGGGAGGATGCACTGAGTAGGTGAGGCTATAATCTGTCATCGTATAGGACCTTTTAGCAGGGGCAGTCAGTGGCACCTGCGCTGTAAGGATTATTACTGCGAGCAAGGTAACTCATGCTACCTTTGTCTCCTTGAATGCCCTCGGTCTTTCAGATACGGAACTGTTCTGGATTTCAGTCGACCCAATGGAAAGGAAGATGCACCTTTAAACCTGAACAAGACTACAGCCTACCAGGAGCCATTAAGAACCGCTTCTGCCAAACAACATTACTTAAGGCAGTCGAGATATTTACCAGGTAAGACTTCCCTTGATTAAAATAAATGTTAGTGGGACTGAAGGTAGGCTTTAATTAAATAAACCTCCATAATCAGTGTCTACAGGTGCGTTAACTCTGGTCTGGTTGCCAGTTTGGTCTGGTACGTTTGTGGTGTTAAAGTGCATCTGACTAAATGTTTGATTTTGGCTGAAATTAAAAAGCTAGACTACTGGTAAATCAATCTTCTGGCTGTTAACTGTCAAGGAAGCAATCTCAATCGCAATCGTTATAGGTCCTCTACAATATGTATGTCAATGCAAATCATTTGGTAACCATGGTAACACATGGAGTTAAAACAGACTCTTAATTTAGTTTGGAAAGAGCCAGTGTGAACATGAATCGGACTTGAACTTTTCCCCTTTTCTTCTGATTGTTGAAAAAAAATGCATCTTCTGATCTCTTACTGGCTCCTTCAGGCATTAGCACAAAGAAGAACGTGGCCATAAATGCCAGTAAAGACTTCACCGGGAGTCATCTTTGGGGCAACAGCAGTATTCCATTCGGAGGGACTCTGCCGAGCAGAGGCGCTCACGGTAAGCTCCCAGGGCGCCTTTTTCCCTGTAATCTTTGCAGCTCGTTGTTATCACGAGATTCAAATGAATGCATCTGTTTTTGTTTGTTTTAAATATCAGGTACAAATACAATCCCGGGAGGTTACATGCCGTCGTTTTACAAAAAAGACATCGGTTCTGCTGGTCACAGAGGGCACCAGCGTCCTTCAGTGGAAACAGCAGCATCAAGTGAGCTTTCTGTAATATTCAGCTAACTGTATATTAACTTGTTTATAAAGTGCCCAGACACCCAACAAGGCCTTTTTAATAACCTGTTGTTTCGATGCTATTTTAGATTATGCAACATGGCAATCTGGGCGGAGTCCAATGAACACCTCTGCCAACATGCCGTCGGCCAATAAGAGCACCCCTGGTTTGCTGCCTCGCCCCCCGGTGCAGACCATCCACGGGCGAACAGACTGGTCTGCCAAATATGGACACCGCTAGTGCCCCGCCTGGAGCTCTGATCTGTGCTCCTAAGAACTCTTTCACCTCCAAAGAGTAGGCCTAGTTGTTTTATAATCTAAATCTGTACATACATCTTACACAGCAATAACTTTCTTTTTCATTATGTGTACTATGGATGTTGTGAGTTGTAAAATATCTAAGTGAATTTAAATGCCAAAATTTGAGCCCAGATTTGCTCCTCTGTGTTTTTTTTTGTATTTCTGTAACATAACTACTGTCCTGCAGAGGTTACAGCCTCAGATTTATGACTGAATGTTCACCAACCTGTATACATAATATGCATATTATAATTATATGAAAACTTCACTGTGACATGTTTTCGGCTACAACTAAATACTTTGCCTCTGTACAGTTGTTTTGACATTCCTGTTGTTTTTGTTTTATGATGGTACCCTTGTCATCAGGTAACTATTGTGCATTATGTTTTTTAATGAAATTCAAAGCTGAGCTTTGATTTCAGTCAAATTAATACATTGTGAGTTGTTGCCACACTGTACAAATCTGTTTTAGTTTCTGAAGTAAAAATGCTCCAAGTTAACATGTTCTACATCCTTGGCCAAAGTGAGTGCAATTATTTGATTGGCAGTTATTGAGTATAATTAAACTTTTGACTGGGTACCAATGTGTTCAACTTGTAATTTTTTTCATGAAAAGCCATTTTCCATGTCTGGGCGAGCGCAGCAGCCCTGGTAGATACTGGCCAGCTGGATTATTACGATAGAGGTTAATCCATCAGTAGCAGCTTGCTGTTAATGCTATATAGTGCACCTGATCTGCTATTCTACAGAGAGCACATAATGTAATGAAATGTTTGCCTGCATCGTTATATAGTGATTGAAAGATCAACTAGCAAAACTAGCCTTGTCCTGTAGGAAATGCAGGTATAAGTAGTTTTGTTAGACCCTCACCACATTGTACATGTATATGAATTACTCACCTTCCTGCTTATGTTAATGTATGTAGCCACTAGTCAAAGGAGGAAAAAAGAAACATTCATGGCACAGCAACAGTGTGTGAACTTTCCATTTACTGCATAGCTCCATCTACAGGACTTCCAATAAAACAGAAGCTAAACAATGTGATCAACACATCAGTGGTTTACATTGTCATCCTAATAATCATGGTATTAAAATTGTGCTGCAGGACGTGGTCATACAGTGTAGTTCAGGATTAGCGATAAAGAGCATGATTCAGTTGTAATGCAGCAGTTTGTTATATGATGAAAACTCCGTATGGAATAGTGCTTAGATTTCTTATCATAAAAGTAGCGATACCACAGCATAAAACACTTGGTTACAAGTCAGTCCTGTATTCAAAATGTTACTCAAATACAAGTACATAATAGTTTTCGAAGCTGGTGTAAATGTACTTTATATACCCCAGTTGTGTATAATATAGCTTATTTATAAAAACAGTAGGAAAAAAATGAATCAAAGTATGCCTTCTCCTTCTTAATACATATTTTGTATTATTAATCTGAAGCTGACAAAGGCAACTAGTAACTAAAGTTGTCAAATAAATGATTAACGTTGAGTGTGAACCTGGAGTGACATAGAAATTAAACTACACATGACACTAAAAATGTATTTAGGATTGAATAAACTAATACATAATATTCAGTAAGTTGGAGGTGGGAAGAAAAAAAAAAAAAAATTTTTTTAATTGGAAAAGTAAGGCAGACTGCCACGTGCAGCGCCTCATTTGGATGTGTCTGACGCTTTGGAGCTTAACTTCCCTACGTTTCTCCTACAAATGGGCCTTGAGCTTGTTTGGAGGTTCTAGCAGGGGAGCGCAGCTACTGGTACACCGATGGATGGTCGTCCGCCGGGGGGGACGTCGTCCTCTTCCACCGAGCGCGGGGCTTCGGGAGGGACACACATGGAGCAGTGAGGGAGGAAGGGGACACCCGCCTAGCCAGCCAGATCAGCCGAATCAACCCTAGCGATCAATGGGGTGACAGATGTCGCAGCCAGATCGCCCTCACATCCAAACAAAGCTGAGCAGGCGTGGCGTATATATAAGGCAGATAAATGCAACCGTTTACTATCACGGTGTCGAATATCGCCATGACGTATAAAGCGCTGCTTTATTACAAGCGAATTTTACGTGTCTTGTTTGTGAACGTAAACTACGTTGACTACGTAAAGTAGCCGAAAATGTATCGAACAAACACGGCCAGTTAGTATTTACCCATGATGTCTAGCGGCAACATGTTCATGACCCATGCTTCTATTGGCCAGAATAAACCAATCACAGCCTTCAGCGGATCCCCCACCTTGACCATGTTTTCCTCCCGACACTACAATATTATATAACGACTTAACTTCCCTTCAGTGCTCTCTTCGCCCTGATTTCTCCGCGGCAGTCGGGAAGGTGCACAGGTGTGACCATAACAAATATAAATTTAGGTTTGGTAACTTTACGTGGCATTTGTGCGTTTTCAGTAATATTTGATATTTTTTGTCTCTCTTGTTTTTTAGTTTAATAGATTCACACTTTACACACAAAAAATCAATTTAGCCATGGCTGGGAAAGTTGTGCTGCACTACTTCAATGGGAGAGGGAAGATGGAGTCAATCCGCTGGCTTCTGACCGTTGCAGAGGTGGAGGTAAGAGAATTGTGTGGTGCTATTAATCTTAAAACTTTATTTGAAATTTTGCTGTCTTTTAGGAAGCCCAAACTTCCCTGATTGTGCCCTACGTTTCTTTTGTAATCTCATAATTACAGTTTGATGAGGTGCATTTGACGACTCGTGCTCAGTATGAGAAACTCCTGAGTGGTAAGTTTAAAAAAAAGGTGTTTAAAGCTTGAATAAACCTCTGGTCTCTGACCTGTTTCCAAGTGTTTGCTGTTCCGTTTATCTGTTAACTTCAACCCACTTATGATGCAACCATGTGTCAGATGACCAATTGTGATGAGAGTCTTTATCTTGTGACCTGTCGTCATAGTTAATAATGTACAGGGTAAAATGAATGTATTACAACTTGGGTGTGGCATTCTGCATTACCTGCTACTTTGTTTTCTCTGCAGATGGAGACCTCATGTTTCAACAGGTTCCTATGGTTGAAATCGATGGCATGAAGCTTGTTCAGACAAAAGCGATCTTGAATTACATTGCAGAGAAGTACAATCTCCACGGGAGTAATCTCAAAGACCGTGTCATGTATGGCCAAGTTCTTTAAAAAAGTGCAATTAGGAGAGTCTTTTATAACAGGATTTTAGAGGAGGAATGTGTCTCAGTAGGTTTGCTCTCCCCTCAGGATCAACATGTATTCAGAGGGAGTGATGGACCTCATGGAAATGATAATGATGTTGCCCTTCATCGCAGATGTAAAAGAAAAACTGAACACCATTGAAAGTAAAGCAAAAGACCGCTACCTTCCTGTGTTTGAAAAGGTACCACTATTGCACATATGATATGAAATGGTATTGTCTAATAACTGATCAATCTTGGTTTAAAAAGAAAACCCTTAAAGATGCACGATGGATGATTATATATGATGACTACTACATCTCAGGTGCTGAGTGGGTCCGTGTACCTGGTGGGAGGTAAGATAAGCTGTGCCGACGTGCAGTTGCTTGAATGCACCCTGATGCTGGAGGAGAAATTTCCTGGAATCCTCGGCGACTTTCGTAACATCAAGGTAAATGTGTAAAAGTGACACATCGCGTTAGGCTGGATATACACTTGTACCTATGGAACTCCAGGTGTATTGTTAATAATAATAATAACAAAAATACACCCTGATTACTGAATGCTCTGTTTACGTACCTCCAGGCTTTCCAAGGCAGGATGACTGGGATTCCTGCCATCAACAGGTTCCTTCAGCCAGGAAGCAAAAGGAAGCCACAGCCAGATGAAACCTACGTGAAGACCATCATGGAGGTGTTCAACGCCAAATTACCATTGCCATGAACTCTGTACTTTCCTCACACAGACAATGTAAATGATGCAAAGCACAGGATGTATGTGGATCACTTATATCTGCTGTTTAGGTTGAGATGAATACTGCACTGTGACACATCCAACCTGTTTTTAGGCCAGCTGCAGGACAGAGTGGAGAAGAAATGGATTTCAACACACAGGTTTACAGCTCCCAGTGCTTTATTGGATATGTGAAGGAACGTTTCAACCCAACAGGATCTATTTCAGGCAAATGACAATAAAGTTGGTTAAAGTGCCTTTATATGCCCCTTTATCTGTCATGTGAGTCATTTGCCTGATGAAGCTCCTGTTGGGTTGAAGTGTTGCTTCACACTGGGAGCTGTAAACCCGTGTGCGGACATCCATTTCTCCTCCCATTATAAATCTAATAATCATGACAGGAATCCGTGTAATCATTACATCAATTGAGTATTTTATTTTGAAGGTTCTACTAAATAAATTGTTTATTTTTGAGGACCTTCTGAAAAGCTGGAATGTTTTTGTACTATTGATTCAACGACAGAATTTGGATTATCTCTACACAATGTATGTACATCAAGAAATGCATTATTTTTAAGAATCCATTTGTTTATTAAGTTTAGCTTTTATTACAAAAAGCACACACGTTAACTTTAAGTGTTAAAGAAAACGCATGTGAGCAGTCAAGAATACACATGATGTCATTTAAACTTGGCCCCTATTTTTTGGTAATTTGAATATTTGAGATTAAAGATAGTATCAGCAGCCTGCAAAACTGAAATTTTAGTGTACAACACAAACAATTTCTCCCACAAAGCTCAAGTACATGTGTTAATTTCAAGTCATGAGATTTACATTCAGGCACATGCTCATATACAAAAAGGCCAGTTTTTTATCAGATCAGCAAAACAGATTTACTGCAATACGATTAGTATTTAATCTTTAATCTGTAAAACACCCACTGGAAGCTTTTGCTAGGTTTCTGGTCACATGATAGTTAAGTTCCCTTTGTTTTAATATGCTAACTGGGAATGTAGTTTCCTTTAAAACAAGGCTCGTTCATTGAGAGACAGAGAGCTCTCAGTCTGGTCCGTGTTATTACCTCCTCCAGTTACACCATGAGGAGTAGTAACAGTCGAAACACCATCAACAAACTGTAAGACAGAGAGAACAAATTGAAAAATGATTAAATCAATAAGTGTGTAATCACCCGTGACATCATTTCACAATGTGTTCACTCAAACTGTTCTGCACGTTGAGCATGTCTGACTGACCTTAGCCCTGACATAATGCCAGCAGGCAATACTTTTCCAGATTTCTTGTATCTTAATCCCATCACGAGTGAGAGACATCCCGATGTAACTGAAAGAAAGAAAACACTATGACATGATCTCAATTCTCTCGGTTTATCTCTGTAATCTGACTCAGTTTGTTAGGATGAGCTTAGCCATATACTCACGCAGTGAGACTTTGATGTCCTTTGGGTCACTGGAGATGTTGTATGCCCCATAAGCTGATAACAAACCAAACACTAAACCTGCCATCAGGGACATCGTACTGCCTACAATAACGAGAGACACATGATAATAATCAGGGTTTATTATGTGTGTTTTTATTGATTGATCTTTCAGCCTAAATAAAGAAAAAAGCTTTCAACCTTTTCTCTTGTATCCCATATATCCTCCAAAGGCGATGGCTGCAGCATAGCCAAACCCAATCCAGTCCACTGCCATCATACAGCTGTAAACAGAAGGACAGTTCAGGTTGTCAGGTATGTCTGGTATGCATGCAAAGAGACAGGTAGGGGTGTAACCATACACGTATTCGTACCGAACCGTCACGGTACAGGCACTTTTGCAAAAATAATACTTGTACTTTAACCCCTGTTGTCAAAGTATCTACCCGCAACAAGTCTGACAGATCTCTGGGTGTCGCTGCGAGACCTTCAGTGGTTAAAACATAAAACAAAAAACAGCTCTACGCACTTATTCTGTAATAACTGACTTATTGTGAAGAAATTATTATTATCATAGTGTCATTATATTACATTCATTTCTTTCGTCTTGGTACATACCTTGAGTCCAAACAAGGGAGCAACTACACTTTAGAAACGTTATCTTTTCGACCTGTGACTGCACTTCCTGGTTACTGCCCACAAAAAATTCAGCGCATGCGCAATTTGGTTCGTGTTGTGTTCGCTGACTTTTGTTTAAGTGGGAAAATACTGTTTCAAAACTTCTAATTCTATACCGGTGGATGAATCAATTTTCTGTCCCCAAAAAAAGATAAAAAATAGATTAAAATTAAAAAATGCAGTGTCCCTGCAATGTATTCAAACACTATTTCACATTTACATTAGCTGTTACTCAGTTCGGACTGAATTTGTCTCATTTATCTGGGAGGGTTTTGTTTTGCTTCCCATCTCAGAAAGTATATGGTCTTATTTCTGAATACAAAGTCCAGGGGTTAAAGCCAGATACGATTTGAAAGCCTGAGAAGTTGTCCGGGAGGAAATGTTCAATGTATTGATTAAGCGTTATATGAATTTAGAACTTCTCTATGCCTGAAATCAGATTTGGCGCCAGCACATTTTAAGACCTGTAAGTCTAACTCTCAAATACATTATTCTGTAAAATTACTGTCTCTTTTTGGTAAATATCACATTCAAAATTCACTCGTTTTCAACCAAAAATAAATAAATCTATAATATAACTAAAGGAATTGTCAGACCCACTTCAGTGGGCAAAAAGTAGCTGCAATACACTGGTTTGAGAAAGACGAGATACTGCAGGTGCGCAGAAACCTTTGAGCCAGTCACCTTCTGTACAAACAAAATCCGCCCACATGTAGAGAAGATAACTGTATCACAATCAACATCTTGAACAGGTTCAGATTAGTTCTTAAATCTTTGACACATTTGCAAATGGTTAATATTCCCCACTATCCACTTAAGTACAGGAGGACCTGCATTATTACATCTCTTTCTTGTAAATGGGACCAGTGTCAAAATCAAGTTTTAAGACCTTATTTATCTATGGTTAGTTAGTGTTCAGGATTCAAGTTTCCACTAACAATTTACATACATAAGCAAGGGATAGGTAGTGTTTTTCTAAACATCGGACTAGTTTGTCTCTGTATTTAATACAATACAGCTGCCATGTGTGGTCTGCTGTGTCCAGTGTAAGTAATGTAAATGTGGAGGAGATCAGGTACAATTCTTTTAATAATCACATGTTCAGGACAGTAAGACAACAGAAAGAAAACTTGACTCTCCCCAAAGAAAACCACTTTATTTCACTCTTGCCCCCCCATTTCCAGACATACATACATTGAAGGTTTCATTTTTTTTCCTTCTTTTTAAAGATAATAGTCCTCGAAAAGTGTAAATCAATGCATTCTTCGAGCAAAATAAGCCACTATGAACCGTAGACAATGTGACCACATGCTGCAGTGAGCAGCAGCTCCAGCAGTCACCTGGTGGAAAAGAGCCACGCTGACCCTCTCTGAGGGCTGAGGACCGACTCCTCAGAAGAGAAGGCACACATTTCCAAAAATCAGTTGGCATTTAAATACTGTCTACATAGAGTTTTCCTGATGAGTTGCAGTCTGATCTTGTCAGGATAAAAATGACTATAAAATGGCTGACAAGAGTCA